>NC_134095.1:53217751-53561918 GCF_000715075.1 Nicotiana tabacum | reverse complement strand
ACGCAGACCTTACCCCTACCCTGGGGTAGAGAGACTGTTTTCAAATAGACCTCCGGCATCCTTCCCTCCAAGAACTTCTCACCTTGCTCTTGGGGAGACTCGAACTCACAACCTTTTCTACATAATGAAAGAAAATACTCATTTTGTTGAAATGAAAGAAAATACTTTTTCAACATTATGAAAAGAAAATACTCATTTTGTTGAAATAAAAGAAATACTTTTTACTACATCATTTGTTGAAATGAAAGAAAATATTTTTTCTACATCATGAAAAAAAACTTTTTATATATCGTGAAAAGAAAATATTCACTGGTTGAAATGAAAAGAAAAAAAATATTCTATATATAACCTAAAAAGAAAGTACTATTAATAATATTTCTATTTATGGTGGGGGTGAGTGAGTTGGGGTGGCGTGAGTTGGTGGGGATGAGGAATGTGAGAAAGGTTGGAAAAGAGTTTTGGAAAATATTTTCCTTCTCTTGATAAAGAAAATATTTTTCTCTAATTGGAGGAATATGAATTCATGAGGAAAATATTTTCCAAAACATTTAAGCCAACTTAATATGAGAAAATTAAAAAATATTTTCCAGACAATATTTTCCTTCGTACCAAACACACCCATAAAGAAGATAATATTGATATTCACTAAAATTAGAAAATTCAAGGAAGCAAGTTTACTGGATGAAGACCTCACCTCTGAAAGTTGCACTATTTTTCTGTTGCTTGCTTCGCAAAAAGTTGCTTGACATAACCAAAATCGTGCCAAAATATCGACCCAACTTGGACTGTTATGTCAAATTAAGCAATTATAACCTAAGGGCCCGTTTGTCACTTTCCTTTTTTTTTTTAAAAAAAGTACTTGTCCATAAAATTTTGAAAATTTGTTTTTAAATTTTTTTTAGAAATTTGTGTTTTCCCACTCACAAGACTGCAACATTTTTCAAGTGAAATGCAAATTCAAACATAATTTCAAATTTCAAATACCATTTTTCAACTTAACTCTAAATACTATTTTTTTAAATTACAATTTTTATGTCCAAACGCCTAACTAATAATTTGAGTATAAGTTCTGTTTTTCTTTTTTTGGAAAGAGAGTGACCTCGTGAATGGTGATATTGGTCTTGACCCTCCGTCTCATACTAATAGTCGTGGTTACTAAAATAATTGTCTCGAATTATTTATCATTTTAGAAGTTTAACATAAAATTGATTATTTTTCCTTTTTTATCTTTAGCAATAATTATTTTTGAAGATGGAGATAACACATAAATAGAATAAATATTTAATGAAAAATGATTATATCTTAGGACATAAATAAGGGTCGAATAATTCAATCCCGGTTTTAATGAACTTATAAAAAAAATATGATACATGATATGAGACAGAGAAAGTACCAATTGTCTTGTCATTGGGCGACAAATGGGGGCGGTAGTAGAATGAGCCATATCGAGTTAAGTTTTAATCTGTCTAAGGTAGGACAAATAAGTCTTACCTTTCTTTCTCTGTTTTTTTTTTTTGTTTGTTTTTTTGTTTTTTTTTTCTTCGTTTTGCGTTCATTTACCTTTCCTGTTTGTAAGCACTTTGAGCCAGATTATAGGATAAATGATTAAACCAAATTAAAAATTGCACCAAATCGAAATGTCAAATTAAGTCGATTAAAAAATTTGATTAAATTTGAGTAAAAAAATTCGAATCAAACCAACATATAAATATATAACTTTTATATATACTTTTAAGACTTTTCATGGAATTTTCTTTAAAAAATATTTAAAAATATTGCAATTATCTTATGGGAGGTAATATTTAGTTAAATATAAAGTGCTCTATTTTTATTAACTTTAAATAATGGGATGTATGATAACTTTCTTATCAAGTACTATTAGTGAAATGCATCAATATCTTTGTTCTTCCATATTCAAATGTCAAGATCTATTAAATTTTTATATCTTTTTCGAATTTGAAGTGGTATTTCGATAATTTAAAATTAAATAAAATATATTATTAAATAGGTATCATATTGATTTTTATGTTTAATTATTAATTTCAGTTAACCTTGAAAGTGTATGCAGCAAAAAATTATTGTCAAGCGACTAAAAAAATAACTATCATATATTACTAAGAAAATTCTCCCATAACAATATGTTAATAGATCATATGTTTTGCAAATTTTTAATTTTAGCTAAACATATATTTACTTGTCAAAAATTTAATAAAGTAAGATTGAAATAATATTCATTTAACAAAAAAATTTGAAAAACTCGAAAAACTCGAAAAACCTAACGAACCCGTACCAATCCAAACCGATATTATTTGTTTAGTTTGATTTTAATAAAAAATGAACCAATCTGGTACACGTACACCCCTAATCAAAAGTAACTGTAAATGATTGTGCTCGATTGAAACGAACAAATACTTGAAGAGTGACTAAGGTGGAAAATAAAGGGGATATTAATTTACAGCCCATTTCAGATTATAACGTGTGAGATGGTTTAGAGAGCCGTCGTAGACCGGAGATAAACACACCAAATAAAATTATCCTGTAGCTTTCACATAGAAGGAACCATCCATGCAATAAGCATCAGTTGACAAATGACGTTGGTAACTGAATATGTACAAATAAGACTCTTCAAAACAAAGTAAACATCCATAGGTAGACCTACGACCTAGTGTGTGAACATCTATGCACAAAGAAAATTAGTAATCAATCACCACTAATCCCGACCTTGTTTTTCCATCTTCCTTTTGCCTAGAGTTTTCTTTTAAAATAATATTTCTACATAATTGAAATCGTAATATGCTTTAATTGCAAAAGTTAGAATGAGTTTTGGAATTCAAATATGACACCCTGTTTATGTATGTCTCATTTACTATTGTGCTTTTGTGTATTTGATGAACGAGTGAGGTTTGCTCTAGCGACACGAAAAAACTCAGCAAGCCTTGCCAGAAGTACATTCTTTACTAATAGGGGCATAGTAATAGTTGTTTGCTCGGTTGGTTTTACTCTTTGTCTTCTCACGGTGGAAAAACACATTTCCACCACCAGTTGATCGATGTCGAGTAACGCAAATAGAAAGTTGAAATATTGTTGATCTTCTTGATGAGATGAAAAAAAGAAAAGAAAAACAATATTATATACAGGTAAAACCGGGGGTAATGAGCACCCCGATTCCCCGATAAGGCAAACGAGGTAAAGACATAACTAAATGGAATCGAAGTCAAAGATGGGAGCCTTCACCATCAAGGTCTGAACACAACACCTGTCTTTGGAGCCATCGAAACCATGCCCCGGACCTGGTCTGAGCTCCGAGACCTCAGGAATCAACGCCAAACGACCACACACGGTTATCAAAGGACAATGATATACGCGCCCAACCAGATATCACGACGTAGATCTCGGCCCAACGGGTATATCAGTAATTAGCGAGAAGGATGGTTTTTACCTTTTTTAGTATTGTACTTAGAGTAGAACTATATAAAGGGGAAGTCTACTATTCAATAATTTCTCTGTAACACGCATCCCAAGGCCATATATATCTGTTTTCTTTATTTATGAAAGTTATTCAAAGTTCTTTCTTTTGTTGGTAAGTTCATCACAAGTATTGGTTCGAAATCGAAGGCAGGGTATTTGTCAAGCCTTCAACCGAATCCAAATTCAGTATCATCATTGGTTTGGCTGTTCATACTAATTTTTATTTGTTTATCTAACATCATTAATCATTTGTATCGAATTAATCCATGTATCCTTAAAATCGCATATTAAATTCAATTGTTATCCATTTTAAGGGTAAACAGTTTGGCACCCACCGTGGGGCTAAGGATAATAGTGGTGGTTAGATACAAATTTCCATAACACACTATACTTTACGCTTGTTCTTTTTGATATTGTAATTTCATATCTATCTAAGAATGTCACTCTCAGTTTGCTCACTTTAACGTTGATATTGAATCTGGCCATCAAGGAGAAAACAACAATGTGGCACCTAGCAACAAGGTGCCTCCTGCTGATCCTAACAATATCCTAGTTCCGGACCCAATCGATACCAACACATGTGGCTATCGACACCAACTTGCCGACTGACCCTGAGAATAGCATTCTTAGAGGATCCCGACCAACGGCTTGAGGTACGCCCGAGGGTGAAGGCGATGAGATCAATTTGATGGTCATCTTCGAAATGTTGCAAGCCCAACATGCGGCAATAGCACAACTGCAAAATCAAAGTGACACCCCCAACAGAGTTGAGCTCGAACGATCTGGGGAAAACACACGAAGAACGAGCAAGCCACGGAAAGGCCTGGTGAAGCTAAGACCGAGACCAACCCTGAAATAATTAAGATGCTTAAGGAACTGACGAAGCAGGCGGAATCAAGGGAGAAGAAAATTGAAGCCAGCGACAAAAAATGGAGACATATAACTGCAGAGTTGATCAAATTCCAGGAGTGCCCCCGATATTGAAAGGCCTGGACTCCAAGAAATTTGTCCAAAAACCTTTCCCTCTGAGCGCGGCTCCGAAGCCTATCCCGAAGAAGTTATGTATGCCCGATATTCTGAAATATAGTGGGGCCACGGATCCGAATAAGCATGTGACCTCCTACACATGTGCCATCTAGGGAAATAACTTAGAAGATGATGAAATCGAGTCGGTTTTGCTGAAAAAGTTTAGAGAAACCCTGTCAAAAAGAGCTATGATATGGTATCACAACTTACCCCCAAATTCTATTGATTCGTTTGCTATGCTTGCAGATACCTTTGTAAAAGCACACACCGGTGCTATCAAGACTGAGACTAGAAAATCAGACCTTTTCAAAGTAAAACAAAGAGATAACGAAATGCTCAGGAAATTCGTATCGAGATTTCAAATGGAACGGATGGACCTTCCTCCGGTTGCGGATGATTGGACCATTCAGGCGTTTACTCAAGGACTCAACCCCCAAAGTTCTTTAGCTTCATAATAGCTGGAACAAAATTTGATAGAATATCCCATGGTAACTTAGGATGATATCCATAACATGTACCAGTAAAAGACCAGAGTCAAGGATGACCAACTCAGGGCCCTCTGTGGGTATGTTTATACCATCAATGCTAATGATAGATCTAAGAGAGTCGCCAATCATGAATCAAGACCGAACAGAGACCGGTATCAACCGTATAACAGAGATCAAAGGGTAACGGATATGGGCATAACCCTACGAGAAAAGAAAGGAGGATTGATCGAGGTCATAGTAGCCGGGGACTTATGGGCAAAAACAGCTTCGACAGGCCGCTCGGGTCCAGGGAGGTACCAAGGTTATCAGAGTATAATTTCAATATCAATGCTGCCAACTATCTACCATCGGGCGTATCAAGGACACCAGGTGGCCTTGACCCTTAACTTCTGACCCTGCCCAAAGGGACCCTAACCTGATGCGTAAATATCATGGCACTCATGGCCATTGAACCGAGGACTGCCGACACTTAAGAGAAGAAGTAGCCCGGTTATTCAATAATGGATATCTCTGGGAATTTCTAAGTAACCGAGCAAAAAATCACTCTAGGAACAAGGACTCCAACAAAGAAACCGAACAAGAGGAACCACAACACATCATCAACATGATCTTTGGAGGGGTTGATGTCCCCCAGAGACCCATACTAAGGTGCACTAAAGTGTCTATCACAAGGGAAAAACAAACTCGAGATTATATCCGAGAAGGAACAATTTTGTTCAATGATGAGGACGTCAAACGCATCGTACAACCACACAATGATGCACTGGTAATATCCGTACTTATAAATAAATTTCGAGTTAAACGTGTGTTGATTGATCCAGGTAGCTCGGGCAACATCATGATATCAAGGGTCGTGGAACAACTGGGTCTACAAGTCCAGATAGTGCCGGCAGTTTGAGTGTTGAACGGGTTCAACATGGCATGTGAAACTACTAAAGGGGAGATAACCTTGTCGGTGAACATTGCCGGTACCACCCAAGAAACAAAATTCTACGTGATCGAAGGGGATAAGATATAATTCTCTATTCGGAAGGCCGTGGGTTCACAACATGAGGGCAGTACCTTCGACCTTGCACCATGTATTAAAGTTCCCTACGTCGGGAGGAATCAAGACAGAGTATGGAGAATAGCCGGCCATAAAGGAAAGATTCACAGTCGGTGAGGTACTCCTAATGCCCGCCGTCTCGACGTTAAAAGGTGAGGAATTGGCCAGAAAGTCAAAGTTAAATAGAAATCACCGATAGCGCTCCCAGCTGGATCGGAGGGACGATAAGTCGATGAGGAAGATGATTACAAGGTTCCCAGATCGTTCATAGAGCTTGATGATACCAATGCCACCAAATCTAAGGTCGAAGAACTACATCAAGTCATATTAACCGAACACATGCCAGATCGAAAGGTATACCTAGGCATGGGGTTGACCCTCGGGCTCAAGAAAGAAGTCATTAGTTTCCTTAAAATTAACATATCTTGTTCTGCCTGGTCCCATCTTGATATGACAGGGATCCCACAAGAGATAACCACTCACAAGTTAAGTTTGGATCGAAAGTTCCACCCGGGTAAACAGAAGAGGAGGCCTCAGCCCGAAATCAAGCATGATTTCATCAAATATAAGGTATCTAAAATCCTTAAAATAGGTTCCATTAGGGAAGTTAAATATTCAAACTAGTTAGCTAACATAGTTGTAGTGCCCAAAAAAGGAAATAAGATAAGAATGTGCGTGGATTATAAAGATTTGAACAAGGCATGCCCTAAAAACTCTTTTCCCTTGCCTAACATCGATCGCATGATCGATGCGATAGTCGGGCACGAGATACTCAGTTTTATCGATGCCTATTCCGGGTACAACCAAATCCGGATGGACCCGAGAGATCAAGAAAAGACTTCCTTTATCACTAAGTTCAGCACCTACTATTATAATGTAATGTCGTTCAGACTGAAGAACACAAATTCTACTTATCAACGCCTAGTAAACCGGATGTTCGAAGAACAAATAGGAAAATCAATGAAAATTTATATTGATGACATGTTAGTTAAGTCCCTACGAGCAGAGGACCATTTTAAATATTTGCAGGAAGCCTTTGACATATTGAAGGAATATAATATGAAACTGAACCCTGAAAAGTGCGCATTCGGGGTCGGATCTGGAAAGTTCCTTGGATTCATGGTGTCCAATTGAGGGATCGAGATCAATCTCGATAAAATGAAGGGTATAAAAGACATCACCGTCATGAACATTGTAAAGGTCGTTTAGAGACTAAACAAGCGCATCGCCGCCCTGGACCGATTCATATCGAGATCCTCGGACAGAAGCCATTATTTCTTCTCACCATTGAAGAAGAATAATAACTTTTCTTGGACTCCGGAGTGCAAACGAGCTTTGGAAGAACTCGAACGGTACATTTCAAGTCCACCCCTGCTGAACACTCTGAAGGCTGATGAACAAATATACCTTTACTTAGCGGTATCCGGAGTGGCAGTAAGTGGAGTCTTAGTCCGAGAAGAGGAAGGTATGAAATTTCCTATTTACTATGTCAATAAAACTCTAGGCGAGGATGAAACAAGGTATCCTCACCTGGAAAAATCGGCGCTCGCTTTGCTAAGTGCCTCTAGAAAGTTGAAACCATACTTTCAATGCCACCATATACGTGTCGTAACCTCTTACCCGCTAAAGAACATTATGCACAAACCCGAGCTCTCGATTCGGTTGGACAAATGGGTTGTAGAAATTAGCAGGTATGATATTGAATATCGACCGGAATCGCTATCAAGTCGCAAATTTTATAAGACGTCATGGCTGACTTTCAATGGCCTTAATACCCAAAGTCGAAAAGGAACTGTTGTTAACCTCTTGGACTTCCTTGGGAATATGGACCCTCTTTACGGATGGTGTTCGAATGCAAAAAGGTCCGGACTCGGTATCGTGTTGAAGCCTCTTACGGGAAACATAGTCAGGAAATCTGTCGAACTGTGAAATTGACTAACAAGGAGGCCGAGTATGAGGCCATGATTGCATATGTCGAATTTTCCAAAAACCTTGGGGCTGAGGTGGTCGAAGCTAAATGTGATTCCCTCCTTGTGGTAAATCAAGTTAATGGGATGTTTGAAGTAAAAGAGGAATGAATGCAAAGGTATTTAGACAAATTGTAGGTGATGCTGCATCAATTCAAGGAATGGACCCTTCAGCACGTGCCTCTGTCATGCCCCGAACCATGGTCTGGACACACGGCACTCGGCGCCTGACTGCATGTGACCGAGCGAACCAACTGCACGGCTGGATCAACATATGGTATAACTATGAGGTAGAGGTAAATATAAAACATGATAACCTAATAAAGAGTCTGACTAAAATATCATAGATGCGGAAAATACTGAAAGGTCTGCAAGTATAAACAAGTAGCCGACAAGGCTAACACATGAAGGCCTGCTAATATCTGACTGACTAGGTTATAATCTACGAAGCCTCTAAAGAATACTGAAAATGCTAACTGTTTACCAGGACAAGGTCCCTGGTATACCTTATTAACTGAAATACTATAATGACTAAAATAAAATAGAGATAAGGCCCCGAAAGACTAGGGCTCACCAATAGCTGATACGAGATGTCCTAGCAAGCAGAATCGTCAACCTAAAAATCATTACCTGCATCGCGAGATGCAGGCCCGGGGCAAAAGGGACGTCAGTATATTTAAATTGTACTGGTATGTAAAATAGCTGAACAAAGGAACTGTAAATACTAAAACTGAAACTGAACTGCTAGCTGATAAACTGATAACTGAACAAGGAAGTAAGGATGTGATTACTCCCTCTTCTGAATGATGAACAACCTGTTTAACTGAATATTAAACTGCGGCCTCAGGCCCAATACATATATATATAAATGTGCACAACTGCGGGCTTGGGCCCAAGTATACGTATACATAACTGCGGCCTCAGGCCCAAAGATGCATAAAGCATGAACTGCAGGCTCAGGCCCATATACAAGTGTTCAACATTCAAGAATATAAAATCAGGAACTGAGAATCATATTACAATACATGATACTGAAATAATGAGCCATACCAAGTTACATGATATTGGAATAGTGAATAGGATAAGACTGAGATGAGTATTCAAAATAAGTTGATTTGTCATTACTGAAACTCATAGAATATCGAATGATTATGAGACTATGCCATCTAGAGAATAGAAATTCTACTACTATTCAGGGAACTAAGGAGAATCATAGACATTCCCAAACGTAAAGAGTTAGCCTTACATACCTTAACTTCCTGCCATTGAGCGTAATACAACGTTTGTCAACCCTTTCAACTTTAATCTATAGCAATATAAGTCAAAGGGATTCTATATTAGCTATGATGCTCATGTTTTGATCACTTAAGCATTTTATCAAACACTTGGTCAAAATAAAGATTTATAGTCCTTATTAATGGTGTCTCTACACCCAACAACCCATTCTCTTGTTCCTAGATAAATTCTAAAGTCTCAAATGATTATATCAATATTATTCTTCATCACCCATAAGGTAAACAACACTCTTAACCAATAATCAACACTCAACACCCCAACCCCATAATCGTTCATGCTTTTCTATCAAACCCATCAACTCATATCTCATGAACTAGGGTTTATAATCATTAAACCAATGCTAGAATCAATTAGAGGGAGAAGACATTACCTTTTTGAAGTTCAAACCCTTTGAATTCGAGTTCTAGGCTTCCTTCCCTCAACAATGATGTCCCAATCGAATATCTAATGATATTAAGGGTTTACCCATGTTAATAAGATGTTGGAAAATTGAAATTAAGTTAGAATCACCATTAGAACTTACCTTGGGTGGTGGAGGGACCCTTAAGGAGTTAGGTTTTGAGAGCTTTACTTTCTAGAGCAAGTTTTCATGTGTTTGGGGATGTGGGGGATGAAATAGGGCTAAAAAATTACTTTCTAAGTCGTCCCCCGCGTCACGCTTGGCGTGATTATGGTCCCGACCACGGTAAATTGCTGGGACACTGCCTTTCCACTGCGGCCGAGGTATAATGCGGTAGGACCACAGTGGTTGCACACCATTCTGTAAAACGGGCATAACCTTTTGTACAGAGCTTCGCTTGGGATCCACAATATATTGTTGGAAAGATATTTCAAAGGTCTACAACTTTTATGCTTTGAGTTTTACCAAATTCCTTACATAGTTTCACTAAACTCTGCTGGAAGACAGACCTTCTGCAAACTTAGTCAATTTTGTCAAATCTTATGCACCTCAATTTTCATCTTGATTTTGAAACAGCTATTTTCACCCATAATCATCCCGATGGGACTTCACATGTTCAAAATATATCCTTACTACTCCTTTAACTCATTCATACCTAAGCTAAATTTTTACGGGGTGTTACATTATCTCCCCCTTGGAATCATTCGTCCTCGAATGTTTGTCCTGACTGCAACTACGGCTATCTATGGGCATTAAACGGGTGTGATTGAGATATGAGAATACTGAAATATCATGAATACATGTATATCAAACTGAACGAGCACGTGATCACTAAATACTAAGCTGAGTAAATACTGGAGATTATAATATAAGACCTGAATAGAAAGGTTAATTACCTTCCACATTTTCCTTTTGCTCTTCAAAGAGATGGGGATATCTGGACTTCATGTCCTCCTCGGCTTCCCATGTAGCCTCTTCAACCTTTTGATTCCTCCAAAGCACTTTTATTGAAGCAATTTCCTTAGTTCTGAGCTTGCGAATTTGACGATCAAGAATAGCCACTAGAATTTCTTCATAAGACAGGCTGTCTTTAACCCCTATAACCTCTGTAGGAACCACAAGTGACAGTTCTCCCATGAATTTCTTCAACATGGACACATGAAACACTGGGTGTACAACAGCTAGTTCTTGTGGCAATTTTAACTCATAAGCCACCTGTCCGATCCTTCGTAGGATTCTATATGGACCAATATAGCGGGGACTAAGTTTCCCCTTCTTCCCAAATCTCATAGCGCCTTTCATGGGCGATACTTTTAGAAACACCCAATCATCAACTTGGAACTCTAAGTCTCTATGCCCAACGTCCGAATAGGACTTTTGGCGACTTTGAGCCGTCTTCAAATGGCTTTGTATCAAGTTGACTTTCTCCATGGCCTGATAGACCAAATCGGGTCCTAACAACTCCGCTTCTTCGACTTCGAACCAACCAATTGGTGATCTACACCTTCGCCCATACAGAGCTTCGTATGGTGCCATCTTGATACTAGAGTGATAGTTGTTATTATAAGTAAACTCAATGAGAGGTAGATGATCGTCCCAATTACCTTTAAAATCAATAACACATGCCCTCAACATATCCTCAAGAGTCTGAATGGTGCATTCCGCCTGGCCATCTGTTTGAAGATGAAACGAGGTGCTGAGGTTCACCCTTGTGCCCAATCTCTTCTGAAAGGATTTCCAAAAGTTTGCTGTGAACTAAGCACCACGATCTAAGATAATGGACAAAGGAGTCCCATGAAATCGGACAATTTCTTTGATATACAACTTGGCATAATCTTCGGCCGAATCTGTAGTCTTCACTGGCAAGAAGTGAGCTGACTTGGTAAGTCGGTCTACAATCACTCAAATCGAATCATGCTTCCAGAACGAGCGAGGTAGACCTGTTATGAAGTCCATGTTTATCATCTCTCATTTCCAAATTGGAATTTCTATATTCTAAGTTAAACCGCCTGGTCTTTAGTGTTCGACTTTCACCTGCTACAATTTGGACACTTAGCCACAAAATCTGCTATGTTCTTTTTCATATCGTTTCACCAATAAATCTCCTTAAGATCATGATACATCTTTGTGGAACCTGGGTGAATAGAATACCTGGAATTGTGGGCTTCTAACATAATCCGCTCTCTAAGCCCATCTACGTATGGAACACATAGTCTGCCTTTGTATCTCAAAGTACCATCATCTCCCCCTTGTTCAAAATCCGTAGTCTTGTGTTTGTGAATTCCCTCCTTCAGCTGCAATAAGTAGGGATCACTGAACTGCTTTTCTTTTACTTCAGCTACTAAGGAGGATTCAGCCCTGTTTTGGAGAACAACGCCACCATCTTCAGAGTCCAAAAGTTGAACTCTTTGATTTTCTAAGCGGTGGACTTCCTTTATCATAGTTCGCTAGTCTGCCTCAACGTGAGCTAAGCTACCCATAGAACACCGACTGAGAGCATCGGCTAAAAAATTTGCTTTCCCTGGATGATAGAGGATATCGACATCATAATCTTTAAGTAATTTGAGCCACCTTCTCTGATGTAGATTTAATTGTCTTTGCTTGAAGATGTACTGGAGACTCTTGTGATCTGTAAAAATGTCAACATGTACCCCATACAAATAATGGCGCCAGATCTTAAGCGTGAACACCATAACTGCTAATTCAAGGTCATGAGTCAGATAATTCTTCTCGTGAGCAGTTGTCTCGACGCGTAGGCTATGACTTTACCGTGCTGCATTAATACACACCCAAGACCAACCCCTGAAGCATTATAATAAACAACGAACCCCTCGGTTCCTTCCGGTATTGTCAAGACTAGAGCTAAAGTCAATCTCTTCTTTAACTCCTCAAAAACTTTCTCGCACGCGTCCGACCATTGAAACATGACTTTCTTCTGAGTTAATCTAGTCAAAGGGGACAAGATAGAAGAAAATCCCTCTATGAAACGCCTATAATAGCCTGCTAGACCCAAGAAACTTCTTATATCGGATACCGAGGTGGGTCTAGGCCAATTCTTCACTGCCTCTATTTTCTGAGAGTCCACCTTCACGCATTCCCCTGAGATGACATGGCCCAAAAATGCTACTGATTTCAACCAGAATTCACACATAGAAAATTTTGCATATAGCTTGTGATCTTGCATTGTCTGCAACACAATTCTGAGATGTTCTGCATGGTTAGTCTCGCTACGGGAATAAATCAAGATGTCATCAATAAACACGATAACAAACAAATCAAGATAAGTATTGAAGACCCTATTCATAAGCTCCATGAAAGCTGCTAGTGCATTCGTTAAACCAAATGACATTATCAAAAATTCAAAATACCCATATCGAGTCCTAAAAGTTGTTTATGGAATATCAACTTGCTTAACCTTTAACTGATGGTATCCCTATCTGAGGTCAATCTTGGAATAACACTGGGCGCCCTAAAGTTGATCAAATAAATCATCTATTTTGGGAAGAGGGTACTTGTTCTTGATGGTGACTTTATTCAACTGACGATAGTCAATGTATATACGCAAAGACCCATCCTTCTTTCGGACAAACAAGACCGGTGCACCCTAAGGTGAGACACTTGGCCTTATAAATCCCTTATCTAGAAGGTCTTTCAACTGGACTTTTAACTCTTTCAACTCTGCTGGAGCCATTCTGTAAGACGGAATAGATATCGGCTTAGTGCCTGGAAGTAGATCAATTCCAAAGTCAATCTCTCTATCGGAGGGAATTCCAGGGAGATCTTCTGGAAACACTTCTCGAAACTCATTTACAATCGGTACGGATTGGAGAGTGGGGATCTGAGCATCTGTATCCTTAACTCGAACTAGGTGATATATATATCCCTTGGAGATCATCTTTCTAGCTTTAAGATAGGAAATAAACCTACCCCTAGATGTTACTACATCACCCTTCCATTCTAAGACTGGTTCACCAAGAAATTCAAAACTTACTATTTTGGTTCTACAACCCACTGTGGCATAACATGACTCTAACCAATCCATGCCCATGATCACATCGAAGTCTAACATCTCCAATTCTACTAAGTCTGCTACAGTAAGACGATGATGCACTTTGACTGGACATCCCCTATAGATACACCTTGCTATAACTGATTCTCCAACTGGAGTGGACACTTCAAAGGGTTCACACAACTTTTCTGGTTCTATCCCAAATTTCTTTGCAATATATGGGGTTACATAAGATAGGGTGGATCCCGGATCTATAAGAGCATAGACATCAAAAGTGAATATTGTTAGCATACCTGTGACAACATCTCCACGAGCCTCTGTATCTTGATGGTTTGCCAATGCATACAAGCGGTTTCGACCACCGCCTACATTATTACACTTTGCTGCACCGCACCCTTGTTGGGCCTGAGAGTTATGATGGGCTGCTGAATTAGTGGACTGAGCTACATTGCCTCCATTGTTCTACTTTGACGATGGACAATCCCTCAAGAAGTGGCCCTGCTGACCGCACCCAAAGCAACCATTTGTGCCCAAACGATAGAACCCTACGTGCCTCTTACCACACGTGATGCAAATAGGGTAACCAGGGACTCTGTAGCCCACACTAGCCTACGACTGTGAGTCTGCTATTCTGAAATTCTGGTTTTTCTTGTTAAACTTTGACCTCTAAACCGGTACACTAGCTGAAGATGGAGCAGGTCCTGATTTTGATTTCTTGACAAACTGGCGATTGCCTCCTACTTGAGATCCCCCATGGTTGAAATTTCCTGCAGACTTAGCTCTCTTGCTGAATTCCCTCTCCTTCTCTCTCCAAAGCCGCTCTTCTTTCTTCAACCTATCTTCGTTCCCTTGAACAAAGGCAACCATCTTAGTGATGGTCATGTCATTATTCTGAGCAGCTATATTAGCATCAGCAAACAAATCATCTGAAAGCCCCAACACAAACCGCCTAACTCTGGCCCTCACATTACGTACCATTTCTGGAGCATACTTGGCTAGAGAGACGAACTTGAGGTAGTACTCATTCATACTCATATCATTCTGTCTGAGTCTCTCAAACTCCAAAGCCTTAGCTTCCAAGACCTCAATGGGTAGAAAGTTCTCAAGGAACGCATCTGTAAACTCCTTCCAAGTCGCAGGATCCGCATCCTCCCCTCGGGACTCTTCCCATGTTTCATACCAAGTGTTGGCAACATCCTTCAGCTGGTATGCATCAAGCTCTGCTGCCTCAGTATCTGTAGCATGCATCACTCAAAATATCTTCTGAACCTCATCAATGAAGTTTTGCGGATCCTCATCCTTTTTGGACCCTGTGAAGACGAGAGGTTTCATGTTGAGGAGTTCCCTAGACCTGGAATTACCCGTCCCATGAACATCACTTGTTCCCTGCCTTTGAGCCTGAGTAGCAACAATCTAGGTGAGCAACTGGATAGCTCCCCTAACATCCATGTCTGAAGCACTGGGCACTGAGCCCGGTGCAACCCCTGGGCCGGAGTGTCCTCCTCCTGAGTAGCATTAGTCGTGGCCCCCTAGCTAGTAGCTGAGGCCCTCCTGGTGTACTTTCTTTTTGCAGGCATTTTTCTGAAATACGCAATTTGCACTGGTTAGAAAGATTCCTGAAAGCATAGCTCTAACTGCACGATCTAGAGTATGAAAGAAATGGAACAATCCTAGATGTCTTGGTGGTAAACTATTTACATGTGTGGCGCGCAAACACACATAAAAGAGACCCCACTGGACACAGCTTCATAGACTCCCTAGGACTCTTGTACCTAGGGCTCTAATACCAAGCTTTGTCACACCCCGAACCATGGTCTGGGCATAACACGGCACTCGGTGCTTGACTGCATGTGACCGAGCAAATCAACTGCATGGCTGGATCAACATGCGGTATAACTATGAGCAAGAGGTAAATATAAAACATGATAACCTACTAAAGAGTCTGACTGAAATATCATAGATACGAAAAATACTGAAAGGTCTGTAAGTATAAACAAGTAGCCGATAAGGCTAACACATGAAGGCCTGCTAATATCTGACTGACTGGGTTATAGTCTACGAAGCCTCTAAAGAATATTGAAAATGCTAACTGTTTATCGGGACAACGTTCCTGGTATACCTTATTAATTAAAATACTATAATGACTAAAACAAAATAGAGATAAGGCCCCGAAAGACTAGGGCTCACCAATAGCTGATACGAGATGTCCTAGCAAGCAGAATCGTCAACCTAAAAATCGTTACCTTCATCGCAAGATGCAGGCCCCGGGCAAAAGGGACGTTAGTACATTTGAATTATACTGGTATGTAAAATAGTTGAACAAAGGAACTGTAAATACTGAAACTGAAACTGAACTGCTAGCTGATAAACTGATAACTGAACAAGGAAGTAAGGATGTGAATACTCCCTCTTCTGAATGATGAACAACCTGTTTAACTGAATATTAAAATGCGACCTCAGGCCCAATATGTATATATATATGTGCACAACTGTGGCCTCGGGCCCAAGTATATGTTTACATAACTGCGGCCTCAGGCCCAAAGATGCATAAAGCATGAACTGCGGCCTCAGGCCCAAATACAGGTGTCTAACATTCAAGAATATAAAATCAGGAAAGATGCATAAAGCATGAACTGCGGCCTCAGGCCCATATACAGGTGTTCAACATTCAAGAATATAAAATTAGGAACTAAGAATCATATTACAATACATGATACTGAAATAATGAGCCATACCAAGTTACATGATACTGGAATAGTGAATAGGATTAGACTGAGATGAGTATTCATAATAAGTTGATTTGTCATAACTGAAACTCATAGAATATCGAATGATTATGAGACTATGCCATCTAGAGAATAGAGGTTCTACTACTATTCAGGGAACTATGGCATAGTTACTTTCTGAGGAAACTGGTAATGGGCATAATGAATGGGACGTAGGGAGAATCATAGACATTTCCAAACGTAAAGAGTTAGTCTTACATAACTTAACTTCCTGCCCTTGAGCGTAATACAACGTTTGTCAACCCTTTCAACTTTAATCTATAGCAATACAAGTCAAAGGGATTCCATATTAGCTATGATACTCATGTTTTGATCACTTAAGCATTTTATCAAACACTTGGTCAAAATAAAGATTCATAGTCCTTATTAATGGCGTCTCTACACCCAACAACTCATTATCTAGTTCCTAGATAAATTCTAAAGTCTCAAATGATTATATCATCATTATTCTTCATCATCCATAAGGTAAACAATACTCTTAACCAATAATCAACACTCAACACCCCAATCCTATAATCGTTCATACTTTTCTATCAAATCCATCAAATCATATCTCATGAACTAGGGTTTATAATCATTAAACCAATGCTAGAATCAATTAGAGGGTGAAGACATTACCTTTTTGAAGTTCAAACCCTTTGAATTCGAGTTCTAGGCTTCCTTCCCTCAACAATTATGTCCCAATAGAATATCTAGTGATATAGAGGGTTTACCCATGTTAATAAGATGTTGGGAAATTGAAAATAAGTTAGAATCACCATTAGAACTTACCTTGGATGGTAGAGGGGCCCTTAAGGAGTTAGGTTTTTTAGAGCTTTACTTTCTAGAGCAAGTTTTCATGTTTTGGGGTTGTGGGGGACGAAATAGGGCTAAAACAATGACTTTACAAGTCGTCCCCTACGTACGGGTTGGCTCAACCGTGGTCCCGACCGTGGTAAATTGCTGGGACACTGCCTTGCCACTGCGGCTGAGGTATAATGCGGCAGGACCGCGGTGGTTGCATACCATTCTGTAAAACGGGCATAACGTTTTGCACAAAGCTCCGTTTGGGCTCCACAATATATGGTTGGAAAGATCTTTCAAAGGTATACAACTTTCATGCTTTGAGTTTTTCCCAATTTCTTACACATTTTCACTAAACCCTGCTGGAAGACAGACCTTCTGCAAACTTAGTCGATTTTGTCAAATCTTATGCACCTCACTTTCCATCTTGATTTTGAAACAACTATTTTCACCCATAATCATCCCGATGGGACTTCACATGTTCAAAATATATCCTTACTACTCTTTTAACTCATTCATACCTAAGCCGAATTTTTATGGGGTGTTACAGCCTCAAGATCAAAATAGCAAGGCTGATGCTCTTGTTAACTTGGGGTCCTTGATTATGACGAATTCAGCTCAGAAACGGTCGTACAACTCATGAAATCGGTAGTCGAAAAAGGTCACGCTAAAATAAATTCAATAATTTTAACTTGGGACTAGAGAAACAAGTACATAGACTACTTGAAGACTGAGAAGTTACCCTTGGATCCTAAAGAATCGAGAGCTCTATGCATGAAGGCAACTAGATTTAGCTTGGCCGAAGGTACTTTGTTCAGGAGAATGCTCGACGGCCCACTCGCCATATTCTTGGGTCCAGGAGATATCGAATACATCTTGAGAGAAGTTCACGAGGGCACATGCGGTTCCATTCGGGGGCGGAGTCTTTGTTTCGAAAGATAATCAGGGTCGGCTACTACTAGATCGATATAGAGAAAGATGCAAAGGACTTCTTACGAAGATGCGACGACTTTCAATGACACGTACTGATGATCCACCAACCCGAAATGTTGCTCCATTCGTTCTTGTCCCCATGATCGTTCATGAAATGGGTCATGGATATCGTCGGTCTCCTGTCGTAGGAACCTGGTAAGGCTCAATTCATATTGTTTATGACTGACTATTTTTCTAAATAGGGCGAAGCTCAAGCATTTTAGAAAGTCCGGAAAAAAGAAGTCATTGACTTTATTTGGGACCACATAAAACGCCGGTTCGTTGATACCATCTGAGGTCATGTGTGATAACAGGAAGCAATTCACCAGCAATAAGGTAAGTAAGTTTTTCGAAGACCACAAGATCAAAAAGATTTTATCCACCTCCTATCACCCTAGAGGGAATGGATAAGTAGAGTCTATAAATAAGACCATACTCCAACATATGAAAAAGAGGTTGATCAATGCCAAAGGAAAGTGGATGAAAGTTCTGCCCGAAATCTTGTGGGCGTACTGTACAACTTCAAAATCTAGCACCGGGCCACCCCATTTTCGTTGGACTACGATGTCGAAGCATTGATACTGGTCAAAGTGGGGGAACTAAGCCTCAGGTTAGGATATGCAACTGAAGAATCGAACAGTGAGGCCATGAGTACGAGCCTATAACTGTTGGATGAAAGGCGAGAGGTCGCCCTGGTCCGGTTGGCAACCCAAAAGCAACGGATAGAAATATATTACAACCAAAGATAAAACCTCCGACACTTCAAAATCAGGGACTTGGTGATAAGAAAAGTAACCCAGAACTAGAACGAGGGAAATCTCAGGCCGAATTGGGAAGGACCATATCGAGTCACCAGAATTAACATCAAAGGCTCATACAAACTCGAGACAAGGAACGGTGCACAACTACCATACAACTAGAATGTGACACACTTAAAGCGGTACTATTGCTAAGGTATAGTTTCATCTACCTTTTTATAATATTATGAATTAGACTAACACTTGCCGGGAACGGCCAAGGGAAAATATGACTATTAGGTCTGAAAGCATGCGTTACACTATTTTTCCCTTGAACTGGTTTTGTCCTAAATGGTTTTTCCGGCAAGGTTTTTATGAGGCAACATCGGATCGTCCTAGCTTAGATTTGAAGACCGGTTTTAAATTGGAGTTAATAGTCGCATCAACAATATTCGAGCCCTCTCGAGATCGACCTCGAATACTGGGGCCCATCACCCTCGGGCTAAGATTTCTTAACAAGGAAAGAAGGGAACTTTGTACTTGAACAACTTAGGCTCGATGGTTAGGATTTATTGTAAAGGCAAAACAGTCAAGTGAACCGTGCCCGCGTCAACCACCTTAGATGTAATACTAGCTTTTACGCCATTTTGATCATGTACTATTCACACAGAAATGAAAGAAAGTTTCCTCCTTGCTATTACATATTTTTTCCTCTTAAATTATCGAGCCCAAGGGCTATCCCTATTCGAGAACTGTCGAGCCTAAGGTCCATCCCTATTCAGGAACTATCGAGGGCCATCATTATTCAGGAACTATCGAACCCAATAGTATATCCCTACTCGGGGACTGCCATTCAAAATAAGATCGGGTGACCAAATCCCGAATGCACAAAACCTATTAGGTAGTGCCTAAGCACAAAAGGCTACGACCACCCTAAAAATGGCTCGAAGACATCAGAAGCCCGTAATCAAAATATAAAGCCTTCATAAAATATCAAAACCTTCTATAAGGTTAACCTAGGCTATAGCATCGTCTAAAAACACTTAAGCATCTGAGGAAAAGTTTCAGTTACTCCGAGTTTTCAAAGCCTGGAGCAAACAAAGTTGCATCGAAGTGAGTCTCTATTCGGGCTTCTGAAAAGCAAACGTCTTATTACTACATTCGATTCTATGATAAGGCAGTAGGAATATATGCAAGAATAAAAATTATAAAAAGGTGGAGACTTGAAATTGCCAAAGAGGAAATTTTTTATATATTCCGAAATATCTTTACAAAGGCCTAACAAAAACGGCCTCAAAATAAATAAAAAATATACACAATACAAAAACAAAAAAATTCTAAGGCATTCATACCCGATCTTCGTCGGGGCCCGATTCGGCGCCAGAATCATTAGAGCCATCGAATTCCATGGAAACTTCAGAGTCCCCTTCGAGATAGCCGCCTCATATATTCAACATTGGTCTTCAGGAGGGCATCGCCTACTTCGACATCGGCCTTATATTGGTCTACCATCTCTCCGGCATAGGCAGAAGTCGTGTCCAACTTGTACTTTATCGACTCGTATTCCTTACCAAGGGCATCCCATTCTGTTAGAGCTTAGATCAGTTGTGGTAGGAGCTCATCATTCAGCTGGGACTGCTTATTGGCTTTCTCCTTCACTATCCGAAGTTGACCTCTACTGATGCCAGCGGTGCCTGGGCAGTTTCCTTCTCCGAATATAACCGGTCCATTTTGCTCTACCAACCATTGGCTATGGTTTGGACCTCGTTCATTTAAGCTCGGAGTTGGTCGATTCGGTCGATCTTCTGCTGGACCTGCGAGGCTTGGTCGTTAGTCGCCATGACTAATTCCTCGCTCCTAACTTCAAAAACCTTTACCTTTTTGACCTGGTTGGAATACTCTGCATCAGGGCTGAAGCCTCATTCTATGGTCTGTCAAGCTCGGCCCGAAGGTCCTTGATGGATCCATCTTGTTGCTCACTGAGAAGCTCGTACATGTCCTTTTTTGCACCTGTCCCTTGACCTCGAGCTCGAGCTGATTAACCTCGGCTCGGTACTGGAGGAAGCTCTCATGATGAAGTACCGAGGCCTGCAAAATAATAAAAGGCCTGAGAAACATCAAAACTGGAGTAAAATTCAAAAAGGCATAATAATGCCTTACCGGTTTAGCGCTTGCTGAGCCTCATTGAAAAGGCACGACAAATTCACCTCGTTCATTTTTTCTTGGTCTTCCTCGGCCACCAAGAATTGGAGGTAGCTGGCTATGCCCACGGGAGCAGACAAAACTCGGGAATCCATCGAGACGATAAGAATAACCGAACTTTTGCGATCGCGGTCCGCACTCAGAGCAGAGTATTGATTGATTATTTTTGGGCTCGAACTGAGTCTGCCAGCCTCCAAGGATATGTCCTTCTTCGGAACCTCCAAGTTGCCTCTCAGAAAAGACTTCCAAAGCAGACGGGTCCACACCATCAAAAAAGGAATGAAGGGGATTATCCATGACTTGGACCTCTTCATTGGACCTCTCCTTTCCTGCTTGGGCCTTCTCGAGCATGAACTCGGTGTAGGAGGGTGTCCCCAAAATTATTATTGTACCGGACGCTTCCTTCAGGGAAGATTCGGTGCCCCGAGGGGTCTCGACCCCCATCTCCACATTAATCTCCCGAATCTATAGGAGGTCGGCCTCATGAATCTCCCCCTCGGCTGCCTTCTACTTCCCAGGAGAGGTCAACCCGTAGGCCACAAAAATATCATCTTCTTCCGACTCATCCCTAAGTCGAAGAAGAAAATCCGAGTCCGGCGCTCGAGAGAGGGAGATCTTCTTTGGCTTACGAGCCAGTCTTTTCTTTGACTTCATCTCTGAGCTTAGGGATCCCGAAGCCTTCCTTTTATTCTTCTTCTTTTCCCCCGCGGCAGCCCCAGGCTGTCCCGTAATAGAGGGATCAATGGATAAGGACATGTCTTTGTCCCCTTCCAAAGGCTTAAGTTCAGTAGTCTTAGACAAACATACAAAAAGGGGGGGGGGGAATAAAAATGAGAATAATGTAAGTTAAAAGTGTGGTATTAACTATCCAGAGAGAGACCTTACCATGAGAATGGGCCTCACATGGCCTTTCTAAAGCTTGCGCCATGTGCGCTCAAAATACGTCATCTGTGTGCTGATGCCCTCGATCCACTCCTTGAACCGGGAGATATCATTTGGAACCCAGTCAACAGTTGCACAACCACAAATACGAATGAAAAGAAAGGAAATGAATAAAAAGTTGATGCTTAAGGAGAGACTCTACTTACGAGATGCATTCCACTTCTCAGGGAATGGCATGAACTCGTGGGGGGGGGGGTGGATCAAGCCTTCATTCTTCACCCGAACGAAGCGTCCCTGCCAGCCCCAGTCTCGATCTTCATCAATGCTCAAAAATGGGGTCTTGCTGGCACGACGAGTAAGCTTTCTTAGTCCCCATCGAAAAATTCGGGGACTGTATAAACGGAATAAATGGTCGATGGTGAACCAACGAGATTCGGTCTTGCTCAAGAAGTAACAAAAGAGGATCATGACCCTCCATAGGGATGGATGGATTTGCTCGAGGCACACTTCATACCTCTTGCTAATATCCAAAACAACAGGATCCACCAGGCCTATTGTGTGGGTAAGTGTAAACACTTAAGTACCCCTCAACGTAGGTAGTAACGGCGTCCTCGAGCCCGGGGATTACTATGTCCTTACCTTCCTAATTACAGTCCATTCGGACTACGGGAAGGACATCTTTGGTCACAGAGCATATGTACCTTGATGCTCCTTTAGGTCCTGTTTGCATGAGGATTTCTCGACCGTAAGTCGTATGCAGTTGAGAAGCCTAATAAGTTAGGATTTTAACATATTTTATGCCCTTACTTGCCTATGCTTTGATCATATATTGTTACAAAATAGTCATAAAAGGCTCACAAGTTGTGCTTGATTGCAAGTTTGATCGACAAAGTGACGAAATGTCAAAGATCGACTCAAAAAGGAGTGAAACCTACTCAAGTATCAAAGACCAAGAAATATTAAGAAAAGAAGGCCTAGTGCGGACCGCGCAAAGTGGAATGCGGCTGCACTAGGTGGTTCAGAGAGTTGGTGAATCAGGACTAGAAGAAGCACGGTTGCGGTACACATCTCGCGGTCCGCGGTGAAGGCTCCGCGACCGCACTACTCTTTTGTGCGGTCTTCGGTCATGGGGTTCAGAGAGATTGAGTTTGCAAAGCTAGTGCCATGCGGTCCGCGGTTGTGGTTGCGCGGACCGCGCTAGATCCCTTCGCAGCCGTTGTCCGTTCTACGCGGTCCGCGGGGTCCAAGTTCAGAGAAGCAGCAGTGAGCCCAGTGCGGCCGCGGTCCATTTAATGCGGCATGCACTAACCCCACAGAGGTATTTTTGTCCAATTTTTCAAGCCTAGTATAAATAGAACATTTTACCATTTTTTAGAAAATCAGATACATCAGTAGAGAGCTGCACTCGTGAGAACGTATTTTGTAGCCATTTTTGGCACTTTTGCTTTACATTTACGATAAATTCTTGCAATTTAATTTTAGCAATTAATTAATATTCTTAGTTCTTCATCTATTTTTTCAATTTCTTTATCTAGCATGAGTAGTTAAACCCATTAGCTAGGGTTGTGGCTCAACCCTAGTGTGGGTAATTAATGGGTGTTGTTATTTAGTGTTAGATTGACTATGGGTGTTTGCTATTTGGGTTGATTTTATGTTTTAATCTAGAATTGGTGGTTGCAAACACTGATTCAAGCTTTGTGGGTTTAACTCTTCTTGAGAAAGAGAGTCTATAACCCCAAAATTGACTCAACAAGGAATTGGGATGGACTCATGAGAAATGATAGTCTCAATTAACGGGTTAAACCTCAAGAGAGTAATTACCCTACTTGAACCCTAGTTGCTTGGTTTAATTTGCCTACCCATTTGGTCTCGAGAGAGTCAATTGGGCAAAGTCACTTTCTCTACCGAGAGGTGTGAGAGTGAGTAAAATTGTGCAACGGTAATAGCATAAGCCCTAATTATGTCAATCAAATCTTAGTAACATCTACCCATCAATTAGCCACCTAGGTAGTGTCACGAACCTAGTGCCCTTCTTCCCATTAGATACAACTTAGCAATATTCTCGTAGCATAATTTAGTGTTAATCAATAGTTTTACAAAAATAGTTATAATTCGAAAACCCAAAAATGTTTGAAGTGACATTAGGAGTACAAACACATCTCTAGGATAGACAGACAATCCAACTCCACTACTAGCTCCTTGAGCAATTCGATCCCGACCTTCATATCTGGTAAAAGCTATTGCGACCCGCTCTTCCTACCTTAGTGTAGCATTGAGTTGGCAGTGATCACTTTTTGGCGCCGTTGCCGGGGAGCTTACGATGTTGACTATCTGTTTATTTAGTTCTGTGTTTTGCTTCTCTTTCCTTCTTATTTACTAATTTTGTTTGTGTCGATCACTCGTGTACATATGGCTCTTAATGCAAATGACCCTCTCGGCAACGTGATAGCAGGGGAGGAGGTAGAGGATCTAGAACAAGATGAGGTCTTACCTCAAGTTCCACGGAGGGGTCGAAATGCCAATATAAATGCAAATGAGAACAACAATATTCCAAACCCTCCTCTACAGCTGCCGAGAGTGGCTCCCAGAGTTTTACCAAATCAAGGATACACCAATGCTATTGTGCCTCCCCGAATCCGGGCGAGGAACTTTCAAATCACAAATATTATGTTGACCTTGCTCCAGCAAAGAGGGTATTTCACGGGCGTCTCCGATCAAAATGCCTACAAGCACTTGAAGGGGTTCGTGGATACATGCTAGGGTAGCAAGCATACAAACGTGTCTGAGGATGCGTTGAGATTGAGGCTTTTCCCATTCTCTCTTCGGGGTAAAGCATTGGATTGGTTAGAAAGGCTCCCCAGTCATTCTATTACAACATGGGATGAATTTGCAGATAAATTTATTGCCAAGTTCTTTTCTCCAAGTCATATGGCGGCTCTTCGGGATGAAATTCTAGCCTTCAAGCAAGAGCCAACGGAACCTTTGCACGAGATATGGGAAAGATATAGAACAATGGTGAAAGATTGCCTTAATAATGACATGACCGAGGCTATGATTCAACAAACCTTTTATCGGGGCATCAACACCACGAATCAATGCATTGTGAACCAATTGGCCGGAAGGAACTTTATGAAACTTTCTTACCAAGAGGCATGTGATGTACTTGATGAAATGGCCGACACCTCTTCGACATGGCAAAGCCGAGCAAATGTGCCCCAAGGTGACCCTACGGTCATCCATTTTCACAAGGAATTGAACGATCATGGCCAAGCTTACAACAACTATGAATAAATTGGCAAAGGCGCAATTGCAACAAGTCCAAAACCCGCGCCATGTCAATGCAATGGAAGATGTTTCTATGTTGAAAAAGAGGCAAAGAGGGCAACATCCTCAAGGTAATTGTGAACACTATGACAACAACAATAATGGTGGTGGTTATTCAAATGGGTGCTATGATGACCAAAGCAAAGAGGTCCAATATGTCAATAAATACCAAGGGAATAGAGGCAACTCTTCGAATTAACAATGGAGTCATCAAGGAAATTGGAGCAATCAACAACAAGGCAGAGGTAATTGGAATAACAACAATCAATAACAAGGTGGTGGAAATTGGAATAATAACAACCAAAACAACAATTGGGGTAATCAAAACAACCAAGGGAATTGGAATGGTAATAACAATAATTGGGCTAACAACAACAATCAAGGAGGGTGGAACAATAGCGGGAACCAAGGCAACCAGGGGCAAGGCTTTCAAAGGCCCCACATGTACCAACAACCGAACAATCCACCCCTATTTCCTTCTCAAGGTACTAATTCTTCCGGGAGTGATATGTGGAGAATTGAAAGCATGTTCGAGCAAATGATGAAAAAGAACCAAGATTTCGATGCCCAATTAGCTTCTCATAATACATCTATCCGGAACTTGGAGGTGCAATTAGGCCAAAACTCTCAAGTGTTTAATACTCGTACCAAGGGTGCGCTACCAAGTGATACGGTAGTGAACCTGAAGGGTGGGAATAATAATCATGTGATGGCGGTTATAACAAGAAGTGGGAGAGGCGGTGATGTGAATGCCTCAAAGCAAAAGCAAATTATGGAAGAAGATGTTAAATTGCGGGATGAAGATGTACCTTTGATTGTTGATGATGTGGTTAATAAAAATGTGAATAATGATGTGCGAATTGATATTGATGATGAAGTCGAGGTAGAGACTCAAGATGTCGTGAACCCGTCTAGGGAACACGTGATTGACATGCCCGCGCCGGTTGTACAAAAGGCCAAGGAACCTTTGCCTAGGCTACCTCCACCTTATCCTCAACGGTTAGCAAAGAAAAAGAGTGACAATCAATTCAAAAAGTTTATTGACATGATGAAGAGCCTCATAATCAATGTGCCTTTGGTGGAGGTGCTCGAGCAAATGCCGGGGTACGCTAAGTTCATGAAAGATTTGGTAACAAAGAAGAGGTCGATGGAGTGTAAAACAATTAAAATGACTCATCAAGTGAGTGCCATAGTGCATTCAATGGCACCCAAGCTTGAGGATCTTGAAGCTTTTATTATCCCTTGTACTATCGGAAGTGCGGATTTTGCCAAGGCCCTTTGTGACTTGGGGGCTAGCATAAATTTGATGCCGTACTCGGTCTTCAAGACTTTGGGAATTGGACAACCTCGACCCACTTCAATGAGACTTCAAATGGCCGATCGATCGATGAAGCGACCTTCGGTCATAATCGATGATGTACTTGTCCAGGTGGATAAGTTTATACTGCCGGCCAACTTTGTCATATTGGATTGTGAGGTGGACTTTGAAGTGCCGATTATTCTTGGTAGGCCTTTCCTAGCTACGAGGAAGGCATTGGTTGATGTTGAAGCGGGTGAGTTGACTTTTCGAGTGGGGGATGAGAAGGTGGTATTCCATGTTTGCAAATCAACGAGACAACCTAATAGCATGGAGGTGTGTTCATTTGTAGACATTGTCACAGCTGTGATAGTGGATGACACAAGTTCTATGATCCATGTTGAAGATCCCATTGAGGTCGTGCTTCTTAATATGGATGTCAATGATGATGCTAGTAGAGTGGAGTGCGTGAACGCATTGCATGGTATGGGTTCATATTCATATGAGCCTAGGAGGCTATCTTTGGATCTTGAAAACCGCAAAACTCCACCAGCAAAGCCATCGATTGAGGAGCCACCAGTGTTGGAGTTGAAGCCACTTCCTCCACACCTCAGGTATGAATTCTTTGGTTCAAATTCTACTTTACCTGTTATTCTTTCTTCTTGCCTTACTAACATGCAGGTTGAGTCCACCTTGGCGGTTCTTCAAAAGCGAAAACGGGCAATCGGTTGGACTCTAGCTGATATTCGGGGAATAAGCCCAACATTTTGCATGCACAAAATCATCTTGGAGGAGGATGCAAAGCCTTCCTTGGAGCATCAAAGAAGACTAAATGAGGCGATGCAAGAGGTGGTGAACAAAGAGGTTATCAAGTTGTTAGATGCTGGGGTGGTTTATGCTATTTTTGACAATTCGTGGACTTCTTCGATGCAATGTCTGTCAAAAAAAGGTGGTATGACCGTGGTGACCAATGACAACAATGAGCTCATTCCCAATAGAAAGGTCACCGGGTGGAGAGATTGTATGGATTACCGGAAGCTGAACAAGGCGACTAGAAAAGATCATTTCCAATTGTCATTCCTTGACCAAATACTTGATCGTCTTGCGGGCCGGGCTTTCTATTGTTATCTAGATGGTTACTCGGGGTACAATCAAATTCTAATTGCCCTGGAGGACCAAGAGAAGACCACCTTTACATGTCCTTATAGCACATTCGCTTTCTCTAGAATGTCATTTGGATTGTGTAATGCTCCAGCGACCTTCCAACGTTGCATGATGGCTATTTTCACCGACATGGTGGAGTATATCTTGGAGGTCTTCATGTATGATTTTAGTATGGTTGGGGATTCTTTTGAGGAGTGCTTGGTAAACTTGGATAGAGTGTTGGCCCGATGTGAAGACACCAACCTTGTTCTCAATTGGAAAAAGAGCCATTTTATGGTAGAAGAAGGTATAGTGTTGGGTCACAAGATCTCGAAGCGAGGAATTGAAGTTGATAAGGCCAAGATTGAGGTTATTTCAAGGCTTCCTCCCCTACTTCTGTCAAAGGGCTGAAGAGTTTCCTTGGGCACGCGGGTTTCTACCGGAGGTTCATAAAAGATTTTTCTAAAGTGGTACATCCGTTGTGCAAGTTGCTAGAGAAAGATGCAAAGTTCTTGTTCAATGAGAGTTGTATGCGCGTATTCGAGATTCTTAAGCTCAAGTTGACTTCTACCCCCATCATTACCGCACCAAATTGGAGCTTGCCTTTTGAGCTCATGTGTGATGCTAGTGACATTGCGATTGGGGCTGTTTTGGGCCAAAAAATCAACAAGATGTTTCATCCAGTGTACTATGCAAGCAAGACCATGAATGAGGCTCAAAGAAACTATACAGTCACCGAGAAAGAATTGTTGGCTATTGTGTTTGCTATGGAAAAGTTCCGACCTTACCTTATGGGGGCCAAAGTTATAGGGCACACCGATCACGCCGCCCTTAGGTATTTGATGAGCAAGAAAGACTCCAAGGCGAGATTGATGAGATGGGTGTTACTTCTTTAAAAGTTTGATCTAGAAATTGTTGACCAGAAGGGTAGTGAGAATCAAGTGGCGAACCACTTGTCCCGTTTGGAGGAGGAGGGGAGGCCTTGTGACGGCCTTGAGATCAATGATTCATTTCCCGACGAACAACTCCTTGCGGTGTCAATGAAAGATATGCCATGGTTTGCCGATGTTGCCAATTACCTTGTGACCGGAATAATCCCGTGTGAGCTCTCTTCTAACCAAAGGAAGAAGCTCAAGCGGGATAGTTTGGATTTCTATTGGGATGAGCCATACTTGTTCAAGATTTGCACGGATGGTGTGATTCGACGATGTGTCCCGGAGGAGGAACAATTGGGTATTTTGGAGGCTTGTCATTCCTCTCCCTATGGTGGCCATCATGGCAGGGCGAGAACGGCTTCTAAAGTGTTTAGTTGTGGATTTTACTGGCCTACCTTGTTTAAAGATACGGTCGATTTGGTGAAGAGATGTGATGAGTGCCAAAGAGCCGGCAAAATTTCTAAAAGGGATGAGATGCCCCTCAATACAATTCTCGAAGTGGATATTTTTGATGTTTGAGGTATCGATTTCATGGGTCCTTTTGTGAGCTCTTGCGGGAACACTTACATTCTCCTGGCGGTGGACTATGTCTCAAAATGAATTGAAGCCGTGGCTTTGCCCAACAATGAAGCCCGGAGTGTTGTGGCATTTTTGAAAAAGAGTATCTTCACAAGGTTTGGCACTCCTCGTGCTATTATTAGTGATGGGGGGTCTCACTTTTGCAACAAGGCTTTCGACACGTTGCTTTCTAAGTATGGTGTCAATCATAAGGTTTTGACCCCCTATCATCCTCAAGCTAGTGGCCAAGTGGAAGTCTCCATTAGAGAAATTAAGAGTATCTTGTCTAAAACTGTCAATGCTAATAGGACCGATTGGTCGAAAAAGTTGGATGACGCTCTTTGGGCTTATCGGATGGCTTACAAAACTCCGATTGGTATGTCACCATATCGGTTGGTGTTTGGAAAAGCTTGTCATCTTCCGGTGGAATTAGAGCACAAGGCCATGTGGGATTTGAGAAAGTTGAACTTAGAATGGGATGTTGCGGCAAATCTGCGGGTTGAACAACTTAATGAGCTTAATGAGTTTAGATTCCATGCCTACTCCAGCTCGTCCTTATACAAGGATAAAATGAAGTACCTTCACGACAAATATGCTCGGGGCAAGGAGTTCAAGATTGGAGATATGGTTCTCTTGTTCAATTCCCGGTTACGTTTGTTTCCGGGTAAGCTCAAGTCAAAGTGGAGTGGGACATTTGAAGTTGTGTTCGTGACCCCATTTGGTGCTCTTTATCTAAGGAACAAGAATGGTGAAGTATTCAGAGTCAATGGACATCGGGTCAAGCATTATCTTGGGAAATTTGATGATAGCTACGTGGTGGCACTTCTCCATCTAAAGTAATGTGCTGGTAACATGCATCGTGCCGCGACATTAAATCAAGCGCTGTGTGGGAGGCAACCCATATCTTTTCCTTTTTGTTGTTTTCTGTGTTTTCTTGGTAGTGTAGGCTTGATTTTTGAGCTAACTGATTGTGAGATGTTGCAGGGATTGAGTTGATGCAGTGCAAATAGTTTGAAAAAAAAGATTTGAACAATCTCTGAAGATTGCCAGTGCGACCGCGGTTGCTTTAGTGCGGTCCGCACTGGTGATGGTGAAAAGTTGTACTCTCTGAAGTTTGCCACCACAACCGCATTCCATTTAGTGCGAACCATGGTGGACCTCTACGGCCGCGGTCTGTTTTGTGCGGACTGCGGAGGTTGCCTGCTCAAGCTTCATTTTAAACAAACCCAGCGCGGTCCGCGGTCGGTTTTGTGCGGCCGCACTGGTAGGTAAGGCTGGGTCCCACTATTTTTCTATAAATAGAGCCCAAGGGTCACAACTTACACTTTTCGAAATTTTAACACTTAGACCCCTAAAATCTACTGTTCACTCTCTCTTCTGATAGTAATTCTTGTTTAGTCTGATTAATTGCATCTCATCATCACAATCTGGTAACAGTTCATCATCTTTCTTTGTTTTATATTATAATTTCATTTTGTTTTTCATGCCTAGTAGCTAGAGTCTCTTCTTCTTCCCGTTTTTATTTCATTTGTTAGCCTAGGAAAGTGTAATGGTTGGATATTGTGTGTTTAGAGACCTTTGTGAATTGGGTAAAATGAGTAGGGACAAGTTAGGTGGAAAACTTGAACAAAAATAGCAAAAACTTAAACCCTAACTTAGTTCCTGTTCAAAGTACTCTCTGCGGCCCGCAATTGCCTTTGTGCGGTCCGCGGTGCTCTGACGCGGTCCGTATTACCATTTTGCGCGGACTGCGGTTCCCATGTGATTGAAATTGAACCTATGCCCAGCGCGGCCACATTTTACTTTATGCGGTCCGCGCTGGTCCACCGCGACCGCGGTGCTACTTTGTGCGGGCCGCGTGGTTGGATTAAGAGAGGTGGTGTTACAGTCCTTACATCAATGCGGACCGCGGTCGCTTTTATGCAGTCCGCGGTGCCCCAATACGGCCGCACTACTTTTTGTGCGGGCCGCGGTAGGGAGAATCAGAGAGATGTTGTCCAGGGCCTTGTCCCAATGCAGACCACGATCGCCTTTGCGCGGTCCACGGTGCCCCCAGTGCGGCCGCACTCCTATTTGTGCGGGCCGCGGTGCCATGTTCTGCAACTATTTCTGCAACATTTAACCTGCTGTCTGCAATTCAATTTCAAGACTTGTTTCACTGCCTGTGCTGATACTAACCATGCTAGATGTGTATGTTTGCAGATAATGGTCAAACAACGAGGTAAAGGTGCCAAACAACCCGGTCGAGGTAATTCCTCCCGGGAAGGGAAGCAACGGATGGTAAAACTCACTCCTCGGGCTAGACAAAACATAAAGGACATGAGGAAAGCAATCAAAGCGGCTGATAGAGCCCTTGACACCTCAGGGAGTGAGTACGAGCCCTCCCGGGAGATCTCTTCAGATTCAGTCCCTCTATACATACCATATCTGGAGAATGCCATACATAGAGACACTCCCCCATCTCCCCCGATGCTCGAGCCTCAATCAACATTTCTTCTGGGTCGTCTGAGGGCTCTGCGGCAGGTAGTGGGGATGAATGCTCTACCTCTCCTACAGCATCAATATCTAGAGAGGGTGCTAGAGGTGATGAGGGAGATGAGGAGTTACTGGGTGGTGGTGTGCCTCAGGTTGGGGGTGTTGATCGGACTAGGAATCTCACTATTTGGGAGGATAGATTCATCAGCCAGGTGGTGTTCTACAAGTTTAGGGAATGGTGGCCAGCACGGAAATTGATTCTTGAGAGGAGTTTCATTGACAGAGACCTCCTACCCCTACACCCCAATGTACATAGACAGTTTCAGGCTCGAGTGGGTTGGGAGTTCTTTAAAGATAATTGTGTGAAGGCGAATGAGCATATGGTCAAGGAGTTCTATAGCAATGTGGCCCACATCTTGAAGGACACTAAGGTGACCAAAGTGAGAAACAAAAATGTGGTATTTACCGGGAAGGCACTAAATGAATACCTGGGGTTCAATGATGAAGATGAGTCCCTTTACAATGAAAAGTTGGCAATGGGCGAGGAGGTTCGTCCATGGTTAGCTTCATACCTGGCAATCCCTGGTACGATTCCAGAGTGGTTGCAAGCAGGGGCCAAAATACTTCGGAGAACTTTCAACTTTGAGGCTAGAGGGTGGTTGACTTTTGTGTGCACTCGGCTCGACCCCACTACCCATGATCAGACTATTCCACTTGCCTAGGCTGTTCTTGTTGCTTCTATTTTGGCAGGATATCCTATCAACGTGGTCAATGTGATGTCCCACGTCATTTCTGTAATGGGGGTTGAGCATGACCGGAACTACCCTTTTCCCAGAACCCTCACTATGTATTTCCGGGACCTGGAGGTGGAGAAGAGACCTTTTGACGTAAAGGTCAAACTTGTGGCTCTGTTCTCATGGTACAGTTTGAAGGGGTCAGACAACCCCAAGGAAAAAAATTACAAGCCGCCTGCTTCTGCCCCAACCGGCCAGTCTGAAGAGCCGGTTGCGGTAGAGCCCTCCACTGAGCCTACATCCACAGTTGCTAACATGCCTCCCGGACCTTCCACTACTGCTGGTCCCTCTACTTCAGCTGGTCCGGGAATTCCATCTTCCCGGGCCCATCCTATCACCGCCCACCAGATAAGCCAGACACTTCATAGCTTGAACAACTGGATGGCGACTGCTTCATCCAAGTTGTCCACCTGGACTTCTACCATTGCGGCTCAGTCGACACCAGAGCCAGTATAGGTGCCCCAGTCTATCGAGGATTCACTTATGGAGATTCTTGCCAAACAGAAAAAGATCCTCGGCTTCCTTGGCTAAGGCGGTGGATTCACATGGCAAGGCCCTGAAGAAGCTTGCCAGGGAGCACAATAAGCTGCGCAAAACACTGGCTTCCAAGGAGTTTGTGAAGGCGCTGATGGAGGATGTTGACAAACTGAAGGCAGACCAGCTGCCTTTAGACTTGCTATTCAAGGATCCAGCCAAAGTAGCAACACCAGTAGCAGAGACACAACAGCTTCCAAAGAAGAAGAGGAAGCTCCCCATTGCAGATGAGGCGATCATCCAGTTGGCAGATCCACCGGAGGCTTCCTCCAGTCAGCCACAGGATGTTCCTGATATTCAGCCCGTACAGGTCCAGGCCCCAGTCCCAGCAGCTTAGCAGCAAGAGACTGGGAACCAGTCTGAGGTTCCCATACATACAGAGAACCAGGGGACCATTTATGTTCCCATGCAGACAGGCGAGGCTTAGGGAGCTCCTATGTCCTTTCCTCTTGATTTTTTTTTATGCTTATTTGTTTAGTTGGCATTGGGGACAATGCCAGCTATTATTTGTGGGGGTGCGCCCTACTTTTTATCCAGATGATTGTATATATTAGTTGACTTAGTTTATATTTCTGTTGATTTTTATTATTATTTGGTCTATATATAACTTTACATTTAGTTACTTTTATCGCACTTTTTATCTTCTCTTTGGTCTGTATATAAAGTTATATTTTTGTATATATATTCATCCCCCGTTGTATATTCTAATCCCCTATTGTAAATATTTATTCTATTTTCTATTTTCGTACAAATTTCATTCTTAGCTTAGTAGATAGGCTCGCAGCCTTTTTGTTTCGATTTTGGCGCTTTCAATAAACCCTTGGTTTTCTTAATGACACGGTTCTTTCCAAGGGTGGAGTATTGTGCAAACCGGGTGGCTCTTCTCGATGATGAATGGCGTGACAACCTTCTTAAGTGTTTGAGTCCGTTTTTGATTTTTCCCTCGTTTTTAGTAGTTTATAGTTAAGGGTACCTCAAGCAAAGCTTCACTTGGGCCTAACACATTTGCCTTTGATCCCATGGTCAAAGACAAGTGGTTGTGTTTAGGATGGTGAAAGTAGTGACCTTGAGACTCTTGTTTTGACCAAACAAACATCATGTGGTCTTTCGGGACTATTGTGCGCTCAAGCGTGTCTAAGGTTGTTGTGGGCCCCCGACTCTATGTCTTTAGCAATCCTTGAGTGTGTGTGGTGAGAAATCGAATTGTGAGTCCAAGTCCCGAGCCAATGGTCTAGAACTTGCCCTGAATGTTTGTTGAGGCGAAATTTTGAGTGAAATTCGATTTGAGAAGTGATTATAGGCTCTCCTTGATCCAAACAATAGTCGAACAATTCCATAGCCTACCAATGATATAATCCTTAGCTAACCCTTTTGAGCCTTAAACCTTTTTCTTTCAAGAACCAATGCTACAAGCCTATACCCGTTCTAAATTATACCCTCTCTTGGCACCCAAATCGTCCCTTAAGTAATGGCAAAAGTCTATGTTTGGGGGGGAGAGACAAGAAAGGAAACAAAGTGGTAAAAGGAACAAAAGCAAAAGGAAAGGAAGGCGATGAAAAAGAAAGAAAAGAAAAAGACTAAAAGAAAACCCAATGTGCAAAGAATAAAACGGGATTCAAGAAAAACAAAAGTGAAAAAGGTGTGGAAAAAGTAGAAAAGGGAGAAATGCTTTGAATTGAATAAGAAAGAGTGACAATGTGTCTCTCTAACCCCTTGAAAAGAAGTGAAATACTCAAAGAGTCAAAGAGAATTGTGCCAGAATGAATCAAAAGAAGTGCTTAAGGGAAGATGGAACCCATATAGACGAACAACTTTTCCTACCCTGAACCAAAAGCCTTCACATTGACTCCACAAAAGCCCTATATAATCATGAGTTGGATGACGCCCTCATCAGTGGATACTTACATGAGGGTCAAGAATATGGTACTTAGAGCCAGACTTGTGACCTTTCCTTGAGAAAGACGAGTGACTTCCCATTAACCTTGGTTTGCGTGCTTATACTCTAAAAAGGTGAGGTTTGTTTAGGGAGAGTTGAGGATGTGTGAGTTTGGGGTCCACAGCGACCAAAGTAATTGAGAGAGTTCTTTGATGTAATGAGTCAATTCTTGATGCTCTTGTGTCATACTTGATCCACAGTTTTTCAAAGTTTAAATTTTGTTAATGATCCATTCGTATTGAGGGCAATTGTTAGTCCCAATTGATGCTTGTTGAGGTTACTTTAAGACAGCTGGAATTACTTGGATTTTCCTTTAAGGGGTGAGTCCTATTTTGTTTGCTTGAGGACAAGCAAAGGTTTTAGTTTGGGGGAGTTGATAAGTTTGGATTTTAACATGTTTTATGCCCCTACTTGCCTATGCTTTGATCATATATTGTTACAAAATAGTCCTAAAAGTCTCACAAGTTGTGCTTGATAATAGGTTTGATCGACAAAGTGACGAAATGTCAAAGATCGGCTCAAAAAGGAGTGAAACCTGCTCAAGTATCAAAGACCAAGAAATGTTAAGAAAAGAAGGCCTAGTGCGGACCGCGCAAAGTGTAATGTGGCCGCACTAGGTGGTTCACAGAGTTGGTGAATCAGGACTAGAAGAAGCGCAGTCGCGGTACACATCTCGCGGTCCGGGGTGAAGGCTCCGCGGCCGCACTACTCTTTTGTGCGGTCCGCGGTCATAAGTTTCAGAGAGATTGAGTTTGCAAAGCTAGTACCATGCGGTCGTGGTTGCACGGACCGCGCCAGCTCCCTCCGCGGCCGTGGTCCGTTCTACACGGTCCGCAGAGTCCAAGTTCAGAGAAGTAGGAGTGAGCCTAGTGCGGCCGTGGTCCATTTAATGCGGCCCGCACTGACCCCGCAGGGGTATTTTTGTCCAATTTTTCCAGCCTAGTATAAATAGAATATTTTACAATTTTTTAGAAAATCAGATACATCAGTAGAGAGCTGCGCTCGTGAGAACGTATTTTGTAGCCATTTTTGGCACTTTTGCTTTACATTTACGATAAATTCTTGCAATTTAATTTTAGCAATTAATTAATATGCTTAGTTCTTCATTTATTTCTTCAATTTCTTTATCTAGCATGAGTAGCTAAACCCATTAGCTAGGGTTGTGGCTCAACCCTAGTGTGGGTAATTGATGGGTGTTGCCATCTAGTGTTAGATTGACTATGGGTGTTTGCTATTTGGGTTGATTTTATGTTTTAATCTAGAATTGGTGGTTGCAAACACTGATTCAAGCTTTGTGGGTTTAACTCTTCTTGAGAAAGAGAGTCTATAACCCCAAAATTGACCCAACAAGGAATTGAGATGGACTCATGAGAAATGATAGTCTCAATTAACGGGTTAAACCTCGAGAGAGTAATTACCCTACTTGAACCCTAGTTGCTTGGTTTAATTTGCCTACCCATTTGGTCTCGAGAGAGTCAATTGGGAAAAGTCACTTTCTATATCGAGAGGTGAGAGAGTGGGTAAAATTGTGCAACGGTTATAGCATAAGCCCCATTTATGTCAATCGAATCTAAGTAACTACCCGTCAATTATCCGCCTAGGTAGTGTCACGACCCTAGTGCCCTTCTTCCCATTAGATACAACTTAGCAATATTCTCGTAGCATAATTTAGTGTTAATCAATAGCTTTACAAAAATAGTTATAATTTGAAAACCCAAAAATATTTGAAGTGATATTAGGAGTACAAACACATCTCTAGGATAGACAGACAATCCAACTCCACTACTAGCTCCCTGAGGAATTCGATCCTGACCTTCATATCGGGTAAAAGCTATTGCGACCCGCTCTTCCTACCTTAGTGTAGCGTTGAGTTGGCAGTGATCACAGCCCCTAGGAATAAACATTTTCAAAGGAGGCTTGGGGGACGTTTTGTTGGCAGCCATCTCAGGAGCATCCATCTCGAGGGCCACTATCTCGGGAGTGACCGCCTCGGTATCAGCGGTCGGTTGGGAAGATGAGGAGACATCTTGTTGAGGAGCTGATTTGGAGGTTTTTTCCATTTTATCTAAAAAGGTTTGAAAATTTAAAGAAAAATGTAACGAGTTTGAAGGATGAGGAGTTAAGTGTAATTATTAGAGGAAAATCTGGGTAAAAACCAGGAATCACTATGAAAATTTGTAGAACAAAGATGAAGATATAAAGGTTTGAAGAAAGTTGATAAAAACTTGGAAGATCGACGGCAGAAGCTTGGTTGAAAAGTGAAAAAAAGAACAAGGGGTGGAAGCTTTTATAGAAAAACTTTGCATCTCTTCACATCTGGAGGTAACCAGCCGATGGTTGACACGTGTTTGAAGTCAGAACGATGCGACTAACTAGACATTTCAGCTTCTTCGTCGTTTCTATTATGACGTATGGAGGAAGGAACCGTAGAACATCGATCGCTTCTCATCGTTTCGGCAAACTTGCTCTTTGAAAAACGAGTGGACTATCTGTATACAGGTAAAACCAGGGGTAATGAGCACCCCAATTCCCTGGTAAGGCAAACGAGGTAAAAACGTAACTGAAAGGAATCGAAGTCAAAGATGGGAGCCTTCACTAATCAATGTCCGAACACAATACCTGCCCTCGGAGCCCTCGAGACCATGCCCTCGGACCCAATCCGAACACCGAGACCTCGGGATGCAACGCCAAATGACCACACACGGTTATCAAATGACCGTGATATATGCACCCAACCGGATATCACGACGTAGATCTCGGCCCATATCAACCGCATATCAGTAATTAGCGAGAATGGAGATTTTTACCTTTCTTAGGTTTGTACTTAGGGTAGAACTCTTCTACTATATAAAGTGGAAGTCTACTATTCAATAGTCTCTCTGTAATATGCATACTAAGCCAATATATATATGTTTTCTTTATTTATAAAAGTTATTCAAAGTTCTTGCTTTTTACAAGTAGTTCTTCACAAGTATTGGTTTGGAACCAAAGGCAGGCTATTTGTCAAGCCTTCAACCGAATTCAGATTCAGTATTATCATTGGTTTGACTATTTATTCTAATTTTTATTTGCTTATCTAACATTATTAATCATTTGTATCGAATTAATTCACGTATTCTTAAAACCACGTATAAATTCAGTTGTTATTCACTTTTAAGAGTAGACAAATTTGACTTAATTTTTCTAAACTTTCAATGTAATTAGACTCACTTTGGCCTAAAGTTGCCACTAATTTTAAGATTTCGGTGGAATAAGATGATATTTATTACTATTTCGATAAGAGTTTTTTTTTTTTTTTGTTTGTAACAACCGTATCTTGACTTAAATCATAAATAATTTTACTTTGAGTTTAAAATAGACGAGTTTGTCCTACAGTTCTCTAAAAAGTCAAAAAGTTCTTAAAAACACCCCTGACGAGAAATAAGATGCAATGAAACATGGCTTTTAATGGCATTTTCTAGTCTGTGTTTTCTTATCATTTACATGTTGATTTCCAAAAAGGTTAAACCCAAATTGTTTTAGACATGGGACATGTTTGAAGGTGCATGATAGAAGTTTTAGAGATATGATAGATCATAGTCCGTCTATATGGATGTCTGGTCAAGTTGAAAAGCTTTTGTGAAGATTTACGAGGTTTATAAACCTGGCCAGTCTCAGTCCCCACTAATAAAGAGTATGAAAATGACGAAAGGGAAAACTGTACGATCATCCACTTTTAAAAGAAGATAAATATCTTTAGTTCATTCTTTTACAGTGGAAACAAGGACATCATTTGACTTGTAAAAAGCTCATTGATATCGATAGTTCAAAAAAGGGGCTAAACCGTAACTAGTTAGAGTTATTTAAGCCCATACTAGACTTCAAGGAAAAAAACATAGTTCAAAAAAGACTAACATTGTCCGAATTGGGAAGCGCTCTACGAACAGTTTAGGATTAAGGGCTAAACCTGCAAATGGAGGTTAAACGCAAGCTTAAATATTTGACAATTTTAATCATGAAAAAACTTATGTATAGTGCGTTGATATTTATACCAAACCAATACAAATAAGATATTGTGTTTACTTATTGTGAAGACCCGATAGGTTATTTTGAGATTCAGCCTCTATTTTCGTGTTTCGAGACCTCGATTAGCTCCGTTTAGCGTTTTTCGATTCGCATGTGCAGTCTGTGTCTTATTCCGGAAAATCTTTATACGAAAAATTAAAGAAAATGTAAAATTTTTGCCTTAAAATGGGTTGAGTTGACTACGGTCAATATTTTGTGTAAACGGATCCAGATTGGTATTTTGATGATTCCAGTGGATCCATATGGTGATTTGGGACTTGGGCGTATCCGGAATTAAATTCGGAAGCCCTTAACTTGTTTTGACTCATTTTGCCAAAAATTAGCATTTTTGAAAGTTGAAAATTACTAGGTTTGATCGTAAGTTGACTTCTTAGCTAACGGGTTCGGGATTTTGATGTTGAAACTTGGAATAGGTCCGTATCGCTATTTGAAACTTGTCTACAAAATTTGGTTCAATTCGGAATTGATTTTACATGATTCGGACGCTTAAATGTGATTCTAGTGTTCTTGAGTTTCATTTTGAGGATTGATTCATAGATTTAGATGTTATTTTGGTGATTTGATTGCGCGAAGAAGTTCGTATGATGTTATTACACTTGTGTGCATATTTGGTTTGGAACTCGAGGGGCTCAGGTGAGTTTCAGACGTGTTTCAGATGAGCTTGGCTAATGCTAGGATAGTTGGTGCACTCTATTGCTGGTGTTCTGCTGCAGATCTCACATTTGCGAGTTCTGGCTCGCAAATTGCAAGCCTCACATTTACGAATATGTGTTTGCATTTGCGAGCAAAGCATGGGATTGGGTAACCTCGCAATTGTGAAATGGTTCGCAATTGCGAACAACTTAGGATAACATTTGTGATCACTTGGTCGCATTTGCGATGCCTAGCAATAGTAGACTATATTCGCAATTGCGAAGATTGTGGTCGCATTTGCGAAGGTGGGGACTTTGCATCTGCGAACTTTTTGTTATATTTGCGACTTTTGTGACTCTGAGGCAGGGTTCGCATTTGCGACCTTTGTCTCGCATTTGCGATGTTCGCATTTGCGAACAAAACTTCGCAATTGCAACATTTGTAGCTGGGTAAAGGGGGGGGGAAACGGGACTTGGCTCATTTCACATTATTTCTCAACCCTAAACACTCTAGAGATAATTTTTCAAGAAACTTTTCTTCCCAAATTCATTGGTAAGCGACTCTAATCCATTTCTTTTCAATTACCCATTACATTTCATGAGACTGCAACATGAAATTTAGGATGTTCATGGTAGAAATTAGGAATTTGGGTAAAATTGAAGATTTTTGTAAAATTGAGATTTAGACCTCGAATTGGGGTCATGTTTAGAAACAAATCACATCACCGGGCTCGGGGGTGAATGGGTAATCGGGTTTTGGTCTGAACCTCGATTTTTACCAAGCGAGCGAAGTTGACTTTTGTTGACTTTTTCAAAAATGATCTAAATCGAACCTCTTTCATTTGTGGGTAGTTTCTAAAGCTTATTTTGAATCATTTGGTCCATAATTTGCTAGATTTGGTTGGTTTAGGAGCTTGTTCAAAAGGCAAGGTCGTGGTCGATTGATTGCTTGAGTTGCGGATTGAGTTAAGTGTTGGGTCTAACCTTGATTTGAGGGAATTAAGAACTCTTGATTTGCATGTTATGTTAATTACGTGAGAGACGATGTATTTGAGAGGTGACAAGTGTATATGCGTTGTTATGACTTCCATGTTTTTGTTACTTCATAATATATCTTGTTTCATGTCTTAACTGCTTAATGCTTATATTTCTTCCATGCCATAATTGTTCTTTGTCATTCAGTTATTTTTGTATTAAATTTTTCATCCCTTCCATGGTTCCATGCTTCTTTGCTATTTGTCTCCACTTGCTTTACTTGCATATTTAAATCGTCGTATATCTTACTTGTCTTAAATTTGTAAAATTGGTTGCCTTCTATGACGTAGTTTCACCTGTATGAGTTGTTAATTGGTAGATATTTATGGGTTGGTAAAGTTAAGAAATTTGAGTTGTTAGAGATTCTTTGATTATTATGTGCTTCTTCATTGCCTTGTACATACTCTCTTGACGTAGAAATTCTTGTAAATTTTGATAATTAAATTGCTTATTGTTGATTGATATTGTTTGGAGAGTGGGTTGCACGCCACAATGGAAATTGAAAAGTAATAAATTAAAATGGTGGAATAAGGACGAATTATGATATTGACAAATGATGATTGGTGGGATCAGGTTGTGCGTCGCAACGGATTGTATAAGTTGTGTTTGCTTGTGACCGTTGGATTTGCCTCGGTATTTGAGATGAGTTTATAAGACTTGTTATTCTAGGCTCTTTGGTAGTTGAATTTTGAGTTCGTTGTTATGAGTTAACTGCTTTATTTTCATTCCTTTTTTTTGTGTTATTATTATTATTATTATCGCGCTCATGTTATTGTAAGTGACCCGCCTTAGCGTCATCACTATTTCGTTGAAGTTAGGCTCGGCACTATAGAGTACATGAGGTCAGCTGTACTCATACTACACTTTGCACTTCTTGTATAGATACCAAAGTTGGTCCCAGCAACGCCAAGTGAGATTTGTTCAGAACTTGCTATCGGTGGAGACTTGAGGTATAGTTGCACGACGTCTGCAGCCCTGAAGTCCCCTTATATATCATCTTAGTTGTTTATTTTGATTCAGACAGTTATGTTATTTTGTTCAGACAATTATTTGTAATACTCTAGACGCTCATGTATTCGTGACACCAGTTGTGGGATTGCATTTGGATTTCGTCATTTATTTCAGATTACTCATTTTATTGTTGTCATATAATTTGGAATTGTTAAAAAAGGTTAATAGATATAATTAACATTGTCTTATCTAGCAAGTGAAATGTTAGGCACCATCACGATCCCAAAGATGGAAATTTCAGGTAATGACATTTATATAGTTTTTTATCACTTAACCGTTAATGATGTCTACTCTCCCTTAAATTTATGACTCCCAAGTATTTCCCAGAGAAGTGGAGGGATAGCTTACCAGGATTTTCAGGGTTTACACCAAATAGATGAATGCAACACACTTATCTTGCGTATAAACTTTTATCATTGTTTACCCTAAAAACAGATAACAATTGAATTCATATTGTGGTTTTATGGGCACGTGATTTATTTTGCACAAACTGAGAGAAAACTTAAATTGACAATGAAATTAAATGAGAATATAAATGAAGCAAACCAAATAAAATGCATAACTTTATTCCTTGAGCTAAACTGCCCTCGAATTAAGTGAATATTTCGCCGGAAAGTATGAACATAGTAACATGAATATTGAGAGCTTAAGCGAAAGTGAATATATAGATTTATATCATGTGAATATGATGAATACAAATGATCAGCTCCCCTTTATATAGTAAGGGAGTCCTACTCCTAGTACAATCTTAAATATGGTAAGAAATCTCATGAGCAACTGATAAATCGGCCTCTCTTTGATACGTGCCGAGATTTTCGCCGTGATACTCGCTTGATCGCGGATATCTTGGCTTTCCGTTATTTGGTTCGACATGCTTTGCTCGATCTTGCTCAATCTCTTTCCCGCTCAGTCTCGATCTTGGCTGATCTCGATCTCGATCGGTCCTTGAGTCATGAGCTTAGTCATCTAACTTCGTGTCATGATCCGGTATGACATGGGGTCGAACCTTGACCTTTCACACCCTAGTCTCGACTAGTCATACTAAAAAGGGTAAGCCCAATTCGACTGTATACAGATAGTCTCCTCGTTTTTTGGAGAGTACTGACAAGAACGATTTGAGCCTTCGCTCTTCACTTCGATATATCATGACATAATCACCAAGACGCAAGTAGCAGAGGTAACCGAAATGTCTCGTTGGTATAGTTTCCTAGGCATTTAATGTGCATCAGTCGACGGTCGGCTATTACTGGCTTTGAACCGCCATTGCGCAAGTATAAATACCCATCTTCTTCACTTTTCAAACTTTACTTCGAAATCTTCTTCACTTTAGTCTTCAAAATCCTTCCCCTTCCTCAAAGCTTTGTATTCTCAGATCTTCGGTTTCCTTCGCCTGTTTCCTCGCAAGATTCCAAGTGTTTCTTCTCAGTTTCCATTCTCCTTCATAAAAGTAAAATGGCTAAGACTTCAAAAATAGTTCCGCAAAAGGAAACCTCTTCTTCATCAAGGCCCGCCGATGACGAAACTGTGGCGGAGCCTCCCCTAGAGGACTTCGTTCCGACAAAATGCCCCACTACTGCCGACTTTAAGGTAGAGAAAACACCCTCGACACCCGGTCTATGCGAACCAATGTCGTGATACATATGCACAATTACCGCTGATCTCCTCGACCAAGTTTAAAAGGACTGCAACTAGGTTGACAAGCACGTGGTGGTGCCCTCGCCTTGGGAATCAATCACTACTCATGTGGAAGGATTTACTTATACTTATCCTTTCACATTGGGTCCTTTAGACCCCATCATCATTGCCTTCTGCAAGAAGGACAATGTGACTTTTGGCCAGATCCATCCATCATTTTGGAGGATCGTGATCCCCCTCCGATTTTTTGTAAACAATATCGAGGGGCATCCTTTTACCCTAGATGCCCTTATGCGTCTCTATAGTCCCTGGCTTTATCGAGGAGGATTGATCCTTTACTGCCGAGCCACCAAACCCCTGTTCTTGAGCATAGACAAGAGCCGAGACCGAGATTGGATGGGACGATTTGTCTGAATAAAGACTTTGGACCTAATCCTTGCCGAAGACATGCCGTTTCCTGAAAAATAGAACATGAATCGTAAGTATTTCTTTGCCTTGAATATCTAACTTTTCTGTTTTACTTCTCATCTTCTTTCCTCATCTAAATTTTTTGTGTTACAGTTGTGGCCCATGTGCCAGAATTAATCCCCGATATCAGTCAATGGGTTGAGGGCTTAGTGTCGTAGTAGTCTTACTCCGAGCGTGCTTGGATGGAGTTATCAAAGGGTCAATGGGAGGCATGTAACCACGGTAATCTTCTTTTCTTGGTACGGTTTCCATTCAGGCTTTGCATTGAGCTTACTCATTTTATTCCTTTTGTAGTCCTCGGGAAGGATGTAGCAATGAGGTCCCCATTTGCCGAAGAAGAGGCACTTCTCTCATCACTTTCCCCGAAGCAGGCCAAAGAGAAGAAAAGAAAAGAGGCTCCGAGCAACCCGGGCCCGGAAAATAAAAGACCGGATAGGAGGCACCGTAAGCCTAAGGGTGATACCAATGCTATGCATCCGGACTCGATCCGTCAACTAATAGATGAGTCCGAAGAGGAGGAAGGTTCCAGTTTGATAGCCCATAAGCAGACTGGCGCTTCGATATAAAAGTCCCCCGAACCGATGGACGTTGACAAGGGAGCTTCGACCGAAATTTTGGAGCCAGAAAGGGTCGAGGCCGCTCCATCCCAAACTGAGATGATCGAGGAGGGAAACAGAGGCAAGGACTCTTGAATAGATGAAGATTTCCTAAGGGACGAACTCAGAGTGATTGATATCTCTGAGTCCCCTCAATTTTCGTACTCCACGATCCGTCAAGCTGTTAACTTGGTAGGCCCCCTTGCGAGGGTCTTCAGGGTCCAGTTGACATCCACACCTTCCTAGAATGGGTGGAGTTTGAAGCTTTGGGTGATAACACCGATTTTGGTGACTTACTGGTGCCGAAGAAAACACTGTCATCAGATGTTGTTGGGTCTTCATCGAGCTCGAAACTAGTGGACCGGTTCGCGGTCCATAGTGCTAAGTCCAATCATAGACGTACTATAGTTCATCACTGTCCCGGAGGATGCTCGGGTCTTCTCTCCTCCAATGGGTATCGCTAGTTACCTGAGATGCTTGGTGACCAAAGAGGATCAAGTCGTGATGGACGCGGTGGGAGACGCTTGTTTATTTAATGAGGCTCAGCACGTTTTGAATCGGGTAAGTTCAAGGGCCACTCCATTATCTTTTTAAAACTTTGAATTGTAGATAGTTCTAAGATTTTTCTCCTTACTCGTAGGCTTTGGTGCTGCATCATGAGGCTTTCCTCGAATCCGAGAGCAGCACAAGGCTGAGGTTCAGGGCCAAGAACTGGACCACCACAGTAGCATAGCTACTAATATTATTTAAAAAACAAGTCTTTTGAGCATTTTGTTTTGAAAACACCTTTCTTTTAGTATTTTGTTTTGGAAAACATTGTTTTGAAGTCATCTAGACGATACTTTGTTTAATGTTTCAGCATTTATCAAATAATTTGATGTTTTATTATTGTTATCTTTCATATTTTTCTTCTACAACATTAGTATTTCTTACCTTGATGAACCAACGATTGTGACATGTAATGAGACAACGCAACATAAGGATAGTGACTCAGAAGAAGAAGATGAGATACCTGAGGAAGTTATCAAAAAAGTTGAGAATTCCGAGAATAAGCCTAAGTCCAACCTGGACGAAACCGGGACAATCAATTTGGGAGATTCTGAAACCATCAAAGAAACTCGCATAAGTATTCACCTGTCACCGTCAGAGAAGGAAGAATACACTCGTTTCCTAAAAGAATATGAGGATATTTTTGCGTGGTCATATGATGACATGACCGGTCTGAGCACATCCATGGTGGCTCATAAGTTTACTACCAATCCAATGTGTCCACCGGTGAAGCAGAAGCTCAGAAAGTTTAAACCATACATGAGCCTAAAAATCAAGGAGGAAGTCACTAAGCAGATCAAATCCAAAGTCCTCAGGGTAGTTGACTACCCACCCTGGTTAGCCAACATTGTACCGGTTCCAAAGCGAGATGGGAAGGTCAGAGTGTGTGTTGACTATCGGGATTTAAACAGAGCACGTCCCAAGGACGATTTGCCACTGCCAAATATACACATTCTGATCGACAATTGCGCCAAGCATGAACTCCAATACTTTGTAGATTTCTTCACGGGTTATCATCATATTTGTATGGACGAAGAAGACGTAGAGAAAACAACTTTCATTACACCATGAGAAGTGTATTGCTACAAAATAATGTCATTCGGTCTGAAGAATGCTGGGGCCACCTATATGAGGGTCATGACGACCATATTCCATGATATGATACATAAGGAAATAGAGGTATATGTTGACGACGTCATCATCAAATCCAAGAAATCCACAGATCACATAGCAGACTTAAAGAAGTTCTTTGGCAGGCTACGGAAGTACAATTTAAAACTGAACCATGCAAAATGTGCATTCGGGGTTCCTATTGGAAAATTATTGGGATTCATCATCAACCACCGAGGAATCGAGTTAGAACTGTCAAAGGTTAAAGCTATCCAAGAATTACCACCACCGAAGAATAAGAAGGACGTGATAAGTTTCCTGGGATGCCTCAATTACATCAGCCACTTTATAGCACAGTCTATAGTAATATGTAAACCAATTTTCAAAAAGTTGAAGAAGGATGTTGCAACCAGTCAGACTAAGGATTATCAGAAGGCTTTTGACAAAATCAAGGATTACCTATCCACACCACCAGTCCTAGCCCCACCAGAGCCTGGTAGGCCACTGCTACTCTACCTCTCTGTATTAGATGGGTCTTTCGGTTGTGTTTTGGGACAATATGACAAGACAGGAAGAAAGAAGCAAGCCATATATTACTTGAGTAAGAAGTTCACACCTTATGAAGCACGGTACACTCTGCTAGAACGCACTACTTATGTGCCTATACCGCATACCTCATATCAAGGATGGAAACTCTGAAGTACATCTTTCAGAAGCCTATGCCTACCGGAAAGTTGGCCAAGTGGCAAATATTGCTGAGTGAGTTCGATATCATCTATGTAACTCAGAATGCAGTCAAAGGACAAGCTTTGGCAGATCTTCTTGCTGAAAATCCTGTAGGAGGAGAATACGAACCACTAAAAATATATTTTCCTGATGATGAAGTATCATTCGTAGGAGAGGACATTGTTGAAGCCTACGACGGTTGGAGAATATTTTTCGACGGAGCTGCAAATTTCAAAGGAGTGGGTATTGGAGCAGTTTTTGTGTCAAAAATAGGTCAACATTATCCGGTTTCCGCAAAGCTTAGGTTTCCATGCACCAACAATATGACAGATTATGAGGCTTGCATCATGGGGCTTAATTTTTCCATCGACATGAATATACAAGAGTTGATGGTAATTGGTGATTCAGATCTTCTGGTACATCAGGTTCAAGGAGAATGGGCTATAAAAAATACAAAGATACTACCATACCTGTATCATGTGCAAGAACTGATGAAGAGGTTCACGTAAATAGAATTCAAACATGTTCCAAGAGTCCATAACGAGTTTGCAGATGCACTGGCTACTTTGTCTTCCATGATACAACATCCGGATAAGAATTTCATCGATCCCATTCCAGTAAGGATCCATAGTCAGCCAGCTTATTGTGCTCATGTTGAGGAAGAAACAAACAGAAATCCAAGGTTCCACGATATCAAGGAATATTTGGCGAAATAAGAATACCCAAAGCAGACGAACCATACTTAGAAACGCACACTGCGTAGGCTATCCAATCATTTCTTCCAAAGCGGAGGAATTTTGTATAGGAGAACACCTGATCTAGGACCATTAAGGTGTGTTGATGCCAAAGAAGCTTCCAAATTGCTCGAGAAAATACATGGCGGAACCTGCGGTCCACATATAAATGATTTTGTTCTAGCCAAGAAGATACTCGGAGCAGGATACTTTTGGATGACTATTGAAACATATTGCATCTGGTATGTCCAGAAATGCACCGATGCCAGATACATGATGATATGATATGAGTGCCACCAAATGAACTCAATACAATAAGTGCACCTTGGCCTTTTATTGCCTAGGGAATGGATGTCATTGGTCCGATTGAACCCACTGCTTCAAATGGGCACAGGTTCATTTTAGTGGCTATCGATTACTTCACAAAATAGGTAGAGGCAGCATCTTACAAAGCTGTAACCAAGAAAGGCATCGCAGATTTTGTCAGGGATAGTATTATTTGTCGATTTGGGGTTCCCAAATCTATCATCACTGACAATGCCGCCAATCTCAACAGGGATCTGATGAAGGCCATGTGTGGAACTTTCAAAATACAGCACAAAAACTCCACAACATACATGCCTCAAATGAACGGAGTCGTGGAAGCTGCCAACGAAAACATCAAGAAGATACTAAGGAAAATGGTAGAGAATCACAAGCAATGGCACGAGAAGTTACCATTTGTCTTATTGGGATACCATACCACAGTCCGTACATCAACCGGGGAAACTCCCTATTTGCTGGTTTACGGTGTCGAAGCTTAGCCTCGATAGATTTCATGTTAGCATCGGGTTTTCAGGAGGTCATGGGTTGTATGCTACGGTTCATGAATACTATGAATCAGGTTGGTTTATTTCCAGCGGACCCAACCACATCCTAGGTGGGAGGGGGAGCACAGACCCCTACTGCCCAAGATTCGGGCATGTAGCTGCCGCATATCAGACCCCAGATGCACTACCCATGGGCAGAGCCCAGCCAGTTGCCGCAGCTGCACCTGAGCCTAGACAAGTTGCGGACGGTGATCCGTAGAAGCTATTGGACAGATGGACTAGGCTACACCCTCCTATCTTCAGGGGTGAGCGACATGAGGATCCCCAGGACTTTATTGATCGGTGCAAGGATAGACTGCACAATTGTGAGATGTGTATAGGGATGTTTGATGCAGTGCAGGACTAATCTAAAAAAATTTGACACTCTCTGAAGTTTAGACCGTGGCCGCACTCCATTTTTTGTGGTCCGCAGTGGCCTTATCGCGGGGACAGAAATTGTTCCCGGTCAACGGTGCTAAAAGGCCAAAAGTGAAGGCTCTTTGAAGTTTCAACCGCTACCACAGTGAATTTTTACGGTAAGTGGTGGCTTGCCGTTGTCGTAAATGGATTTTTCGCGGTCCGCGGTGGTCCCAAAGCAATAGCCCTTCTGAGTTTTACAACCGTGGTCCGTGGTGCATTTACTGCGGCTACAGTAGGTAAGAATAAGTGGGTCCCAGGGCTTGTCTACAAATAGGACCTCAAGGCCCCCTTTTACACTTTTCGCCCTTTGCACTCTCAATCACTAGAAACTACTGTTCACTCACGCCTTAATTTGCATAATACAGGAACTGAACTTCATCTGTATTCCATCTCACTTCTGGTAATTCAAATCTATCCTTAGTCTTTAATTTTATTTTTATTTTCTTTTAATTTGATAGTTATTAATTATTCTTCTTCCTTTTTCTTTCAATTTAAACATAGGGTTCCATAGTGTTAATTAGATTAGGTTTTAATTCAATGAAAAATGTGATACCTATAAGCTTCTCAGTGAGAAGCTTCGGGCAGATTTGGTGACGGCTCAAGATGAGCATGCTGAGATAGTCGAGTCGGTATTCCGAGTGCTTCATGATAGTGAAGTTGAGTTGGAGATAACAACTAATGATCCAATTCTGCAGGTCCGCCAGAGGTTTGAACAAATCAAGGACCTTCAAAGGCGAATATATAAAGTACAATCTGAGGCTAAAAAGTTCAAGAGGTTCATGGACATCTTAGCTTCAAAAAAGGAGGCCGTCCAAGCAGAGCTGGAGTCGGCCGAGTCTCAGCTTCAGGCTGCAAGGGAGAATGCCTCGGTTCAGGCAAAGAAAATCGAGGAGCTTCAGTCCAATTTAGCCAACTTGGCCAAAGAGCTCGAGGTGGCCAGATTTCAGGCGGCCACGGCCAATGATAAGGCCCAGGCTAATGCGACCCAATACACGGTCGATGTTGAAGCCACCTTTACACGGCCAAGAGCATGGTGGATCATGCACGATGGAAAGCTCGAAGGGAGGCCTTCGAGGGTGCTCGTGATCAAAACTTTGATATATCTACTGAAATTGAGATTTCCAGGGCAGAAGAAACAATGGCTCGTAAGCTGGCTTTTCTCGAGGAAGACTCCAAGAATCTGAGCTAATCCGGCGGTGGAGAAGACTCTGAGGCGAAGATGCCTCTTTTGATAAGGACTATGCTACTTAGGCTTTGTAATTTTGTTTTTATTTTGAAGCCGATCGGCCCTTGTAAAGAACTCTTAATCGGGCCATATGATCCTTGTAAAAAGGCTTTTGAGATATATGTTAAACACTTTCTTCCCTTCCATGGCTCCTGAATTTGCTGTCTTTTGTTTAGTTTATACAAAGGTCGAAGTGCCTTAGCATGAAATAATCGGATCGCATTCGAAGCTTTGAGATGGTAAGGACCGATGTTAAGTACTATCCTTGACCATTCCTGATCGGTAAACCTAGATCGAAAGCTTGAATTCGAACTGAGGCGGTTTTGTGTCAAGTGAGATTATTTATTTAAATTTGAATCAAGTTAACCCTTAAGTTTGATAACCGAGTGAGATTGGTTTCTCAAACTCAAAAATAAACATAACCCTTAGGCTTTAATAGTCGAGTGAGGTCTTTCCTGAACTCGAAATAAGATAGCCCTTAGTATTTCTAGTCGAGTGAGAATGATCTCTCGAACTCGAAGTAAAAATAGCCCTTAGGCCTTTGTATTTTACTTTCTTTTATTTTTGGCCGATCTGGCTTTTTGTGAAACGATCGTTTTTGTATATATATATGGCTTTCCACCTTTTTTGGATCTAAAATTTTTCCTTTGCTTTATTGCTTCTAATCACAAAGGTTAGAATGCCTTAGCACAAAATAGTAAGGTTGTGTTCGAGGGTTCGAACAAACTTTGCCCTTATTGCCCTTTTGGGTTAAGGCGTTATCAGGTTTCGGTGTTTACCGAAGTTTTTTCCCAAATATATCTTAAGATTAAGGTTATGCTGAGGGTAGCCTTTAGAACCGGTTGTGAAAGATTTTTTTCTTTTTCGAAGGCCTGTATTTGTTCGGATTTCGGACGTCTCCAAACCGTGTTAAATGGGTCGTAGCATTTTAGTTCGGGCTTATCCCATCGAGCTCGCTTTCCCGAGTTATCTAGGCTTGCTTAAGATAATAGTCCCCGAGTAGGTATGGTCATGTACTTTAAAATTCGAGGGTTGTCTAAAAGGTCTTCTGCCCCTGATGTTCAATAGTTCGATCTGTTTGAGTTTATTTTATGGACGGCAGTCCCCGAGTGTTGGGGTGATTATCCGAACACTGGTTGCAATCGGCCCTTGGGCTTGTTTCCAAAACAGATCAAAAGTATGGGGTCGTAAAGTGAAATTTTTTCCAAGACATTAAGTGGGAATTTGGACATAAGAATTGTAAAATTCCAAAAAAGGGTGAAAAAAATTTTCAAGTGAAAATGGTATTTGAAATTTTGAGTTGTGTTTGGATGAATATAATTTTGGGTTATTTTTGAAGTTTTGTGAATGATTTGAGCAAAAATTTTGAAAACGGGTTTTTGGAGTTTTTTAAATTTTCAAAGATTTCCAAAATACATCTTTAAGTGAAAAATGAAAATTTTATGAACAAACGCTGATTTGGAAAAAAAGTGATTTTTTTTTTTTGAAAAAAGGCAAAAATTTCTTATGTCCAAATGGGCTCTTAATAGTTGCAAGAAAAGTACTTCTCTTTATTCTTGTCAAAAACAATCACATGTGCATACATGTTTTCTGTCAGGGCTCGATTAATCTATGTGGGCACGATTCGTTTTGACCGTTTGGCCCTAACAATAAATCCTAGTTATTGAGACCCTTTCATTTTGAAATAATTTCCTTGCTAGAATAATTCAATATACGAAGGTAACCCCCCCCCCCCACCCCCAGTATTTGATGTTGATTGTAGAGAATCTCAGATACTATAAACACAGTCTTTGATACCGATTCAGGATCAGCCTTCAATTCTAAGGTAGCACGATCCATTGTTGCCTCGTTAAAAACCTTGCCGAAAAACCTATTTGGGATAAAACGGTTCAAGGGAAAAAGAGTGCAACGTGTGCTTTCAGACTTAATGGCTTCGTACTGCTCCTCGTTGATAACCTGCAAGTGTTAGTCAAAAAATAGAAAGAATTGAAATGGGGTCATACCTCAGCAGTAATATCGTTTGAGATGAGTTACGTTCCAATTATTCGGTAGTTGTTCTCCATCCATCGTTCCGAGCTTATAGGATCCTTTTCTTGTATTTCGAGGATCTGGTATGGCCCTTCCCAATTCGGACCCAATTTTCCTTCATTTGGATTTCGAGTGTTTAACGTGACCTTCCTCAGTACCAAGTCCCCGATATTAAAGTATCAATGGTTAGCCCTTCGATTGTAATACCTCTCGTTCATTATTCTGGGCAGCCAATCAAATAAAGGCAACTTCATGTCGTTCATCTAATAGCTCCAGGCTCGTATTCATGGCATTGTCATTTTATTCCTTCATCGCATATCGTAATTTGATGCTCGGCTCCCAAACTTCGACCGATATTAAAGCTTCAACTCCATAAAACAAAGAGAACGGGGTAGCCTCGGTACTGGACTTCGAAGTTGTGTGGTACGCCCAAAGGACTTCGGGCAAGACTTCTCTTCATTTTCCTTTGGCATTGGTCAACCTTTTCTTGAGGTTTTGAATTATGGTTTTGTTGGTCGATTCGGCTTTCCTATTCCCACTAGGGTGATAATGTGTTGATAAAATCCTTTTGATCTTAAGGCCTTCGAGAAATTTGGTCACCTTCCTGCCGATAAACTGTTTTCCGTTGTCACATGTAATTTCGGATGGTATTCTGAATCGACATATGATATGGTCCCAAATAAAGTCGATGACTTCTTTCTCCCCGACATTCTGATAGGCCTATGCTTCAACACACTTAGAGAAATAGTCAGTCATAAATAAAATAAATTGAGCCTTACATGGTGACGATGGAAGAGGGCCAATGATGTCCATACCCCACTTCATGAACGGCCATGGGGATAAAATGGAATGCAACATCTCCCCAGGTTGATGAATCATTGGAGCATGTCTTTGACATTTATCAAATTTTTATACAAAATCTTTCGCATCTTTTTCCATATCAATCCAGTAATAGTCGTCTCTAATTACCTTTCGAACCAGTGATTTGGCGCCCGAGTGGTTCCCACATGTGCCTTTGTGGACTTCCCTCAAAAGATACTCGGTATCTCGTCGTCCCAGACATATTACTAGCGGACCGTCGAACATCCTTCTAAGTAAGGTTCCATCTTTGGACAAGCTAAATCGGGCTGCCTTCGTGCGTAGGGCCCTCGATTCCTTTGGATCTGAAGGAAGTTTCGTTATTCAAATACTCTATGTATTTGTTTTTCCAATCCTAGGTCAAGCTTGTGGAGTTTATCTCGACGTGGCCTTCTTTGACCACTGACCTCATGAGTTGTACGACAGCCCCCGAATTGAGTTCATTGTCTTCAACCGACGAGCCTAGGTTTGCGAGGGCATCGGTTTTGCTATTTTGATCCCGAGGCACATGCTGAAAAGTTCATTCCTTGAACCGATGTAGAGTTACTTGTAGCTTATCCAAGTATCTTTGCATTCATTCCTCTCAAACTTCAAAGGTTCCGTTAACCTAATTCACAACGAGGAGGGAGTCGCATTTGGCTTCGATCACCTCTTCTCCCAAGCCTTTAGCTAGTTCGAGACCTGCAATCATGGCATCATATTCGTCCTCATTGTTAGTCAATTTTATAGTTCTAATAGATTGTCTAACCACGTTACCTATGGGTGGTTTTAGCACGATGCCGAGTCTGGACCTTTTTACATTCGAAGCACCGTCCGTAAAGAGGGTCTAGATCACCGAAGATATACCCGAGTTGACTAACAATTCTCTTTCAACCTTCGGGTACTAGGGTTGGCGTGAAGTCAGCCACGAAGTCTGCCAAAATTTGAGACTTGATGGTTGTTCGAGGTCGATACTCAATATCGTACCCGCTGAGTTTTACGACCCATCTAGCCAATCATCTCGTAGTTCAGGTTTATGCAAAATATTTTGAAGTGTATAAGTTGTTACAACACATAGAGGATGACATTGAAAGTACGATTTAAGTTTCCTAGATGCGCTTATGAAAGCAAGTGCTAACTTTTCTAGATGAGGATATCTAGTTTCGGCTTCACCTAGGGTCCGACTAACATAATAGATAGGAAATTGGATACCTTGTTCTTCACAAAATAGGACTCCACTTACTGTTATCTCCGATATTGCTAGATATAAGTATAGTTGTTCGTTTGCCTTCGGCGTGTGAAGCAGCGACGGGCTCGACAAGTATCGCTTAAGTTCCTCCAAAGCCTGTTGACATTCTGGGGTCCATGTGAAGTTGTTCTTCTTTTTCAGCAACGAGAAGAATCGATGACTTTTGTCGGACAATCTAGAGATGAATCGACCCAGGACTGCAATACCCCCTGTTAGCCTTTGTACGACCTTCACATTATCCACTACCGCGATATCCTCGATTGCTTTGATCTTATTGGGGTTGATCTCGATTCCCCAATTCGACACCATGAATCTGAGAAACTTGTTGGACCCACCCCGAATGCACATTTCTCCGAGTTGAGCTTCATTTTGTATTTCTTCAATATACTGAAAGTTTCCAGCAAATGCTTCAAATGGTCCTCTGCTCGCAGGGGCTTAACTAGCATGTCATCAATATAAACTTCCATATTTTCCCTATTTGTTCTTCGAACATTCGATTTACTAGGCGTTGATAGGTTGCACCAACATCTTTTTTAGTCTGAATGGCATTACATTATAACAGTAGGTACCATACTTAGTGATGAACAAAGTTTTTTTCCTGGTCTTTCGGGTTCATTTGTATTTGGTTGTACCCGAAATAGGCATCGAGAAAACTGTGAATCTCGTGGCACACCGTGGTATCGATTATGCGATCGATGTTAGGCAAAGGAAAAGAATTCTTGGGCATGCTTTGTTTAGGTCTTTGTAGTCTACATACATCCTAAGCTTGTTTCTTTTTTTTGGACTACTACTAAATTCACTAACCATTCGGGATATTTTGCTTCCCGGATGGATCCTATTTTGAGTAGTTTGGTTACCTCGTCTTTGATGAAAATGTGTTTCACCTCGGACTGAGGCCTCCTTTTTTGTTTTACTGGGCGGAACTTCGGGTCCAATCTTAGTTTATGAGTAGTGATCTCCGGTGGAATCCCTGTCATATCGAGATGGGACCAGGTAAAACAATGCATATTAGCGATAAGAAATTGAATAAGTTTTTTCCTGAGCTCGAGAGTTAACCCCGTGCCCAGGTATACCTCTCGATCGGGCAGATGCTCGACCAGTATGATTTGTTCCAGCTCTTTGACCATTGATTTTGTAGCGTCAGAATCCTTGGGGATTTTGAAGGATCAAGGTATCATATAGTCATCATCCTCGTACGTCCCCTGCTCCTCCGGTTGGGTCGAGGCCGATGTCTGTGGTTGCTATTTAACCTTTTGCTTTCCCTTCTAACTTGACCCTTTTATTGATGAGAGCGCCGATATTGGTATCACTTCGACGATGGCACATTTCGTTGGTGGCGGGTTGCTCCCCGTAGACTTTTTTGACTCCCTCTAGCGTTGGAAATTTTAGAACCTGGTTAAGGGTCGAAAGTAGTGCCCTCGTGTTATGGATCCACGGTCTCCCGAATATAGCATTATACTTCATATCGCCCTCGATCACATGGAACTTCGTTTCTTGGATGGTCCCATCCACGTTTACTACAAAGTTATTTCGCCTTTCATGGTTTCACATGCCATATTGAAGCCGTTTAGAACTCGGGACGCGGGTACAACCTAATCCTAAAAGCCGAGTTGTTCTATGATCCTTTATCGAATTATGTTGGTCGAGCTACCTAGATCAATCAAAGCACGTTTAACTTGAGTCTTATTCATAAGTACAAATAGTACCAATGCGCAATTGTGAGGTTGTTCAATCCCTTCTACATCCTTGTCATTGAAAGACAAGGTTACTTCCGGTATGTAATCTCGAGTTCGCTTCTCTCTTGTGATCGACACCTTAGGTGCGCTTTCATACTGGTCCTTGAGAAGTATCGACCCCGCCAACGATCATATGAATCACGTGTAGTGGTTCTTCTTCCTTGTTTTGTCTACTGGAATCACTGTTTTTGAAGTGATTCTTGGCCCGATCGCTTAAGAATTCCCGAAGATTCCCCTCATTGAACAATCGGGCTACTTCTTCCCTTAGCTATCTGCAATCTTTTGTTTTATGACCATGGGTGCTATGATACATGCATATTTGTTGGGATTTCTTTGGGTTGGAGCGGTTTGTAGAGGTCGAGGCCATCTAGTATCCTTAATACGTTCGATGGCTGATACGATGGTGGATGTATCTACGTTGAAGTTATATTCCAATAGTCGTGGAGCTTCTTTAGGCCCGGCATCCTTGTCGAAAACCACCCTTGCTCATGAGTCCTTGTGAACTTTGACCTCGATCATTTCTCATCTCATTCTGTGCAAAGTTTCGCCCAGACCTGCTACATCTATGGTCTATGTTGTATGGTTGATATCTCTATTCAACCTTGGCTCTCGGTCGATATCTCTCTTGATTCTCTCTACGGGCCTGTTAGGATAAACGGACCCGGAAGGAGTCCCCGGTTGATCATCCTCGACCCTGATCTTTGACTAATATCGATTATGTCTTCGGCCCAAGTGACAGCTGGATACTCGATTGCTTCAACTGCTATGAAGCTATGGAACTCCGAATGTTGAGACCTTGAGTGAAAGCTTGAACAGCCCAATCATCGGTGACCAGTGGCAAATCCATTCTCTCCATTTGAAACCAAGATACGAATTCCCTGAGCATCTTGTTGTCCTTTTGCCTTACCTTGAAAAGGTCTGACTTTCTTGTTGCGACCTTAATGGCTCCAGCATGTGCCTCTACAAAAGAATCTACAAGTATAGCAAACGAGCCAATAGAATTAGGCGGTAAATAATGATACCATATCATGGCACCCTTCGATAGAGTCTCCCCGAATTTCTTCAGCAATAGGGATTCAATTTTGTCATCTTCCAAGTCGTTTCCTTTGATGGCGCATGTGTACGAGGTGACGTGTTCATTTGGATCAGTCATCCCGTTATACTTAGGAATCTTGGGCATACGGAACTTCTTGGGCATTGGCTTCGGAGCCGCACTTGGGAGGAAAGGTTTTTGTACAAACTTTATAGAATCTAGTCCCTTCAATATCGGTGGTGCCCCCGGGATTTGGTCGACCCTGGAGTTATAGGTTACCACATTCTTATCATTTTCCTCGATCTTCTTTTCCCCTATCTTGATTCGCTTTGTCAATTCTTCGAGCATCTTTATAATAACGGGATTGTCTCCTATTCCTTTTTGTTTTATTTTCTTGAAGCCGATTCGACCCTATGTATAAATTCTTGGGATAGCTCGAGTTCGACCCTGCTTGGTATTTGGTTCTGATTTTGGAGCTGAGCTATTGCTGCCTGTTGGGCCAACATTTCGAAGATTACCTGCAGGTTGATCCCCCCATCTTCACTGCCATGTGCATTCTGAGTAGCTGATCGGGTATCTCCACAAATGATGCTTTCTAGATTGACGGCCGAATTTCCATTGATGGATACATGCAAACTGACGTCGATCAAATCTACAGCCGGAGCTCCATCGAGGCCAGCATGGGGTACAACATTTCCTAGTGCAATGTTCTCATTCTCGCCGTAGTGGCTGAGATCATTGTCACTGTGTTGAGGTGCTAGCTGAGAGCTCGACATTTTCTAATCTTGTAATCAAAGACACTTCAAAGAACAAACGTAAAATAGTGTGTGTTACGAAAATTTGTTCCAGGCAATCACTATTATCTTTAGCCCCATGATAGGCGCCAAAGTGTTTGCCCTAAAAACGGAAACAATTGAATTTATACTGTGGTTTTAAGGGCACGTAATTTACTTAGCACAAATTGAGAGAAAACGTAAATTGACGATGAAATTAACTGAGAATATAAATGAAGCAAACCAAATAAAATATATAGCTTTAATCCTTGAGCTAGACTGCCCTCGAATTAAGTGAATATTTCGCCGGAAAGTATGAACACGGTAACAGGAATATTGAGAGCTTAAGAGAAAGTGAATATATAGCTTTATGTCACGTGAATATGATGATGAATACAAATGATCAGCTCCCCTTTATGTAGTAGGGGAGTCTTACTCCTAGTACTATCCTAAATACGGTAAGAAATCCCATGATCAACTGATAAATCGGCCTCTCCTTAATACGTGTCGATATTTCTGTCGTGATCCTCGCCTGATCACGGATATCTTGGCTTTCCGTTATTTGGTTCGACATGTTTCCTTCGATCTTGCTCGATCTCTTTCCCGCTCGGTCTCGGTCTTGGTTGATTTTGATCTCGATCACTCCCTGAGTCACGAGCTTGGCCATCTAACTTCGTTTCATGATCCGGTACGACATGGGGTCGAACCTTGGCCTGTCACGCCCCGGTCTCGACTAGTCATACTAAAAAAGCCAAGCTCGATTCGGCCGTATACAATCATCTAGTCATAATTAAGTGATTATGCATTAATCTCACTTTAATTGTATAACTCTAATTATGATTAAATTAATTTGTTTGATTTAGTATAATGTCTAACATGCAAATTGAATAGGGAGAATACATAAGCTGCCCCGCTGTGTCGTGTTCGCTTGGGATGGTTTATAGCCGTCGTTGAAAAGGAAAAATACTTATTGCTTTGCGCAAAAGAGGAACCATCCATGCAATTCTCGTTAATTGACATTTGCTACAGAATGTGAACACATATGGCTATTGATATCGTTGAATAGTTTTAAGTTCTGTGCATTATATATGAGGCAGACAGTTCTCGAACTGCAATTTTTGTTCTTTTCTATTTTGTATCAATCAAATCTAATAAAAATCGGGCATGAAGGTGATACTTTCACCATTGTCTCTATTATGCTAATAATATAACTTTGTATACTAATGTTAACATCAAAACTTGGCAAAAATCAATAGAATAATTAGAATGGAAAATGGACAAAGTCCAAAATCTGCACCATAGAGATGGGTAATTAAAACCAAATTACTGCAATGAGAGAAGAGTTACTGTATTTGATCATTTGAAAAAAAAAATGAATATAAAAATTTGAGGAAATGATTTCGAAAAGCAGGCTCAACTTGTATTGTATTGATTTTTTATTCTTTTTCGTATTTTCATAATACTTAAAATCTGAAAAATATATAATCTTTACATGGTAAATTTTATGACTTTTTGTAGTGCTTGTGTTTTCCCGCTCAAATAACATTGATTGTCTTTAATGATAAAGTAAACTAAGCTGCTGCAAATATTGACTTTAACTAAACCAACAATCTACTTTCCGATCAAGCTAAACAAATATAGTTCATATTTTAACTAAAAAATTAATAATATCGTATAATATATCTCATGAAAATACAAGAAAGACACACAAAGGGAGAAGAAAAAGTAACATATGGTTTTTGAGGATTATAAAACAAATAAGTCAACGTTTGTCTTGAATATAGTCAATTCTCAAAAAGGTAAAACAAACCCCAATAAGAAGGTTCGAGGAACTAGTTTTATAAGCATGAATTATCCGTATTAGTTCGGCCAATGGGTTTTGAATTGCTATTCTTTTGTTTTTCCTCTCCCATCATGCCTCCGCATGTGTCAAATTCATGTAATCATGTTAATACATCGGCTAAAGACTTTTAGAAGCTAATCCCTATCCACTTTGGTCTTTGAGAGTGAAAGCGGAAGTTTCAAGGAAACAAGACATTACTTGTAAAAGTTCACTGGTATTTGTCTAATTGTTTGTATCCTGCTATGTTAAATAGGTTTGAACATATAAAGTTAAACCTTTCTGTATACCGTGAAAATGGTAACAACAATTAAATTTGTAAATAGGATTCTAAAAATACGTGATCTATTTTTATGCTAATTGTTAGAGCAGATGATGCTAGGAATATGAAATTTAACGATGAAATGCAAGCTAAAACGAGGTAATAATCAAACCGAGGGGCTTACTACCCTGGCTTCGGACTGGTCAATGGAGGACCTCGGGGTCGATATCTGGCTCGAGTTCGAGGTGTCGGGGGTAGTCGGGAATGGGATAATAGTTAAAATATGACAAAAAGGTTCCTTAAGGCCAAGACCAAACGATAAATGAAGAACAAGTAAGAAAGCAATAAGTGGTAAAGCGGCCTCGAGCCAGCGAGAACGGGCAAGTTTGAAAGAAGAAAGAGAGAGAAAGATATTATTGCACTTGGTAGAAAAGTTGGAGCAACATCAACCCTTTACAAGGTAGTGTCGGTTCTCTTTATATAGGAGGGGAACCCGGCAATAGTACATGGGCATTAATTGTAATATGGAGATGTGACGGCTAGACGCGACGCTTTGGCGTGGGCTCTGGATAGGCCGGCCCTGTCAGACTTAGTCCTGTTCCTAGGGAACTTCCCCTTCTGTTCTAGCCTCATCCCTCGTATTCTTTGAGTCGGGCCCCGACGAGCCCCGAGGGAGGAAACTTGGTCGTGGCTCCATGTCCTAGGGGTCACGAGGCATTCTTCCGAAGTGGCTTGATAGCGAGAAATCAAGTCCTCTGATTTTTCCGCATACAGATAGTCTCCGCGTTTCCCAGAACAAAACGATGGAAAATGATTCTGGCACCTGACTCCTCGAGCTTCTTACGGTGACGTCACACCAATGATGCAACTTGTGGCGCGAGCTTTTGTGGCAATCAGGGTGCCCCACGGACTTGTGCATTTGACATCATTTAATGCGCTAACGATTCCCGTTCTCCAAGGTGAGTGCACCGTCGTCGATTTGGTTCTTCAAGAGTGTAGTAACTGCATCCACCGTTCGATCTTCCAAAGCCACGATGACTATGTCGTTACCCCTATAAATGGGGGTGCCTTGGCATTGATTTTTCTATACCAGTATCTTCGTTGGATTATTTTCCCATTTCTTCTTATCATCTTCCACCATCCTTTAATATCATGTTTGGGTCTCATGGCCCCAAAGCTATTCGGCAGAGCTCCCGTAGGTTGTGTTCCGGCCTCTTGCCGGAGCTTCTCTTTGTTGAGCACGACCATGCTGTCCTGCTGTTGGGGTCATTGTTATGTTTGTCGTTGCTGTTGTAGTTGGCCCGAGACGATAACGGATGGGGAGTCGGTCTTCCCCTTTTGTAGAAAGTTATTCGGACTATGCACTGCTGCTCACTCTCCTACCTGGGCCTGGTGTGGCACTTCATCCCTTGGATTTTTTTTTTCCCAAGGGATAAAGTGGCACTACCGGTCGTTGAGGCTGGGGCCCGTCGAATCTTTAACCTTTGGCTTTGGCGGGCCATGTCTCTTTTCTCTACCTCCACTGCATCCCGTCCTTTTCGTCTTCTTCATCTTTTCCCCTAGCGAGGACCCCCCGGCTTCGGGCTGTCGACCCCTCCGAGTTGCATGGAGATAGTACGCTGACTTTTGGAACTTTCGAGAATGGTAACCTGAGTGAAGGTCAGCTTTGGGCGCCTGGGGGTCTCTTTTGAACTTGATGAAGATAGCTTTTTAAAGCGTAGAGGATAGACTTCTATTGAGGGGTTGCCTGTACTCAGGCACTGCCTCGAGCCTTCCTGGAGCCTTCGTGACTGGAGCTACGTGTGCTTGTTTTTCCTTTTAGAAAAGGAAAACGTGAGATCAGGCACTACCATAAGTCAAGCGATGGTTTTGAAGGCTTCCCGAAGCCTGATTTCTTTTTTAGCGGAGGCCCTTGAGGTCGGACACTGTCTCGAGACTGGAGATAATACAGTTGACTCCTTGAGGCCTGGCCTCTTGTCGATGTAAGCCACTGGGGTCGGGTATCGCCCCATCGATCTGTATCAAGGCCGTTAGCTTCCTAAGGCTCACTCCAGATAGGTGAATCGTCGTTGTTTCCCACATATATGTGGGACGATTTCGGCTTCTTCAAAAGACCTCACTATTTTAGATAGCTACCCTTCCGCCTTGGCATAAGGTTCTTTATTTCTTCAGGCGAAAAAAGCGTTAGCGCATGTTCTTGCTTTAGTCTGTCAATTCTACCGTAGCCATGGTAACTACTTCAGTGCCGTCTCGCCAGGGAGTGGGGAGTGCCACTCCTGGCGCCCAGGATCCGCGGGAGTTCGCTCTGAAGACCGTGTCTTTGATAAAAGAGGAACATCTGGAGATGGTGAGGAGATACTGCGGATGGAGCGAGGGGATAAAACTGTAGGTGCTTTCCCTGGATGAGAGCATTACAGACTCTGCTGATGGATTCTTGAGCGTATACCTATATCCTTTTCGCATTTGGCCCTCTTGATAGGGTCGTGCTTGATTTTTGCTTGAAGTATCGGGTTACTTTGGCGCAGATACATCTGTCGTTTTGGCGAGTGGTGCTGATAATGAGGTCCTTTGCGGAGAAGGCTAGGCTTGATTTCACGCTTAGTCACCTCGTCAGGCTGTACCGGCCATTTCATCACCGAGGCCTGCTAACCCTGCGGTGCCGTTCTTCCATGCCCTTTGTTGTCGATGACGAAGAAGATGGGGATCGAGAGTGGGCCAGTTGGTTCATCCGGGTCCGGACGGCTGACATTATCCCCGTGGAGCTTATTCTATTTCCGAAGGGATGGAATTACGCACGTGAGTGGAGTGTCTAGCACTTTCTCAGATTTTGCTTATAGCAAAAAATTAGTTGAGTAATTGTGCTTCTTCCTTTTTGCAGCAACTTCATGGATGTCGGGCAAAGTTCTCAATCTGCCCGGCTGGGTCCGGTGGTTGGTGACCCATTCAACCTGCGATGAGCGTAGATGGTGAGCTGTGTTCCGTATCATATGGGGAGCGAGATACCAAGGTATGCGTGCACGCTTCATTTGCCTTGGCCTTCGTATATTTGATATGACATTTTCCCCTTTCTTTCGTACCGGATTTGCCGTTGTATGTACCGGGCGGTTCCTTGGGATGAGGCAGTGCTCTTCCGAAGAGTGAAGGAGTCGTCGGCCTCTGAGCTGAGGGACGATAGCGATAAATGAGATTTGTGCCCGCAGTGTGGTGGAGATTTTAATGGGGCTCAACGGGTTCGTATCTTCGAGGAGAGGGCATCGCCTGAGCCTGCTGTTCCCGGAGTGTTTGATTCCAGGATGGTGGTTCCCCCGAGTGAATATGCTTTGCTCAAAGTTGGCTCTCCCGGGGCCGGAGGGGCAGGAGCAACAGGAGTGTGCTATGCCTTCGAGGAAGTCCGCCGGCTTCACTTCGTGGTGAGTTTCGGCGCAGCCATCCCGGTATTTCGCATCTTCCACTCTTTATCGAGTTTTTCTTTTGCAAGTCTTTAATAGGCTCAGGTCTGAACTGTTCCGTCAAGGGCCCAGGCTTTGGGAAGATCTGGACGAGGGTGAGTCCTCTAAGCTCCTTAGCGAGGAGAAGGAGGTTGAGTTGATGCAATGGCAATATGAGGCGTACCGGAGCTCGAATTACGAGAGCTACTTGATGGAGCATGTAACCTTTCGTAGTACGCACTTCGCTCCTTTTGACCCTTAAGGTTAACCCTTTTTCCTATCTCAGCTACAGAAAAAGACGGAGGCCTTAGAATACCTTAAGGGCGAAGCCGACCGTGTCAGGAATGCTTGCGGTGAACTAAGGGCTCAGGTGCAAGCTGAAGCTTTAGAGGAGAAAAGCGCCTCGGCCAAGGTTCCCGCCTTCGAGGTCCAACTCCGTTTGGCTCGTGACAATGCTTCAGTTTAAGTAGATATGATCACGAAGCTCGAGACCGATCTCTCAAAGGTCAGGGCTGAGATAACTGATGCTCGGGCTGAAGCGTCATTGAGTCGAACCGGTGCTGATCAGGAGATGGAGATTCATGTGAAAGACGCTGCTGACGCCCAGTCTGAGTTGAAGTGGGCCCTTGATTATAAGAAGAGGATCGAAGAATATGTTCGTTGTAGATCACGCAGAGAGGTACTCGAGGAAGTCGGCACTAGGAGATTCGTTCTCTCAGAGGAATTAACTCGACCAAGGGTGGACGAGCGCGATGCTCGGTTACTTCTTGCTAATGTCACAGAGAGCAAATCTAGGGCCGGCAGGCTGTAGCCTTCTGGAACGGAGTGTAGATTCCGTCGTTTTTCAATTTTGTATTTGATATCTTCAGAACATGTTTATAGATGGAGAGCACGCCTTTTGCGTATATAAAATAAGAGAAAAACTTGAAGTTTTATCTCCTTTATATCTCTTTCCGCATTGCTTTTGACTAGGGGGGGCTGGTTTTGGTGTTTGGCGGGAGCCTCTTGGGTCCGGAGCTAATTAGGTAGGCCCAGAGGCTTTTAAGTGTGACCTTTGTTGTGTTGGGGCCTCTGTGCTTTGCCCAGCAATTTTAGGCTTAGTCTCCGAGCTCGGCCTTGACTCGAGCTTACCAGACCTCCAATCTCTTGTGTCTGCATAAGCGGATGATAATTGTTTTTATTTCTCGCCCTTGGGCGTTTGTTGTTTTAACTATTTGGGTTCATTTTCCGAGTTGCATTGCGACTTTTGCTTTAATTGACCCTCAAGTATTCCGATTTTCAAGCTGGCAACAATGGCTCTTTACGCTGTTTGGTGGTTGAGACCTTTTGATATGTGGCCCGGAGGCTTGCATAGTTAACTATTTTGGATCCGGTCTCCGAATCGGGTTACGACCCGAGCTCATTTTAATCCTCAAGTTGTCAATTTTAAGCTAGCGACAATGGCACTTACGTTGTTTGGTTGTTGAGACCTTTTGATATGTGGCCCGGAGGCTTGTTTGGCTGGCGATAATGGCTCTTACACTTTTTGCCCGTGGGCATTTTGTAGGCTTTGTTGTCCTCTCGTTAAGGTCTTTTTGAAATGATTTTGCCGGACCCGTCGTCAGTTCTTGAAGAACCTCGATTTCAAGTTGTTATCGGCAATGTTTGAGCACCTCAGAAGGTTCTTAGCTCGTAGACTGAGTAGGTCTAAGCCTTGCGATTTGGAGCTGACGTGGTCGAAGCTCGTTTGCCTGTTGAGGGAAGCATGTTTTAACCGGTTCTTTCCGAAGTATATTCGGAGTAGTGGCCTGCGATTTTGTTTAGCGACGGTCGGGCGTCCCCGAGTCGCGTTAATTTGTCCGGATCAGTCGTTTTGACCGTAGTCATATATGTTTGGCCGGAGCCATTTCTGATCCCAAGTGATAGTTTAGGCGTCTACACCGAGGGTATGCCCTTTTGGTATTCATACAAATGCGACGTATAGCCTAAACTTCGGGATTTTGAGTTTTATGCTGTAGTAAGGTCTTATAAGATTTTCCATTCCTGTTGAGGTCTTACAGTTTTGTCATGCCTGTTGAGGTCTTACAGTTTGTGTTGCTATGTAGAATAGATCTGGTTATATCGAGTCTGTCCGCTTGGGGTCTTACGACATCGGGCTTTCCAGTGTAAGGCGATTGGCGACAGTCTCCAAGTCATCGAGTTTGCTTAGGCTCGAAGGTCGTTACTCGTGAGCTCGGGGTTACCTTGTTGGGGCTTTATGAGCCCGGAATTCCGATCCTGGGGTCGTGCAGGTGCCAAATTGTCGACGCTAAGTCTCCGAGTATTTCGGGACGCATTCGGTGGAGGAATCTGTTACGTCCCGCAAAATTACGTCAATATCACGTCCTGCAATATTATATTACGACGATGTTGCACCCTGAAGTATTGCACGTTAAAATCTCATTTTCAGTTAACCGATGTAAGACTCGAGGATGAGATCATCTTGACGTTAACGTACTTACGCTATTTATAGTAAGCAATAAATAAGTGTTATGAAGAATAAGAGGGTACACGGATTAAAGAAAACGAGTTTCATTAAAAGTGGTCAATTTGAAATAAAATATGGGTCGAACGATAATACCCGATAATTTACCATGTAAGGTACCATATGACCACGGTAGTATAATATATAAAGTATATATGAAGTATTTTAAGAATAAATAGAATTTTAAGAAATTTGTGATAATTTTAAAATTATGCGGGTAATTGATTAATTACCGGGTAAGCGAACATTACCCAATTAACTAATAAGTAGAAGATAAAATCCCTTCTCCCAAGAAAAACGTGGCAGAAAGGCCACTGCTTAAGCATGAGTCATAGTAATTTGTATATAGGTGGCAGTAACATAAGCCAACTCTTATCAAAATTAGACTTAATGTCATTTTAGTCTTGGGGTTCAAAAAGACATTTTGTCTTTGACATCCATTATTAAAAGTCATTTTGGTCTTTTGGGTTCAAATAAAAACGCTAAAGCTAGCTTCAGTCTGAGAATAATTCATCCATCAATTCAATTTTAGCCAACATTTTAATTTCAAAGAGCTATAAATTCTGTTTCTGAAATTCGAGAGCTTCGAAGCAGAATTTTGTCCATATTTTGCAAAAGCAGATTCGTTCAAATAATTCCGGGAACAAGTATGTTAAGGCCCTCCCTTTTTTCTTTTGATATGATCCAAATTATACTGAAGAAACGAGCAAACACAGTTTCAATAAATTACTCCATTCATAGAAATAGTAGGAGTATCTGTATTCTTGATTTCCCGTGAAAAATATTATTATCTTATGTTCTTGGGTCTCAAAAAATACATATTTGATAAAGTTTATTGGAAAAACATTTCTGCTGTATGTGTATGTAAAGTGTATTGGATAAAGTTCTTTTTAATCACTCATTATGATATCAACGATGGAAATAAGCTCCTTGATCACTGTATTAGCGCTATATCCATGCAGTAGGCTTTCCATGGTAAATTGGTAATATATTACTTATAAGATAATTCTATAGAGCATGTAATGCAGAGACTAAAAGAATTAGTTTTGCCTTGACAACAACAAACTAATGCTTAAATCATGCAAGTGATCGTTTCTATTTGGAATTATTCAAAAGTAAGTTTCATGTTTTTGTTTTCTTTTCTTCCAATTTGAAAGAAATAGTACATACACGCTAATTGAAATAACTACATAGCTCCTCGTTTTATATGTTGAATTAAAATGTATAATAAGAATACATGTACATTAGCTATACGATGATATAAAAGTACCTGAAGACAAAAAATGACCTTTAAAATAAGAAATTGGTATATTTCATAATTTCATGCATCTATACATGTATATTGACCCATCACCAGACGGTGTTATATATGCGTATATATGTAAATATATGTATATGGGATATGGGAAAAGGCGGCGTTATATACGGACCACCACCTGATCAGCTGGTATATGATGATGATGTTGCCCACAGTGGCACAAATATGATTCAAACGGCGTTATATACGCGTTTATATGTATGTATGTATGTATGTATGTGTACGTTATATATGCGTATATATGTAAATATATGTATATGGGATATGGGAAAAGGTTACGATGTTATATACACACCACCACCTGATCAACTAGTATACGTTGATGATATTGTCCACAGTGACCGATATGATATGATGGGATACCCTCAGAGGCTGATGATGTTATGAAACATGTACCTATGCACGACATGACATTCATACACATATATATATATATATGGGATATGGGAAAGGTTATGGCGTTATATATGCACCACCACCTGATCAGCTGGTATACGATGATGATTTTGCCCACAGTGGCCGATATGATATGATAGAATGCCCTCAGAGGCTGATGATGTTATGAAACATGTACCTATGCACGACATGACATTCATACGCATATGCAAGACGCTAAGAGTAATTTATGATTTACAAAGTTATTCGGACTTACAGGTTGAGTCATGTACTCTATATTTCTTTCATGTCTCTTATGTACTTATTTATGTGCCTTACAACTCGGTACATTATTCGTACTGACGTCCCTTTTGCCTGAGTACGCTGCGTTTCATGCTCGCAGGTCCCGATAGACAGATCGAGAGCCCTCCAAGTAGGCTATCAGCTCAGCGGAAGACGTTGGTGCACTCCATTTGCTTCGGAGTTGTTTGTTTGATCAGTATGATTTAGACATATATTTTTTGGTATGGCGGGACTCTGTCTCGACCTTTATGATATTTATGTATTCTTAGAGGCTTGTAGACATATGTCGTGTATGTGAAAGATTGTACGGCCTTGTCGGCCTATGTTTTGAGTTTATAAACGATTATGTTGGCCTTTTGGGCCCGTATATCACGTGTATATGATGATGTAATAAGAAAGATATGTTACATTGGTACTCGGTTGAGTAAGGTACCGGGTGCCCGTCACGGCTCATCGGTTTGGATCATGATAAAAGTGGTATCAGAGCAGTTCTGTCCTAGGAATGTCTACAAGCAGTGTCGAGTAGAGTCTTGTTTATGGGTGTGTCGTGCACCACACGTATAAGCAGGAGGCTACAGGGCATTTAAGACTCTCACTCTTTCTTTTTACTTTAGATCGTGTAGTAGAGCTCACTTATAAGAATTCAAGTCCCGAACTTCTATTTTTTTTCGAACGACGCCTACGTTCAGGAAGATGATCGATAAGAGATATAGCTGTAGAAGTGTTGAATTAGAGGAATTCGACTTTGTATCATGCTTATGATAAGTAAATGTGAGGTCTTCAACAAATCATGTGCGTACTGAAAGCTGTAAGCCTCTTGATAAGAAGCCTTAAGGCAAGAATGCCTATCCACTTTTATGGTGAAAGACAATGAGAGATTAAGAAGATAAATATAAGTTTCAACAAGCAAAAGAAGCAAGATAAAGAAGGGTATGAAGCGCCCAGTTAACGAAGGTTAACAATGTTTATAATTCAAGCAGAGGAACATAAGCTTTTTTGAGTTATATTCAATAGTAACAGAGGTATATACAATTGGTCGCACCCATTCCAGATATGCCCTATGGGGGTTAACAGAAGTAGTATAAGAAGATATGATGGATGAATTGTTTGCGTCAGTTGACATTTCTAATAAATCTCCTTGTGGGATACCCAGATGGTGCACTCTAAAATAGTACAACTAGATATAAGTACTACAAAGATAGGCACTGGAAGCCTTGAAGGGATAAATATTATCTTAGTATGGCTCTCATCCCTAGTAGAGGAAAAAAAAATGTTAGGCAATTCGAAAAGCCAATGGATGAAGCAAGGGGAGGTAAAAGCAAAGGAATGTCTTGTTTGAATTTTTCGAATACAGTGACAAACATAGATGTTAGCAGAAAATAAGAAAAGAGTTAGTGAAGCATTATAAGTAATATGTGATACCTGGATGACAATGGTAGAAAAAAAGAAAGATGAAAATGATGACAGTATTATAGAGTCTATAGTCAAGTGAAGGAAAAGACGAAAGGTGACAGGCCTTGAGACAATAAAAGAGTATAGGCCATAGAGTCATATCCTCATTTCAAGAAATAAGTTCGCGACTCTAACATGATTATCAGAAGCAAAAGTTAGACCCCAAAGTAATAGGAAATCAGTATGGGCTAGTGAACAAGGTAAACTAAATATGAATTGGGGACTCAGTGATTTGATAATAGTCGGCATCATGAGAATTTCAGATTGCGTTCTGGCAATAAAAGAATGGACGACAGAAGAATAACCCTTTAAGGTCATTCAGAAAGACGCTTTCCTAAAGCAAGCAATGTAAGTAAAGTTAAGTTTAAGGGACTAAGTGTGCCAGTTACACTAAGTGTCACATTGCGAGTGAGGAATTTTGTTATTCTTGGTACAGAAGGATTACTGCAAGGCAAGTAAGGGTCATTGATAATGTGAAAAGATGAAAAGGAAAAACATCTGTAGGTAGGTTGTCATAGCTCCAAGTCTTAGTACTCCCTTAAAAGGGGGAAATATGGATTAATAAATGAAGAATGCGGTAAAACGAATGAGGAATGAGATTACACTTATTCAGCTCCTACGTATATGCTACAATTCCAGAACATTATGCAAACACGGCGCCAATGAGAGGAAGTAAGGGTCCCTGCCCGAGATGTTATTGATAGAAAATGAATCAGTGCGAGACATAAGTTAAGACAAAGGAAATAACCCAAGAAAGATTTCGCATGAGAATGGGCCAACGAATAGTTAGCAGTTGATTCAGGAAGAGCCTAGTCATGACTAGACAAGAAGTTACAGACAAATCAGCAGATCATTCAAGATAAATGTAGTAAACCCCAACATAGAGAATTCAGCCCCGCAGTTATGACTTATAATACTTGAGATATATTCATATAGGAGTTGGAGAAGTTAAAAAGGTACTGTATGAGTGTTACGGAAATAAAAGAGAGTGCCACTAGGAAGACAGTCAAATATCAGTCCAGAAGCAACCCCATAAGCACAAAGGCATGGAGATAAGTAACTACAGATAAGTATAGGCAAGGAAGGATAGTAGAAGGTCCGTCAAGTATACGATACAATAAGATCGCATCTTTACAAGAGTCAGAGGATCCTCCGTAAGCACTACAATGAAGGTCTAGATTAGGAAATGAGGAAGAAGGCTTCAACCTAAGCACAATAACCTAATGAAGAAAAGGTCATGTAAAAGCAGTCTCACAACAAAAATTGTTTGCCCTCCAAAAGAAAGTGACACCTACCGTGGCTAATGAACGGGGAGAAAGATCGAAGGTAATATTTGAGACTATATAAGTTGCATAAAAATTCTGGCATGTGTGGGAACTAGGATGAGTTAAGTATGCACGCAACAAGGGGCAGAAAGACCAGAAAAAGTAATTGCATACGTTTTAAGAGAGCTGAGATGGAACGAAAGGAATTATTCTATCGATGATCCAGAATTAGTACGTTATGGACACACTCAAGATTTTGGAGCATTATATTTGTTGGCAGTCATACAGCCATAGGAGACTCCGGTATAAGTTTAAAAAAAAGAAGAATTGACCCCAGGGCATAGACAAATGATGGAATTGTTAGAAGATTGTATCATGGATATTCCATAACGCCCATGAAAGGCTAAGTTAATAACTGATACCATGAGCCACGGGTCGGAAGATAGCTTAAGCCTACGTAAAGGCTGATCAGAAGGAAGAGGAAACTAAAGAAATCACATCACCCAAGTAAATCAGAAGTCTAATTATTGGACCTACAAAAATTTAGAAGTTGCGCTTGAGAACATGATAGAATCACTCTTAATATTAAATGTTCAAGAGAAATAACACAACAACCATAATATATACTGGCTCTATAAGAAAGTTTGTTAAAGAAGTACCAGCCTCATAGGAAGTCAGTATGAAGCTACCATCGGATTATGTATATAGCAGAGGTGCGAGTATTATAATAGAACTCTAAGTTATGGATGTGAATTACACCTAGGTGGAAGGGAGGTCATGAAATGGATAGAAGATACGATGCAAAAGTTTAAAGTAAGTAAGGTAAAGGTGAACATCATACGAGATACTCAAAGGCAGAATATGTGAATAGTCCATACTTCAGATAAAAGGCTAGAAGTGCTAGGATTTAATATCCAGGAGTGATAGCGGCATAATCAGTGGCATATCTCATAGCCTATGGTTTCTAGGTATCGAGGAGGCTAATTAAGACAGTAAAGAAGAGTTAGAGACGATGTGATGTCTTGCTTGATGTCCCAGAATGACATAAGGAAATCTATGATGCAAGCAAGTTGGAAGGTTGCAAGTAATATAAATAGAGTTGTGTAGGTCGCAAGCCGTTGTATGGTGAAGTGGCAAGGTTCTAGAAGACAAGAGTAAGGATAAGAGAGGGCGAGTGAGAAGGTAACGAAAATGGATAAGTCCTCAGGATTAAGCCCATGAAAAACAAGAAAAGCAGATGGCTTCTCTAAATTATACAAAATATCGAGCAAAAGACTTCAATATACCTATAGAGGCCAAGAGAGACATCCTATTAAGCCTTGTATATATAAAGTAGGACCTAGATATTGACTAAAAGATAAAAGGAAAAAAGGAAAGATGAATCGCATAAGTGCACTTACAAAGCCAGGGTCATACATGCTACATGACAAGAGGTAACAGCAGTTGCAAGATTAGGAAGATTTCGACTACAGGTCATGATACGGGCAAAAACACTAAAGGGGGGAATACCCTAGACTTTGGATTTATTCACAAAGCAACTGCTTAAATAGAAAAGAGTATTAAGGTATTCACAAGAGCTATAAGTTATGAAAATGATAAGAGCATCAGTCAACATTCGAGGACGAATGTTCCAAAGGAGGGAATGATGTTACGCCCCGCAAAATTACGTCAATATCACGTCCTGCAGTATTATATTACGACGATGTTGCACCCTGAAGTATTGCACGTTAAAATTTCATTTTCAGTTAACCGATGTAAGACTCGAGGATGAAATCATCTTGTCGTTAACGTACTTACGCTATTTATAGTAAGCAATAAATAAGTGTTATGAAGAATAAGAGGGTACACGGATTAAAGAAAACGAGTTTCGTTAAAAGTGGTCAATTTGGAATAAAATATGGGTCGAGCGATAATACCGGATAATTATGAACTAATACCATATAAGGTACCATATGACCATTGTAGTATAATATATAAAGTATATATGAAGTATTTTAAGAATAAATAGAATTTTAAGTAATTTGTGATAATTTTTAAATTATGCGGGTAATTAATTAATTACCGGGTAACCGAACATTACCTGGTTAACTAATAAGTGGAAGATAAAATCCTCTCTCCCAAGAAAAACGTGGCAGAAAGGCCACTACTTAAGCATGAGTCATATTAATTTGTATATAGGCGGCAGTAACATAAGCCAACTTCCAATCGCAAGGTTGTGAGTTCGAGTCTCTCCAAGAGTAAGGTGGGAAGTTCTTGGAGGGAAGGATGCCGAGGGTCTATTTGGAAACAGTCTCCTTACCCCAGGGTAGGGGTAAGATCTGCGTACACACTACCCTCCTCAGACCCCACTAAGTAGGATTATACTGGATTGTTGTTGTTGTTGTTGTTGTTGTAGTAACATAAGCCAACTCTTATCAAAATTGGACTTGATGTCATTTTAGTCTTGGGGTTCAAAAAGACATTTTGTCTTTGACATCCATTATTAAAAGTCATTTTGGTCTTTTGGGTTCAAATAGAAAACGCTAAAGCTAGCTTCAGTTAGAGAATAATTCATCCATCAATTCAATTTTAGCCGACATTTTAATTTCAAAGAGCTATAAATTCTGTTTCTGAAATTCGAGAGCTTCGAAGCAGAATTTCGTCCATATTTCACAAAAGAAGATTCGTTCAACTAATTCCGGGAACAGATATGTTAAGGCATTTCCTTCTTTTTTTTGGCATGGTCCAAATTATACTGAAGAAACGAGCAAACACATAGTTCCAATAAATTATTCCATTCATAGAAATAGTAGGTTGTCTATATTCTTGATTCCCCGTAGAAAATATTATTATCTTCTGTTCTTGGATCTCAAAAAATACGTATTTGATAAAGTTTATTCGAAAAGCATTTCTGCTGTATGTGTATGTAAAGTGTATTGGATAAAGTTCTTTTTAATCACCCATTATGATATCAACGATGGAAATAAGCTCCTTGATCACTGTATTAGCGCTATATCCATGCAGTAGGCTTTCCATGGTAAATTGTTAATATATTACTTATAAGATAATTCTATAGAGCATGTAATGCAGAGACTAAAAGAATTAGTTTTGCCTTGACAACAACAAATTAATGCTTAAATCATGCAAGTGATCTTTTCTATTTGGAATTATTCAAAAGTAAGTTTCATGTTTTTGTTTTCTTTTCTTCCAATTTGAAAGAAATAGTACATACACGCTAATTGAAATAACTACATAGCTCCTCGTTTTATATGTTGAATTAAAGTGTATAATAAGAATACATGTACATTAGCTATACGATGATATAAAAGTACCTGAAGACAAAAATGACCTTTAAAATAAGAAATTGGTATATTTCCTAATTTCATGCATTTATACGTGTATATTGACCCATGACCAGACGGTGTTATACGCGTATATATGTAAATATATGTATATGGGATATGGGAAAAAGCGGTGTTATATACGCACTACCACCTGATCAACTGGTATATGATGATGATGTTTGCCCACAGTGGCTCAAATATGATTCAAACGGCGTTATATACGCGTACATATGTATATATATATATACATATGTATATGTATATGTATATGTATATGGGATATGGGAAAGGTTATGGTGTTATATACGTATCACCACCTGATCAGCTGGTATATGATGATGATATTATATACACGTATATATATATGTATTCAAATGGCGTTATATACGTGTATATATGTATGTATATATATATGTATATGGGATATGGAAAAGGTGATGGCGTTATATATGCACCACTACCTGATCAGCTGGGATACGATGATGATTTTGCCCATTGTGGCCGATATGATATGATGGGATGCCCTCAGAGGCTGATGATGTTATGAAACATGTACCTATGAACGACATGACATTCATACGCATATGCATGACGCTAAAAGTAATTTATAATTTACAAAGTTATTCGAACTTACAGGTTGAGTCATGTACTCTATATTTCTTTCATGTCTCTTATGTACTTATTTATGTGCCTTACATACTCGGTATATTATTCGTACTGACGCCCCTTTTGCCTGAGTACGCTGTGTTTCATGCTCGCAGGTCCCGATAGACAAGTCGAGAGCCCTCCAAGTAGGCTATCAGCTCAGCGGAAGACATTGGTGCGCTTCATTTGCTTCGGAGTTGTTTGTTTGATCAGTATGATTTAGACATATATTTTTTGGTATGGCGGGACTCTGTCTCGACCTTTATGATATTTATGTATTCTTAGAGGCTTGTAGACATATGTCGTGTATGTGAAAGATTGTACGGCCTTGTCGGCCTATGTTTTGAGTTTATAAACGATTATGTTGGCCTTTTGGGCCCGTATATCACGTGTATATGATGATGTAATAAGAAAGATATGTTACATTGGTACTCGGTTGAGTAAGGTACCGGGTGCCCGTCGCGGCCCATCGGTTTGGATCATGACAGGATCCCTGCCGAGAGTGTACTGAAATTTCCTCTTTCGGAGTATGAGATGCCGAAAGATATTCTTTTATTTCTTGGTGTAAATACATATCGTTTCGTTGTGGTGAGCTCGGCCTGCGCGGGCACGGCCCCTTGGACCGTTTGATCTGGTACATGATTCCCTATTGAAACTCGGGTTGTCATTCCCCGGCCCTTCTAAGCGAGCGACGCTTTCATAGAGGGGGGGTGTCCTCCAATGTTTGATTGCAGAAGGAAGGCTTGCAATATTGCCGGGTCCTCTTCAAGGGGTACGCTGATCCGCTAAGAACCTCGCTGGCGAGTCCCTCTATGGGGCGTAAGTCTGGCCGAGGGGAAAGAGTGCGACGGGTCCTATTAAGGCCTTGGAGTCCTCGGGTAGAGATAGCACTTCCGAACGCCCTGGCCGGATGTCTGCATGCAGGTTAGTAAAAAAACGACGAAGGAAGGAGGTAATTTTTCTTTACCGCGGGGTTTGTAGGCGATGTTTCGGGGTTTGATAGGTTCCTGCTATTTCGGAGTGTGGATTCTAGTACGGCCCTCCACTGTGTTTAATCGGACTTGGCCGAAGATGTGGTTCACTTACCCTTTGATCCTTTCGAGAATAGAAGTATTGATGCCGACGATGCATCATATGATGAGGAATTTCCTCTTGCCGCGTATTGCTTCCCGCTCACGGTTTTAATTCCATCCCTTGCATGGAATTTCATCCTTCGGGCGAAGTGGGGGCGGCATTGTCTTCGTGCGGTATGCCCGTGGCCATCTGAATAAAACGTTTGTACCTTGCGCCTCCTTTAACGGTATGGGACTCGGAGTTCCCGTATGAGCCAGCCGTGTTGTATCCAGAGAATGGTCTTTCTCCTTGCTGTTGCGATCGACGTCTAGAACCTGTTAAAGATTCGAGAGGTGGTCGTGCTTTGGCTCGGCAGTTCGGGCCGCCCTATTTACCTCGGCCCGACAACGTTGATGTGTTGATCGAACTACCTGAATTCATGAGCACTCGTTTTATTTGAAATAGATTAGATGAGGGAGAAGGTTGCCAATGCGTCAGTGTGAGGTCGAAGCGAAGTTTCAGTGTCTTTTTGCTGGATGTAAGGGCGTCCTCCGGAATGTATCCACGGAGCCATCTTTTCCTAGTAACGAGCATTCTTATTTCCACTTTATAAGTCCGTCGAGGGTGTCGCCTCTCCTCCACTATCATGGCAATACGTCACGGCTCATTTGCTTCGTTCTTCCTGGTCCCTTTCTCCCTCAGGGCTGAATTCGAGCCTGATCGCTCAATAGTACTCGGTGGTGATTTTTATTAAATAGCACAATTGTTTTCCTTTTGAGCTGGTGGCCATTTTCGACCTCGTGTTCATGCACGCCATGTGGTTCCCGCGCCAGGTTGTGGTTCCTTTGAGGGGGATTCGGTCAAATAGGTTTGAGCTGTTTGGCGTCCCTAGTTTTGCTTATGGTGAACGCGAACTTCGATATAACAATGCTGAAATCGTACTCTGATGGGCGATGTGCCCCTGTCGTCCATGCCTCGTCGAATCTGGCTTTGTTGAAGATTCCTCGAGGATGTTTCCCTCGGGCCATTTCCCAATCGTTGCGAGGTAGATTGTGTCTCGAAGCGTTCCTCCTATCTGCGGCGAACGGGCGGTAACTCTCTCTGTTTGGCATTAGTTTTTTTGCAGGGAACCTGCTTGGGTACATCGAGCCCGAGGAGGCTCCTGGATGGTCGTCCACGACCCTGATTCGCAACTGGTGTTGGGTACGGGCATCTGACCAGATCTTGGCTGGGTACTCAACCAAGTTTCGTTTGAACTTCCCTGAAATCGTTGGGCTTGGTTTGTTTAGGCTTTAGGCGAAGGCTTGTGCTCTCCAGTCATTCGATACTGGGGGCAATCTCGTTCGTTCTATCAGGGAATAAGGTGCGAATTCCCGTGGTGTTTCACTCTCCCTTTGTTCGGCCCTAGATGTGTCGGGCTCTCTTGTCACTGCTTCGATGGCATCGGCGTGTGTTTTTATAGAGGAATCTGCTAGTGTGATAAGCGAGTTTGCGAGATCGAGTGCTGGGTCACGACGCCACATCATAGTTCCCTTTGAGAGTTTTTCCCCGAACCTATTCAATAAGACGGGCTCGAACTCATCACCTTGAAGGTCGTTGCCTTTTCTCACGCATGTGTAAGCAGAGATGTGCTTGTCGGGATCTGATGTCCTGTTGTACTTAGGGAGTTCTAACATTCTGGACTTCCGTGAAACGGGTTCCGGGACCGCTTCCTCTAGGAACGACTATTGCATGAACTTCCACGAACCTGACTCGATCCTTTTGGAGAGATCCCCGAGCATTTTTTCTATGGCAGGGTTGGTTACCGATCTATTGTTGCTTGATCTCTCGGATATTTGTTTGGCGGGAGGAGCTATTTCCGGCGCTACTGTGCTGGGAGTCTCCGGGTGGCTTTGCAACTAAATTATAGCCAACTGTTGTGCCTACAACATTTCAAAAATATCGTGAAGACTCACTTCATGTGCTTCTCGAGCTGGGGTTTTCTGGCTTCTTGTCGGTCGATATGTTGTATGCTCTCGTCGGTGTGCGAGGTTTCGTCGACTTGCTGCATGTCTTGCGAACCCGCGTCTGCTGGAATCGGCCCAGATGCATTATCGGGGTTTTGCGGCGTCGTACCAACGATTGGAGAAGCCACACCATTTTCGCCGTGATTTTCGAGGTAGTTGTTCTCAACCCTGTTTGTCGAGCCAGACATTTTGACCTAAAATCAAGAGATCTTGGAAGAGAAAAAGTGTGAAAAATAACTTGCGTTTGAGCAATGAACCAACAAGAAAATAATCACTACTATTTTTAGCCCCACGGTGGGCACCAAACTGTTTACTGTGAAAATGGTAACAACAATTAAATTTGTAAATGAGATTCTAAAAATATGTTATATATTTTTATGCTAGTTGTTAGAGCAGATGATGCTAGGAATATGAAGTTTAACGATGAAATGCAATCTAAAATGAGGCAATAATCAAACCGAGGGGCTTACTGCCCTAACTTCGAACTGGTCGATGGAGGACCTCGGGGTCGATATTGGGCTCGAGTTCGAGGTGTCGGGGGTAGTCGGAAATTGGATAACAGTTAAGATATGATCAAACAAGGCTCCTTAGGGCCAAGACCAACCGATAAATGAAGAACAAGTAAGAAAGAAATAAGTGTTAAAGCGGCCTCGAGCCAGTGAGAACGAACAAGTTAGAAAGAAGAAAGAGAGAGAGAGATATTATTGCACTTGAGTAGAAAAAGTTGGAGCAACATCAGCCCTTTACAAGGTAGTGTGGGTTCCCTTTATATAGGAGGGGAACCCAGCTATAGTACATGGGCATTAATTGTAAAGTATGGAGATGTGATGGCTAGACGCGATGCTTCGACGTAGGCTCTAGATACGTCGGTCCTGTCAGACTTAGTCGTGTGCCTAGGGAACTTCCCCTTCTGTTCTAGCCTCGTCCCTCGTCTTCTTTGAGTCGGGCCCCGACGAGCCCCGAGGGAGGGAACTCGGTCGTGGCTCCACGTCCTCGGGGTCTCGAGACATTCTTCCGAAGTGGCTTGATAGCAAGAAATCAAGTCCTCTGATTTCGCCGCATACACTTTCTACAACAACCTTATTTGTTCTGGATATTTTTGGATGTTATAGCGAATTGTTGTTATAGAAAATATATATTATAATAGAACATGAGATTTGGTTCCAAAAAAATTTGACTTTTATAGAGAATAGTTGTTATATAAAGATATTGTTATAGAGAAGTTTGACTGTATGACAAAAACATGCCAACTTCAAGTCACGAATAAATATAGTTAACTTCATACTAAACTAGCACTGTTAGAGTTTACAGTCGCTCTCAGCCTCGTCTTGAAATAAAACATGGAAGGTTAGAAATTAGAATTATGGTGGAAGTTAAAGTTAATTTTTAAAATATTCGTCAATTTAAATCATGTTCATATTTGTACAGCTCAAACGGTATTTTTTAAAATTTAGAGGAAGTACGTTAGGACAACATTGTAAAAATTGCACGGGGCGCCCTATTTGGTCGTCCCCATTTAACCTATACCCTTTTTTTAAAGTTTTAACTTGTACCCACTTTTTAAACAACTTCAGTCCCCTTTCTCCTCCTTCTCCTCCTTCGTTTTCTTCTTCTTCTTTCTTCTGCTGCTATTGGTGCTGCTATGAAACTTCAGTTCATGGGATGATTGCCATAAATATGTTTATCATATTATTTAAAAATAAATTATAAATAATTATGTGTGTTAGTAGACAATAATTTGTGAATATTTCTACGTACGTAAGTTAGTAAACAATGATAATTCTGTTCTTTTCACGTTTATTGTTTCCAAAATATATGATTTAGATACTGTTGGCAATCTAATTATTTATCTAGTATGTTAGAAAGCTTTTTCAAAAACTTCAGCTTATATAGTGTTGAAGTTTTTACAAATAAACTAAATAACTTCAACACCTTCTGCTGAAGTTTTTGAAAAAAAGCGTTTTGATAAAACTAATGAATCCAGGACAAAAAAAACATCAGCTTTTAGTGCTGAAGCTTTTAAAAATGAACTAAATAACTTCAGCATCTTCTGCTAAAGTTTTTGAAAAAGTTTATTCAGGACAAAAAAAACTTCAGCTTATTTAGTGCTGAAGTTTTTAAAAATGAACTAAATAACTTCAGCATCTTCTGTTGAAGTGTTTGAAAAAGCTTAATAACAAAACTAATGAATCTAGGACAAAAAAATTTCAGCTTATTTAGTGCAATTACAAACAAAAATTTCAGCAAATAGAGAATAAAACTTCAGCTACTATGCTTAAGTTCAGCAATTACAAATAATAACTTCAGCAAATAGAGAACAAAACTTCAGCTACTATGCTTAAGTTCAACAATTACAAACAAAAACTTCAGTACACTTGGTTCAGCACAGCCCGTCTACTAGAATGCTAAAGTTTTGCGAGATTGTGTCACAACCCAAACCCCGACCCGGTCGTGATGACGTCTCTCGTGAAGACAAGGCCATCCAACTAAACCCAATTCACTTTTCCTATAAAACAGTTAAACAATGCATAAGCAGTCTATACAGAGTTTAATGATAATAATTAGCGGAAGTACAACCCGACACAGCCCTAATCGGGGTATCACAAGTCACGAGCATCTACTAGGGTCTAACTACAGCTGACAAGTCTGAATGTACTGACTACAAATAAATGAAATAAAGAGGGAGAAAAAGCGGTGCTGCGGACGCCGACAGCAACCTTGCTAAACTCCGATGACTCTGCCTATGATCCACCAATACCCGCTATCGGGTTCAGAAATACCTGAATCTGCACACAGGGTGTAGGGAGTAAAGTGAGTACTCCAACTTAGTGAGTAACAAATGTAAATAAAGATTGAAGGAAAGAAATCATTTAAAGTCAATCAAGATGATGTATAGAAGCAGTTCAAAAACCAGTGAGAAAGCAGTGAAGCTGTAAAATCTCTTAAAAACATCTTAGCTCAGTTTAAACTTCTTTGAAAATAGCCTTTTCAACAATTACGCAAATGAATGCAATACAGTTAGTGCCGATAAGCACAGAAATCCGCCCCCGGGCACAAAAACCATAGTTTAACAGTTAAAAATGGTAAGTAAATATGAAAGATAAACACATAAACATTCGCCCCTCGGGAACAATGTCAACAACTTCGCCCCTCGGGCAATATCTTAGAACAATACCAGCCCCTCGGGCAATCACATAGAACGGTACCAGCCTCTCGAGCAATCACATAGAACGTGCAGCCCGATCCATATATCACTGCAGCGTGCAGCCCGATCCATTTATCATCGACGGCGCTCACTGGGGGTGTGCAGACTTCGGGAGGGGCCCCTTACGGCCCAAGCACAATATCAAGCCATCTCGTGGCATCAAATCTAGGCCCTCGGCCTCATATAAATCAGTATCTCACTGCTGCGGCGTGCAGCCCGACCTCATAAACAATATCACAAGCCACCTCGTGGCGTACATATCTCAGGCCCTCGGCCTCATAATCAAATCAGTATCTTACTGCTGCGGCGTGCAGCCTGATCCAAAAGTATCCTCACAATAGAGGCCCCCGGCTTTACTTAGTCAGAAATCACATAAGCCCCTCGGGCAATAGTAAAAATATGATGCTCAGCCCAAAATATTATTGCAAATATCATTTCAAGTATTAAGGCAAAATAGACTTGGCTGAGGTTTTGAAAAAAGTGGAAAATACATGATTGCGTTCAAGTATAAAATCAAAATAGTGAGGAAATATCAACAACATTCCCCGAAGGGTTCTAATAGCTGGCACGAAGCCCAAATATGGCAATCAACCCAAATCATGATGATAGCAAATAAGTTTCAGTCAAATACGCGGTAAAATCATTAGTCGGGACGGACCAGGTCACAATCCCCAATAGTGCACGACCCCACGCCCGTCATCCAGCGTGTGTCTCACCTCAATATAGCACTACGATTTGCAATCCGGGGTTTCAAACCCTAACAACATCACTTACAATCATTACTCACCTCGAACCGGCGAAATCTCTAGCTCGCGACACCTTTGCCCCTTAAATTGGCCTCCACACACGTCGAATCTATCCAAAATCAGAACGAATATGTCACAATATGCTAAGGGAACCAAGCCCAAGCGAAAACAATCGAAAAATACCGAAAATCTCGAAATTAGCAAGCCCCGGGCCCACTTCTCGAAACTCATAAATTTTTACATCATTAGATTCCTTATCTCCCCACGAGTTCATACATATCAAAAGTTCTCAAATCCAACCCCAAATGGTCCTTCAAATCCCAAATCAAAAGTTCAATTTCTCAAGTCCTAGTTCTTCAATTTTAAGCTTAGTTTTCATGATTTTCTAGGTGAAATTCACATAATAATCGAGTATTGAGTTCAAAAATCTTACCTCCAGGTGTTTCCCCTTGAACCTCTCTTCCATTAGCTCTCCCAAGCTCCAAAATCGCTCAACAATGGAGGTTCTTAGCCTCAAAATCGCGGAATAGCCTTTTTAAAACATTCTGCCCAGCACTCGAAAACCTTCTTCGGGAACGCAGTCCAAACCTCGCGTTCGCGAAGCACAAAAATCATTGACAAAAAATTAGCTTATGCGAACGCTAACTCCAGTTCGCAAACGCGAAGCGTCCGATTTCCAAACCATCGCGAACGCGAAGCACAAAAGGGGTTGGGAACCCCATCTAATCTACTTACTCTATACGAACGCGACGCAGGTCTTGTGAACGCGGAGAATCAAACACCACCACATCGAGAACGCGACACCATAAATGCGAACGCGAAGGCAAAAATTCACGCCTCAGAAGAATACCCTTCGCGAACGCGGGACCGCGAACGCGATGAATAAAATATCTACAACACTTCAGCTGATTTTCTACAATTTTGCACAACATGAAATGGTCCGATTGACCACCCGAAACTCACCCGAGGCCCTCGGGACCTCAAACAAACATGCCAACATATCCCATAACATCATTCAAACTTGTTCAAACCTTCTGAACGCTCAAAACAATATTAAAATACCAAATTCGCATCGTATTCAAGCCTAAGAATCTCAAAATCTCCTAGATTACGCTTTTGATCAAAACCCTACCAAATCACGTCAGAATGACCTGAAATTTTGCACACACATCCCCAATGACACAACGAAGCTACTACGACTCTCGAAATTTCATTCCGACCTCTATATCAAAATCTCACCTATCAACCGAAAAACGCCAAAATCTCAATTTCGCCAATTCAAGCCTAAACCTTCCACGGACTTTCAAAATGCATTTCGATCACGCTCCTAAGTCCCAAATCACCCAACGGAGCTAACCAAATCATAAAAATTCCGATCCAAGATCATATATAAACAAGTCAAATCTTGGTCAAACCTTTCAAATTTCAAGCTACAAACTGAGAACTGCTTCTCCCAAATTCGCTCTGATTTCCCTGAAAACCTAAAACAACAATTTACACAAGTCATAACACATCACACGGGGCAAGTCATGCCCGAGAACTGGCGATCAAAGTGCAAAATCTCAAAACGACCGGTTGGGTCATTATATCCTCCCCCACTTAAATATATGTTCGTCCTCGAACGTGCCCAGAGTTGTTCTAAAAGCCAACCAGTCGCTGAATAACCTTACCATGCATATACCCGGGGGTGATCCCACGTCACCCTATCTCATATAGGTCCGATAATACATTGCAACTGAAATTTCACAACACAATCTAGCCTATACGCCTTAGAAGCACATTTCCACTTTCGAAACCATTCACAAGATCAGAATCTCACATCTATATTCAGAATAAGCCCGAACAAGCTGTAATCACCCATACTTGCAATCTCCGATGCAATCACATGATATACCACATAACTCAAACACTAGTAGCGATAACTTCTATTCACAACAACTGCCCACGACAACCGAATACTGGTAGAAAACCTCTTAGCAACTAAAGTCTCATTCCAATACTTTCATATACTGTCAACGATAAATGAAACACGCAATAAACCCTAACCAATTCTCAGGTCAACCATTCGTGAATCCACTTCTCCTTTGGCAAATACCATAGCAAATTTCCGAGTCGACCTCGATATTATCCTTCCAACATGCTGAAATCGAATCCGTTTGTATACATTGATGATCCCGACGATCTCTGCTAATCCAACGCACTACTCTGGTGACATGACACATCAATATAGGCCTAAGCCACAGCTTGCATAATACGTGCACCAATAAGCAACGGTCCGAACATACTCAAATCATGAAAATGACTCAAATGAAAGAGTTGTACCTCAAGTTCACCAGTACCGCCACAACACAAGGCTAAGAACCCGTCTCACATCGTAGAAATAGAACACATGAATCTAACCCACAAGATCATATATCCACATAGCTTTGCTGCAATGCGCGATCCTATCAAACATTGCTCCACATGAAACACCTCAAGTCACTATGCTCGAAAGCGACAACCACGCAAAATTTGATGTCTAGAACCAAAGCAAATCATTACACCCACGGTGAAACAAATAACATACGCCACGCAACCGGATAGGACATAACCAATACGTCATTCACTGGGCAACGCCCAATTACTCTTCCCGCTTGAATTCAACTATGAGACCCCAAATGAACCGCACCATTTGTGCCTATAACCAACAAATCATATCACCTCGCAACACAGAAAGGTAACTCATAGATCTCCCTAGATCACTGATAAGCTCAACAACGGTCGAATCAAAACATCCCTCAACAATGTAATTCGGAGTGAACCAAGCCGACTCAAGTTAGAACACGCATCCACATCGGCCTACCAACAAACTCTTTATCAAGGAAATCCTGCAGATGTTCCCTCAACACCTTAACTCTGCCGGTGACATACGATACGGTGCCCGGCACCAAATCAATACCGAAATCAACAAGCTTGCCCGGCGACATGCTCGGCCACAAGAAACACATCCGAAAAATCCCTCACCACCGGAACTGAATCAATGGTAGAAACCCCTGCACTGACATCCATCACGAAGGCCCAAATAAGAAAGGCAATCCTTCCCAGCCATTCGCTGGGTCTTCAACATATAAAAATCCACTCTACTAGGATATAATCTGCCGCACCTCGCCACCCAATCCGTGGCATTTCCAGCATAGCACATAGCGCCAATAGCCTAGAATAACCCAACACAGAGACAACCAGTCTGAACCCGATATCGCTTCAAAATCTAACATACCAAGCAACAAAAGATTCGCTCGGGTCTTCAAACCCCGATAGTCACTAAACAGTGTTGATACACATGATCTACAACCACAACATAGCCTGAAATGAGAACTTCCGTCTCCAAATCCACACGACACATGAATCACCATATTTGATCCCAATTTTGCCGTCTGAATACATGCCACACCTCTAATACCCAATCATTTCACGAGAGATACTCTAAAATTCTTCTGTGCCACCAAACAAACTCGAATATCAGCAGTCGATCTAACAAAAGAGTGTCGGAATACTACCAAAGTACCATCAACTTAATCACATTGCCCTTTTTATGAAACATATACTCTCGTCAAATCACTTCCAACTCGCACTACCATTGTCTTAATCATCTGAGGCTACCCGCTGCTTAAGAGTTTTATGAACTTCCTTTCAGAACTGAACTGTAACCTTACACATGCAAATCTCAATCCTCCATAATATACTGCATATACCATATCATCCTAGGATAACATGAGAACTTCATCTCCCTTCCGAACCATAAACTTCTACGTACTCAACTAGTCAAGAACTTTCTATTGGTCCCATCTAGAAGAAAAATCACTATACATCCCATGCTCCGCATGCCCATAGAAAATATACATCTCCAACCCGCAGAAAACTCTCTGAGCTCCCCTTGCACAAATCAGACCTGCTAGGACTGAATTCTTCTAACTCGACCAAGCTAAGCAAGCCATCAAAACCTAAGAGCATTGCTGCAAAATACCTGTAAGAACTCATTACCTCGAACACACACAAGGAACTAATCATATCCTTACCATACCAGTCCGGTCTACTATCAAGCTACTCCATCTATCTAAATTTCCTTCTGATTCATCTTCAACTTGATATTCCCTCTTGTTGTAGCACCACAATTCCTCAACACAGGCTTACCACACGAGACCCAAGCATAAAACCACACTGTCTAAGACCCATAAGCCGCTGAATACTCTCTTAAATATTCCCAAAAGCATCACATTACAAAATACTTTACTCTGAAGAACTTCCTGCGAATCTAAATCTGTTACCTTTAGCTTCCTGATATTGATACATAAAATCCCATAATTAACATAAAAATACCACAAGTCTTGACCTCTTCCAATGAAAACTCAGTTTCTAACCACATATACAACTTTAAGATGCCCAATTGTTACATGTAGAATCTTGAACACATTATAACCATTCTCGAGAGTCATTCACTCTATTCAAGCTGCAATTAGCCTGATCAAACGAACAGAACCACTCGTGCCTCATTAGTACTCTAACACCGCGGAAGGTGACATCATTCCATTACAACCAAGCAACCATTCTCGCAAGTCATCCACTAACAACTCAAGACATTCCGTGATTCTTACACACTTATGAAGCATACTATGTACCTTGTTAAGATTTTGTTTTACTCGAGCCATCCTCGGTCTCAATTCCCGTAGGCCATAACTGATTCACCCGAACGCCTCAAACTAGAACCGACATAGCACCTAGCCGTGCAATCAACTAATCAACAACAGACTCCCCCACTTGGCTCGAAGCCATAGATCGAGACACACTCAATAACTCATAATGCATATGCTCTATTGATTCCATAATACTATAGTGAGATTAAACTCAAATCCTTTGTAAGCTTGCGAAAATACAGATCATCTAGTACTTTAAGTCTTCGACAAATCTCGCACTCATTCTCGCAACAGTTAAGCCCACTCTCTTAAGCGATCTAAAATTCAAGTTTCAACACTTATATTTCACTTGCACATGATACCTTCTAACAGTCACATAAGGATCACACAACCCCAGAACTCTTCGCAGGAGATAATCCACTTGTTTTGCCTTCAATTAACATTTTTGTATACCTTCCACCGTCATAAACTGTACGCACTCACTTAATCTTCCTGAGTCTGAACTCATACCGTAACATTAAATTTACTTTACTCTCAACTGGGAAATATGAAAAAGATCCTTCACACACCCATAACTCGAGGCTATATCTCGAATCAAGATGGAATTCCAGCACCTAATAGTTCTTCTATCCTCTAGCAGCCCCTCTTCGTTGCCTCCATATCATATGGATACCTCTCGCAGTACTAACATACTCATCACATAGTTATCCAACCGTCACTCCCACTAATAGGGACACTACCGAACATATAAGTTCAAAAACACTTGGTCACACAATCAGCACCTCGGTGCTCAAGCCATAGGCAAAGATCCGGCCTCAAGTCCTTCAGGCTAGCCCGACATCAAACTCACAGAGATCACATCTCGCCCCTCGATCAGGGAATCACAAGCCATCAAGGCACATCTGATATTAAGCGCTCATACTCGCATACGAACGCATGGAAGGAATTCAAGAGTTACTTTTCAAGCTGAATCAGGGACGCACGATAAGAATTCGAGAATGTGAAGTTTTCCTAAAGGTTCTGCAGCCTCTCGAGGATAACTACAGACGTCTCCGTACCGATCCGCGAGACTCTACTAAACCTGCTCATGACTCGTGAGATCTATGTAACCTAGGCTTTGATACCAACTTGTCACGACCCAAACCCCGACCCGGTCGTGATGGCGCCTCTCGTGAAGACAAGGCCAGCCAACTAAACCCAATTCACTTTTCCTTTAAAACAGTTAAACAATGCATAAGCAGTCTAATCAAAGTTTAATGATGATAATTAACGAAAGTACAACCCGACACAGCCCTAACTGGGGTGTCACAAGTCACGAGCATCTACTAGGGTATAAATACAACTGAAAGGTCTGAATGTACAGAGTACAGATAAATGAAATAAAGAGGGAGAAAAAGCGGTGTTGCGAACACCGGCAGCTACCTTGCTAAACTCCGATGACTCTGCCTCTGATCCACCAATACCCGTTACCAAGTTCAGAAATACCTCTGCACACATGGTGCAAGGAGTAAAGTGAGTACTCCAACTCAGTGAGTAACAAATGTAAATTAAGACTGAAGGCAAGAAATCATGTAAAGCCAATCAAGATGATGTATAGAAGGAGTTCAAAAACCTGTGAGAAAGCAGTGAAGCTGTAAAATCTCTTAAAAACATCTTAGCTCAGTTTAAACTTCTTTGAAAATAGCCTTTTCTACAATTACACAAATGAATGCAAAACAGTTAGTGCCGATAAGCACAGAAATCCGCCCCCCGAGCACAAAAATCATAGTGTAACAGTTAAAAATGGTAAGTAAATATGAAAGATAAACACATAAAGATTCGCCCCTCGGGTACAATGTCAACAACTCCGCCCTCGGGCAATATCTCAGAACAATACCAGCCCCTCGGGCAATCACATAGAACGGTACCAGCCCCTCGGGCAATCACATAAAACGGTACCAGCCCCTCGGGCAATCACATAGAACAATACTAGCCCTTCGGGCTATCACATAGTACAATATCAGCCCTCAGGCTATATCTCACATCACAATGAGTACCCGCGCTCACTAGGGGTGTACAGATTCTGGGAGGGGCCCCTTACGGCCTAAGCGCAATATCAAGTCATCTCGTGGCATCAAATCTAGGCCCTTGGCCTAATATCAGTCAAGCCACCTCGTGGCGTATATATCTCAGTCCCTCGGCCTCATAAACAATATCACAAGCCACCTTGTGGCGTACATATCTCAGGCCCTCGGCCTCATAATCAAATCAGTATCTCACTGTTGCGGCGTGTAGCCCGATCCAAAAGTATCCTCACAATACAAGCCCCCGGCTTTACTCAGTCAGAAATCACATAAGCCCCTTGGGCAACAGTAAAAATATGATGCTCAGCCCAAAATATTATTGGATATATCATTTCAAGTGTTAAAGCAAAATAAACTTGGCTGAGTTTTTGAAAATAGTGGAAAATACATGACTGAGTTCAAGTATAAAATCAAAACAGTGAGGAAATATCAACAACAATCCCCGAAGGGTTCAAATAGCTTGCACGAAGCCCAAATATGGCAATCGGCCCAAATCATGATGATAGCAAATAAGTTTCAGTCAAATACGCGGTAAAATCATCAGTCGGGACGGACCGGGTCACAATCCCCAATAGTGCACGACCTCACGCCTGTCATCCAGCGTGTGTCTCACCTCAATATAGCACTACGATGTGCAATCCGGGGTTTCAAACCCTCAGAACATCATTTACAATCATTACTCACCTCAAAACGGCGAAATCTCTAGCTCGCGACGCCTTTGCCCCTCAAATCGGCCTCCACACGCGTCAAATCTATCCAAAATCAGAACGAATACGTCACAATATGCTAAGGGAACCAAGCCCAAGCGAAAACAATCGAAAAATACCAAAAATCCCGAAATTAGCAAACCCCGAGCCCCGGCACATTTCTCGAAACTCAAAAAATTTCACATCATTAGATACCTTATCTCCCCACGAGTTCATACATATCAAAAGTTCTCAAATCCGACTCCAAATGGTCCTTCAAATCCCAAATCAAAAGTCCAATTTTTCAAGCCCTTGTTCTTCAATTTTAGGCTTAGTTTTCATGATTTTCTAGGTGAAATTAACATAATAATCGAGTATTGAGTTCAAAATCTTACCTCCAAGTGTTTCCCCTTGGACTCCTCTTCCATTAGCTCTCTCAAGCTCCAAAATCGCTCAACAATGGAGGTTCTTAGCCTCAAAATCGCGGAATAGCCTTTTTAAAACATTCTGCCCAGCACTCAAAAACCTTCTTCGCAAACGCGGTCCAAACCTCGCGTTCGCGAAGCACAAAAATCTTTGACCAAAAATTACCTTATGCGAATGCGACCTCCAGTTCGCGAACGCGGAGCGCCCGATTTCCAAACCATCGCGAACGTAAACCCTTTACGCGAACGCGAAGCACAAAAGGGGCTGAGACCCCATCTGATCCACTTACTTTATACGAACGCGATGCAGGTCTCGCGAACGCGGAGAATCAAACACCACCACATCGCGAACTCGACACCATAAACGCGAACTCGAAGGCAAAAATTCGCGCCTTAGAATAAAAGCCTTCGCGAACGCGGGTCCCTGACCGCGAACGCGATGAACAAAATATCTACAACACTTCAGCTGATTTTCTGCAATTTTGCACAACATGAAATGGTCTGATTGACCACTCGAAACTCACCCGAGGCCCTTGGGACCTCAACCAAACATGCCAACATATCTCATAATATCATTCAAACTTGTTCCAACTTGTTCCAACCTTCCGAACGCTCAAAACAACATTAAAATACCAAATTTGCATCAGATTCAAGCCTAAGAATCCAAAAATCTCCTAGATTTCGCTTTTGATCAAAAACTCAACCAAACCACGTCTAAATGACATGAAATTTTGCACACACATCTCCAATGACACAACGAAGCTACTACGACTCTCGAAATTTCATTCCGACCTCTATATCAAAATCTCACATATCAACCGGAAAACGCCGAAATCTCAATTTCGCCAATTCAAGCCTAAACCTTCCATGGATGTTCAAAATGCATTCCGATCACGCTCCTAAGTCCCAAATCACCCAACGGAGCTAAACAAATCATAAAAATTCCGATCCGAGATCATATACAAACAAGTCAAATCTTGGTCAAACCTTTCAAATTTCAAGCTACAAACTAAGAACTGTTTCTCCCAAATTCGCTCCGATTTTCCTGAAAACCTAAACCAACGATTTACACAAGTCATAACACATCACACGGGGCAAGTCATGCCCGAGAACTGACGATCAAAGTGTAAAAGCTCAAAACGACCGGTCAGGTCGTTACAGATTGTCTTTGCTACTTCAGCCTCGTATGCTGAAGTTACGTGAAACAATAGGTACGCTTGTAATTTTTTTTTGCAAACGGGCACAAGTTAAAACATGACCTAAAAAGCGGGTATAGATGCAAATCCTCCGACAACTTTTATCCAAATTAGAGTTTTTATTTAGTGTACACTTCTCAACGTAAATTAGTTTGTTTTAAAATTTTAAGTACTGACTGGAGTATACTTAGACATTTAAGGCTATAATCAAGTTTATCATTTTTTTGTGTCCTCCCTTTCGGGGTGATTACTGAAGTTCTAGTCAAATTGGTTCACGTCAACTGAGTAACTCTGCCAACCAACAAGACATAGACAGATGGACCTAATGTTTTTCTGTCCCTGTTGAAATTTGTTGTGTTTCATATGTATTCTCGAAAGGTAGGAACTAAAGAGCATATTATTCTTTCATGTATCTGCTTCATTGTCGTCAAGATTTTCCATAGGATCTGAATGACTCAGGCTCCTAGATGAACTAGTTAAACGCCCTGGAAATGAAACACATGTTTCTTTTTATCCTAAAATTGCAAACTGAGAAGATTGAGGGGAACCCCTTTGACAGGAGTTATGGTATGGATTTTACAGCTTAACAGTCTGTATGCATAACTTGTCTTCTGCAGGCACATAAACTAGGAAAAAGCTAAGTATTATTCCCTGAGTTTGAACCAAACTGAATGTTGCCATCTTACTTCTATCAGACGTGTTTCCACGTTTGAGAGAATGTGTACTTTTATCAAATCAAAAATCTTCCCAAGCTCGAGACAAGGTGTTACTTTCATACATAGCGTCTCTCATGGTGCAAACAGAACGAGCTGACAGTATGGTATTGTCACAAAAGCAATCTGAGAATCCAGTCACCGCCCGATCATTCAGGGTGAGAACAAAAATTCTCCAACAAGAAAAAGAAAGGAATGGCATGTACATGACTGGATTATAAGATTAGATTAGCTTATAAAATGCAAATCCAAAAACTATAGTGAGAAAGACAAACAAAGCATGCAAATTTTTGAGAAAATTCAGTTGCCTGTGGTTAGCACCAGTTCATCACAGGCGTCTTTCAAAGAAATTCTTAGTCCTCTTCCTCACACGTGTGAACAAGATGACCACAGCGGCCAGGACCCATGGCGGGATATTACCACCAGTGAAGTTCAACTTTTCTGCCCATTGTGGAGTCTCTTTCATCACCAATACTATCAATATGGTGATCACTGCAACACCGACCAATATCCTGGTAATAGGTTTGATCAAGGAGTCCTATAATCAAAAAAGACAAACTATAAAAATCACATCTATGCATATAACAATCTATTTTGTGGAGAACCATGTGAAATAAGCTAATACTTGCAAGTAGATATGGTCATTGAAGTGTCAAGAGCGCCTTGGTAAAGTCATTTTATGACATTTTCACATCTAGTTGAGCTTTCTTGGTCTAAGAAATGCATCTTGATTATAAAAGGGATAATATATTCTCAGTTCATTATGGAGAGTGGAGAGCAGTTCCCTTCAATTTCCTTTCATGCTCTCATTGTTAGGGCCTGCTAATGTGGGCCTTATTTATGTTAGCATGCATATTGATACAGAGTTTTTTTTCCTGATAACCTATTTATGGAAGAACTTATTTATCTCAAGTAAAGTTTTCCCGTTTGCCAATTGTTGTTTTCAATGTAAGTGCTCAGGAAACAACAACCCAGTATAATCCCACTTAGTAGGGTCTGGGGAGGGTAGTGTATACGCAGAACTTACCCCTACCCTGGGGTAGAGAGGCTGTTTCCAAATAGACCCCCGGCATCCTTCCCTCCAAGAACTTCTCACCTTGCTCTTGGGGAGACTCGAACTCACAACCTCTTGGTTGGAAGTGGGGGTTGCTTACCATCAGAGCAACCCCTCTTGGAAGTGCTCAGGAAAACTAGCAGTAATATCAAATTTAGATATCCTTTCAACAGTTTCTGGAAAGTGTCCAACAATGTCAAAAGTTCATATTGCAGTTCAAGAAAACCTCTTGCAAACGATTCAAGATATAAATGGGTAAATGGGTGACTACAGAGCATGTTTATACTCATGCTTATAGATAGATCAAGTTGACACAAAGAGCACGGCTATTTTGGCATTTCAATTTTTGAGATTGAAATGCCAAACTGCAAAACTAGAGCACATGAACCTTCTTCAACTAGGCAGTTTCTGCTTCCTTTCCAGATGTCCTCAGTTTCAGTTCTGATTTCTGATGTAAACATCATTTATTCTGAAGGCTCTGATCACAAAAAGCTCTCTAGCAAAAAATGGAAATTGCCTGAGGAAAAGCTCTTCATAAAAGAGAAAGAACTAGATGGCACCTTAAAAATAAAACTTTCTCCACTCAAACCACTTATTACTAGTAAATAACTGTTGAAGTTTTTTCTTTGAAGAAATACAAAGTAGACCACATATGAGCATATCAGGAAGTATGGGATTCTTAATTTGATTGCTCCACATTTTTGTTTGCTACTCATAGAGTCATAGAGAATATTCATTTCGCCTAGCCACATTTAAGCAATTGTTTTTCCATTGAAAATGAAAAACACACGTGAGTAGTAAACATTTCTTTTCCATTAAAAAGGAAAAACATGAGCGAGACATTACACAAACGTCACACTAGAAGGCATACAACTCAAAGAATTAGAAATTTTAATACCGTCAATAATGAAGTACCAAGATAGTGCAGAACGGAGGAAATATAACATTGTTTGTTCCATATTTTCTTCCTCCAGATTGCGCGCCCCTCAACTATTCCATCGGGTACCTGCTACCTCCCCTAGCACATGAACCGAACACTTTTGCTCCCAAGACTTAGACAGACGGGAAGAAATCTCCTAGTTTTTTTTTTTTTTTTTTGCCTCCACTGGAGTTGTTCCATACTTTCTTACTTGGTAGACCTACAAAGGATATTCCATTACTTCTAGATGGTTAATTGCCCCTCTAAACATCCTATTCTTCAATTGAAAAGGAAAGACACCTCCAAAGACACATCAAAGCCTTATGTTAGAAGGCATACAACTCACAGAACTGAAAATTTTGCGTTGTTAGCACCATTTTTCTTTAACTTGGTAAACCTACAGAGGATATCCATTTCCTTTAGCAGCTAATTTCCCCTCCAAACATCAACTTTATCCATTAGAAAGAAAGAGACCTCCACGACATATCAAAGCCTCACGTTAGAAGGCATACAAGTCAGAGACGCTTTGTCAACCTCGAGCTATGACGCCTGAATTTACCTTGTGACATTTCCCAGGGAACACTCACCCCAAGCATTCTTGAGGGCTCCTTGCAAGTTGCCTATTAAAACACTATCAAGAAGTCGTAAAAAAAAAATTCCCTGAGAACCTAATTATTCCCTTACCAAAAAAAGAAAAAGAAGCAAAACCATTCTGCTCCATAGGGTGGATAGCGCTCTATCTCAACACTTCCTTCTAAATAAGCTCCAGATTCATCTGGTTTAAGTAAGATAAACATGAAATTTTTCCAAAATAGATAAAAGCTTCTTCACCTACAGCCAAACTGTAATAGAGTTAATGAAACTTCATTAGAAGTACCATCATACCATTAATCCTCAACCAATAACTCTTTTCCAAATATTACCAATTGGAAAAAATAAAATAAATAGTACAAGCCACATCCTCTGGAAGATTTACGATATCATACACCAAACAATATACTTTCATCCAAACTTAATTGCCAAAGATGATGATACAATTTCTCCAAATGCCACTTTGCCTAAAAGAACTATTTTATGTTTTCCAATTTATCAGTTTATTATCTTCTCTGTATCATTCCAATATTACCAACTTTACCAGATGTCTCCAAAGAGACAATTTTTCCTAAATTTCATTCAAAAGTCTTCTAAGACAACCAAACCTATCCTAGTTCACATAATCACATCAGAGATTTATGCATTTAGGGATTGTTTGGTATGTACACAAGCTAAAATAGTTTCCAACGAAACTCTGTGTTACTAATATAAAGTTTGATTTGCAGCATCAAATGCAGCAATACGAATTCCATCTCTAGAAAGCTAATACAAAGATTGATAAACCACTGAATAACTAATGCAAGTTTTGGTTTGCAGTATTAAACCGCATTGCTAATAACTAAAGAATTTATGCAAAATATATCTATCATTTTATGTGCGAAAAAATGGGAGGTAATAATAGGTGTATTAGCAAGTACCTCAACAAGAGTATCTTAAAACTAAAATGCACTTAAAGTAGGCAACTCCTGTGAGTCCTACCTAACAGTCCATATATTATTACCTATTTTCTTTCCATATTATTATTATTATTATTATTATTATTATTATTATTATTATTATTATTATTATTATTATTATTATTCACTACGTAACAATCTCTAAATTAAATATTTACCACACAAAAATTCACGCATTTTTTTATATAATTATGGTGTTGAGGCCAGCTTGGCTGCACCTCGACTAATTCAACGAGGTATCCGTTATCTCACACCAGCTATAAGGGTAACTATGTCCATCAGGTTCAAAATACTACTCCTACAGTTCCAAAAGGATTGTCTTAGTTTGACTTGACACAAACTTTAATAAAGAAAGGGAGGCTTTTGAGATATACAGTCTTAAATAAGTCATAGCATTTTTGTGGCTGTAAAACTTTTGAAACTTATGGTCTGAAACCTGTCATAGCATTTATGTGATTATAAATGCTTCTTATTAAGAAATTATTAAAAGGTGCCAATTTATTTTGAAACATACTAATAAGAAAATAGTATCGTTCTTTTTTGAAACGGAGGTACTATTTTGAACCTGAGACCTCATCGTTCTCAACCCACTGCAATGAGTACTAGACCACCCTTGGATAACAATTCATGCATTATAATCCTTATATAACTATCCCACAAACCAAACAACTTACATTAGTTAATAAGAAATATCTGAATCTCATCACTTCTGACACTAACATCACGAGAAGCAAAAGATAATGCAACTAACATGCTAATTTGCTTAATTGCAAATCGTGTGAAAAGATTGTACCTTAGGCTCTCCATCAATATATATTTCGGATCCATCTTTATAGGTAAGAATAGATCGGCCGTTACGGGGGTTGAATCTGATGGGAACGCCCCGACCCGTATCCGGTTTGAAGGCATAGACCGATTTGAACCCGTATTTGTCGAGAATTTCACAAACCTCCAGCTGATCCTGGTCCCATCCACCTAAGGGCAACGTGAATTCGTCGATAGGACCCTTGCCTTGCCGATACAGGTGGACCTTGACCTCCGGAACCTTGGTCCGAACCGACTTAGTCCGAGTTGAATGGTTCGGATCGGGTTTCGGGTTACTTAACAGTGGAGTCACCTCATCGGTGTCGGTGGATGCTTCTTCGATCTCTACCATGTCGGGAGGCCGGCGATGACACACAGAAACGGAAGGGAGAGAACTACGGGCGGGGGGGGGGGGAGTAAAAATATGGGCCTTAAGGCTTTGGAGTTTAATTACGTGGCAATTAAATATTTTATTATTCTGAGGTATACATTTTTATCTTTTTTCTTCAAGTTAGTTGGACTGTATGGATCGTGATCAATCCCACCCATAGGCGACTCGTGAATTTTCTTTTCTTTTTTTTTTTTTGGTGCAACAATACTCGTATAATTGTTTGAAGTTAATAATAAATTTTCACATCCATTATGTGCTTATTAATCAACTATTGGTATACCCCGCGCATAGGAATAATTTATTTAAGAAGCTTATGAAATTATGATATGATATATCATATATTATTTTAATTGTTATAAAAATATTATATTATGGATGTTCATTTGTACTCCGTTGTAAATAATCTTCCTGAAGAAGCTTATCCATATGGGACTCCACCATAAATATATTTATCTATTTAGTACTCTATTGGAAATAAGTTTCCTAAGAAGCTTATCACTTCGGTACCCGGTTATGGATAAACATTACCCTAGGTAGAAGATTATCCATACCGGGTATAATAAGCTTATCCATTCAGTACTCCGTTATGGATAAACATTGCTCTCAGTAGAAGATTATCCATATCTGGTATAGTAGCAGCTTGCAGTAGCAGCTTACACAGCAACTTGCAGTAGCAGCTTACACAGCAACTTGCGTAGCAGCTTACACAACAGCTTATAATAGCAGCTTACACAGCAGCTTGTAGTAGCAACTTACACAGCAGCTTACACAGCAGTTTCCTTTCTTCTATAAATAGAAGAGATTTCAGTTCATTATGTACATCAGTTTGAATTCGAATAATATAGCAGTTTCTCACTATACTTGTCTTTACTTTACAGTCTTTATTTTATAACACGTTATCAGCACGAGACTCTGCCATCTCGAGCAAATACTTTGAAAGTGTCAAAGGTACGAACTTTCTTTTTGTAAATAATGCCAAATCTTTCTAAACGTGAATTTGTAGTATTGGATATATCGGGCAAAAGCTACGCGTCTTGGGTGCTTGATGCTGAAATTCATCTTGATATGATGGGTCTAGCAGACACCATCAAAGATAAGTTATGCGTTTTACTTGCTATGTGTGCTACTGCCATTAAAATAAAATAAAAAAGGTATTTAGGAACCTAGTAAGTGAGCCATAATCATTGGACGAGATTCTGGAGCATTTTATGAATTTTAAAATACTATAATTTGTATATCTTTATGTTTCGTTTTTCACTTACTCGTTTTCGAATTAAGATTTTAATTTTACTCTAGAAGAGTAATATTGCATAGGAAACTATAAAGTGGATGACATTGTTAGATCCACTTATACTTCATCAGAGTTTGCAAGAAATATACAACCACCAGAAGTGGTTATGTTTCGCATATCTCGTTGTAACTAAATTTTTGTTAACCAACAGAAGTGGTATATGCCTATGGCCACTAGAAGTGATAATTTAGGCTTTCTGTGGTTACAATTGAAGATAAACTAGAGAAATATTCTCTATAGTACATGCATGCCTCGATTTGCTCCTGAAGTAGCATTATCGTAAAAGAGCTTCTAAGATATCACACGTTTTGGTGTGATTAATGCACGTTCAAATAATTATGTTTTGTTCCATGAAGGATGAGAACTTTTGATAAATATTAGCTCATTCCTGAAGTAAATGTGATAATATTAATAAAGAGCGTAAATAGGAACACGTTTTTGATGTGAATATATTACAATTCACCTCCAGAAGAGGTAATATGATTGAAGGAATATATACTCAATATTTCGTATTTTATATTTGCTCCTGAAGAAGTAACACAATTGAAATTTTCTCCTGAAGCAGGAAACTATATGAAACTGTGTCTTTCTGTGCTTAAACAAAATAATAAGCTATTCAAAGTTATTTTTGAAGCACATTTTCATTCCCCGGAGTGAATGAAGAAATACCACAACTCACCTCCTGAAGAGGTAGAATAACAAAGGATATAAATTTTGTTTTTGTGGCATAAAGATCATTATCGCACGTACCCGTTGTACGTAAAATATCTTGAATAGTTTTATTAAATATCATTCTAAGGCAAAAAGCATTCTTGTAGAATGCTTTGTACTACAACCACATTAATATTTTATGGTTAGTTATCGAGTTCCCCGAAGGAAATAACAACTCATGTATCTTTCCCTGAAGGATGTAATGATTATGTGGTTGCCGCTTTGATATAAAATATTCAGATGTTAATGGCGTTTCTCCCTGAAGGAGATATTTGTCACAAAGTTGGTGGTAAAAATACTGAAATTTTTAATTTCTTACATTTATAAATTTATAATGTCTTTATAATGTTCATTTTATTAAGAATTTCTCTCATGATACCAGAAGTGTCTGAGCAATATTTGATAGTACAAAATATATCAACAACTCCTGAAGAGCTAACTGTTTGTCTAGAAGACATATGACACCAGTAGTGTCTGATAAATATTAAATTGTGGATAATAAATGAAGGCTCTCGAAGAGTTTATATACAAATATGTCATTCATATTATATGATTATGGTCAAAACATATGTTGTAGTAAACCTGAAGTTTACTAATACAAATGACTATCATATTGAGACTACAAATGATTGGAAGATTAAAAATCTTCATGTTTCCACAATCATAGGGGGTAAAATAATATGTATGTGAGAAGTTAGCCGCGTTATTCTTCAATTTTGTACTATATCATGTATCAGAGTAAACCAGAAGTTTACTAATGCAAAAACAGTCATAGTAAATCAGAAGTTTACTAATGCAAAAGTTTACGCTATAGTAAACCAGAAGTTTATCAAGAGATAGCACATGACATGATAAACTTGAAGTTTTCATTTGCCATTTTTAAATGAGCTATTTGAGAATTCAGATAAGCATATACTAAAGAACTAGAAGATTCTTCAGGAATTCTCATGTGTTGCTTGTTCTCATAATGAATTGATTATACTAGCTAAAGTGACTAAGACCCCTGATTCTGAAATATATAAAAGGTGAATATGAGCCCGTTCACCTATCATGTGAACCACTTATAGGTGCATATATGAGATGGTTACATGTGTAATTATTGTCAACCTGCAGTTTGGCATTTGGAATTGCTTTTCTCGATTAAGAGCATAATTTTCAGATTATGAAATCAAGATAGTTCATCTTGATAATGCTGGTTTATATCCAAGCTGGTTTAGCATTGAATACCTCCTATTAATGGATAAACCATTGCTTATGAGAACAAAGCTTCATGTGTTGGTCTAAGATTTTCTAAATTGCATATAGCAGCACTTGTATGCATCAGATCAACAATATATGATAAGTCCTCCCTTCACAATTGGTTTAGGATCAGAAACCAAATATTTTTACTATCTTTTGTTGTGTAGTATATGATTAATTTCTCTACCATAATACACAAAGATATGTTTCCCAAAGATGATTGGGGATATATGTTAGTTTTTCTAACATTTGGGGGATGGAATAAACAGTTGAAAAATAGGCTATATGAATCGAATTATCATGATCCTCACTTAGAAGATAATTCAAGTCGAATGTCAGAAGCATTTGCTGATCCAAAATTAAATATCATATTTCAGCTGCAAATGCTCCTATTAAAATTAAAATCCCTGAAGGATAGAGTTTACTGTACGCATGAAGCGTGGTAGACCAATCGGTTCCAAAGGTAACAATCCTTGAAAAATAGTAGGAGCTAATGATCAAAATGATCAGGAAATAAGCTCTAGAAGAGCCCACGACATAACATTTCATGAAACTCCCGAAAAAGTTCAGGTACCTGAAAATAAAGAAAGTGATGAGATCTTCACAAGTTATGTCGCTTCGGAACTGACACAAAACGATCGTCGATGATATATTTAATACAATATAGTGCACAATATTGTAAAAGATTATAAGGATCGAACTAGCAGTCCAGACACTTGAAGATCATACCATTTAGATACAAGTCTTAACCTATATGACTTATTTGACTAAATCTATATGAAGATCCTTGAAGGATTGAAAATGCCTGAAGCATATAATTCAAAGTCTTGAGAAATGTACTCGATCAAATTATAAAGATCTTTGTACGGTTTAAAGCAATATGTGCGTGTGTGGTATAATCGCCTCAGTAAATATTTGCTGAAAGAAAGTTACATAAATAATGTTATTTGTCCATGTATTTTTATAAAGAAAATATCATCAGAATTTGTTACACTTGCTGTTTATGTTGGTAACATAAATTGGAACTCCAGAAGACCTCCAAGAGGGTCTTAAAAATACTTTTACATGGACAAAGTGTACCCATTAAGTACACTAATGGATATTCAATCACTTGAAGTGAATAAGGATCCGTTCCAACTTCTAGAAGAGGATGAGGAGCTCCTTGGTCCTGAAATACTCTATCTCGGTGTAGATGGTGCACATATTTATCTTGCTAATGCTAACAAAAGTGGTGCAGATCGTATTGGTAATGCAGATGCAAGTTATTTATCCGATACCCATAAAGCTCGATCTCAAACCGGCAAGCAGAGAGTGAATATGATTGAGATCAGTGATTCATTCGAGAAACATGTGGGTTGGAATGTGATAAAAGACCCACAATATTATACGGAGACAATGTTTCATGCATAGCACTATTAAAGGGAGGATTTATAAAAGGAGATAGAACGAAGAACATTTTTTACCAGAATTATTCTACATACATGATCTTCAGGAAAATTGTGACATTGATGTGCATCAAATTAGTTCAAGTGACAATCCAGCAGATTGTCTTTACCAATATCAATTTTTGAGAATATGGTATACAAGATTGGAATGCGGAGACTCAAATATTTGAAATAAGGTTTTCTTCAGGGGGAGTAAAATGCGCGTTGTATTTTTTTCCCTTACTAAGGTTTTTCCCATAGGGTTTTCCTTATAAGGTTTTTAATGAGGCAGCCAACAATGTGTATTACTAAATATATGTACTCTTTTTCCTTCACTAGGATTTTTTTCCACGTGGTTTTTCCTAGTAAGGTTTTAATGAGGCACATTATCTTTTAATGAACATCCAAGGGGGAGTGTTATAAAAATATTATATTATGGATGTTCATTTAGTACTCCGTTGTAAATAATCTTCCTGAAGAAGCTTATTCATATGGGACTCCACCGTAAATATGTTTATCTATTTAGTACTCTATTGGAAATAAGCTTCCTGAAGAAGCTTATCACTTCGGTACCCGGTTATGGATAAACATTACCCTATGTAGAAGATTATCCATACCGGGTATAATAAGCTTATCCATTCAGTACTCCGTTATGGATAAACATTGCTCTCAGTAGAAGATTATCCATATCTGGTATAGTAGCAGCTTACACAGCAGCTTGCGTAGCAGCTTACACAACAACTTGTAATAGCTGTGAGCACGTGATTTTTGCCCTATGAGAGCTACTCCCAAAAAATTAAAATAAAATGATTTTGTGTTGTTTGTGATTTATTTATATTTTGTCTGTGCATGTTTATTTCTACTTTAATTTAAAAAAAAATACAAAAATATGTGTTGCATGTGCATTTAGGATTTAATTTTACAATTTAGGAATTAATTAAACAATCAAGTTTGTTTTACAAAATGGAAAAATCACAAAAATATGTACTTTGCATTTTTTTGCATTTAATGTCCGAATTGTGTGATTTTATCTTTATTGATGTTTAATTTCATGTGATAGTTATTATTAAGAGTTAATATTTTTAGTTAATTGTCGATTTTATAATTTAATTAGGATTTTTAGTTTTATTGTTGAAAAGGAAAATTGAAAGGGAAAAGAGAATAAGAAGAGGAAAATTCAGTTGGGCCAATTTGGCCAAGCCCAAATCCAAAAACACAGCCAAACCTGGCCAAAAAACCAGCCCATACCCGCCCCAAATCCAGTCCACCTGTGACCAATCCAGAACGACATCGTTTGGACAGTCAATCTCAACCATTCATTTGATTGGATCGAAAAGATCAACTCCTCCAATACCCGACCCATTCCCATCCAAGACCGATCCGGTCTCGAGGTAAGTGAAGCGACGTCGTTCCCATTAATGAATGGATCCAAGCCGTTGATCTTATCAGATCGAGCGGCCTGGATTTATTCCGCCCCTTCTGGTATATAAGTACAAACCTTACCCGTCCCCCCCCCCCAAAGCCAAACCCCTCCCCCTTCGTCCCCAAGAACCAGAAACCAAACAACCCCTGAAACTCTTTCCGCCCTCATGCCCCTTCGCCTGAAAGCCGGCGACAACGATGCCAGCGACCACGAAATTCACACCACTGAACCTCCTAATCACCCTCAACATAGATCCCTACCCCTTTAACCTCGAATCATCCCGGTCTGTCTCGAATCTTTAATCGAACATTCGAGAAAAACCCTAAACCTATCCAACCAGTCCCAAATTAACACCCCTAAGCCATCTGACCACCCTCGTTACGAATCCGTTAACCGTTTGCCTCGTATCAACCTCTAGCTTCTCGAATCTTCAATCGAAGATTCGAGCAAAACCTAAACCTACCCCAACCAGTCCCAAACTCCCACCACGGCACCCCCTGACCTCCCTCGTGCCCAAGATACCTTTGGCCTGGTTCAAATCTTGCTAGAACCAGTCGAACCCCAAATGGAACCAAGACCCCTATATAGACCAAACCTGGGATTTGTCCAAAATTAAAGGAATTTGGGCGTCTAATCGACCTTAGTCGAAGTGTTCTCCGATGAGAACACTCGATTAAGGTCCGTTCGACCTCAAAAAGTTTGAGTCAAGTGTTCGACCTGGGTTCGTCTAGTTTCTGTTTTGTTAAGGTATTTTCTTTTCTCCTTTCTTTCTTATTCTATTTTTGTTACGATTAATTGTGTTTAGTTTAGTTATAATCCAGTTTTTGTCCATTGCTTCTTCTTCTTCTCCAATCAGACCTTTTTATTTGGTCGAGTCTGCTTCTGTGCATGGTCGAATATATGTATTTAGCCATGTAATTTGTTAGTTTATAAGTTCCCTATTTTGGCAATACCACTCGAATCACTTGTTGGTCTGTTTATTCCGATTGTTTGTTGTTAAATGCTAAATGTTATAGCCTGTGTAATCAATTGAATAAGCATCGTCGATTAGTCTTTTAGGCTTGAATGTTATGTTAACATGATAATAGTTCAACCGTTGGTTCATACCAGTATGTTTACCATCCTGCATCTTGTGTATACTTGAATTAGAGTTGTGTGTGCTCATTCCCTGTATTTGGTTTGACCTCATGTTCTTTATAGTTGTTCGTATGAACCTCCTGCCTTGATTCATACTGCTTCAATTTTGGCTTGTATTATTGAATCCCTGCTCAATCACTGGGTCTGAGTTGATCAGGATTGGTTCCCAATATGATCAGCTCATTCCCTTTGATTGATGCCATGTTTGAAATGATCTGGTCTTCTGCTTTGAATCACTATGTGAATTTGGTAGTGGGAATTGTTTTATAGCTGTAGTAATTTAGTGATCAATTAGAAATTAGTTGTTAGGGTTACAACTTATAGAGTTTTAATAACAGATCAATGAAGCTTAGGGCAGGGCAGTAATACATAGGGGTTAAGGGGGTAATTTTGGGATTTAGCAGGTCTGCAAGTGGACTAACTTAAGGGTCTGTTCAGTGGATAATAGTTACCATTAGTTTAATATCAATGGGAAATATAACATGATAGTATGGGAGTTAATAGGAATATTATAATAACCCATAGTTTTGATTGAAACAATAGGGAACAAGGCATGCAAGTGTGGGGAACAAAATAACTTCAAACAAGAAGACATTAAGTAATGGGATTCAAAGGGGGGTGGGCAGTTAGAATCTGATGGTTTCAAGGCAGAGATAGCAGGCCTGTTTTTGGGTTATAAATAGAGTCATTTAAGACAGATTGAGGGGCTAGTTTTTTTGGGAAAGGAACAATCAATTTTCTTTCAGTTTTTTTCAGAGAGTCTAGGCTGGATTTTTAACATTTAAGAGTTCAGTAATTTGAGAAAAAAAAACAGGCTGGTTTTTAATCCTAAATGGTTCAGTGTTTGAGAGCTAAGAAACTGAAAAGTGAGGTCTTTTCTTTTACTGCTGAATATCAGAACTAGTACTGTTATTGTTTCATTGGTGTTGCAGGTTGGTATTTCTGGGGTTTCAATTGATTTTTCCTGAGTTTGTATTAGTTATTTGCTACTGTTTCATTGGGTGCTGCTGGAATTTTACTGGTTGTTTTCTTTCTAATTTGTCACTGGGTATTCTTTTTACTGGTTGTTGCTGGTTATTGTTGTTGTTGTTGTGTTACATACTACTCTGCTGATCTTCTTCTTCTTGTATTCCAATACCAGGTACACTACCCTGAACCACATTGATGTAAGCTCGTTGAAGTTTGAAATGAAATGTTCGAACACATTTATTGTTCAACTGAGGACTGCCTGCATTTTAATTGATAGTAGTTTAGATGTTTTCCTGTTATATAGATGGTAGTTATGTGTATAATCAGAACTGTTTCTTAAGGTGGGTTATCTGTTAAATATTGTATAACATTGAACTGTTAAATTGAACCTTTGGAATGACATGAAGTGTAGTCAGTTCAATAGGTTTGTGAAATGGGATTGTTGAATCAGTTTGGAGGAACTCGATTGTCATCAGTAATAGGTGGATCTAGATTAATGTCAGGTTAAAAGGGTAATGAACTTGTAATAGGATTTCAATTCATGAGCTGATCTAGTAATATTCATCCTACTCGCTAGTAATTTTATCATTAATCATGCTAGTGTATTAGGATGTCTTCGTTTGAATAACAGTTTCTGAATTCGATAGTAAGCAAAACCTGAATTGTTGTTGGTAGATTAGTGTTGAAATCAGTTAAAAGTCAGGAAAAGAAAGGCTCATTTACATTAAATCGGTTCATTAAAACCCATAGTTCGTAATAGATAATGGGTATGATAAATTGGTTTAGGAATTTTGGAGTTCATGTCTGTCAATTAAAATGAAGGTATGCATTGTCGTTGAGGTGCGTCATCGTTAAGTTGTTGGTTCGAACAACAAAAGCTGGGACATTGCACGCTTGTAATTAATTAGGCCTTTTTCTCTATCTTTAGAGACAAAAGTAAATAGAGAACCATAGTCGCTTTAGGATATCCTTAAAATAAACGAGGCATGCCTCGCCTAATAAGTTGCAAACTGCGGGGCCCTCAATAGGTGCTTATGATAAACACTTAGGTTTCGGGATATGCCGTTTTAGCAAATTTCGCGGCATTCTCAAAATAATAACGCGTTAGCATCTTTAGGCGCGTATTTAATAATGTTATCTTCCTAAACTCGGGTGCACATTTATGTGACCCAAATCCAAATCTCAACGAAGTTGGAACGTATCGAAAATTGCGGGTACATTTATGTGGCGCAATTCCAGATGCATTCTCACGACGTTGCAACTCTTTAAATAATAAATGATAAAAACGGTTCAAGGTTAAAATTGTTACATAGGTTCAAAATGTATTAAAATCAGATAAATAAGCCAAATATGACAGTTGAGCGACCGTGCTAGAACCACGGAACTCGGGAATGCCTAACACCTTCTCTCGGGTTAACAGAACTCCTTATCCGGATTTCTAGTACGCTGACTGTTAAATAGAGTCATTCTTTTCCTCGATTCGGGATTAAATCGGTGACTTGGGATACCATAAATCTCCAAGTGGCGACTCTGAATTAAACAGCAAATCCCGTTTCGATTGTCCTTTAATTGGAAAAACTCTCTCTGCGCCCCTTTGCAGGGCACGGTGAAAAAGGAGGTGTGACAGCTCTGGCGACTCTACTGGGGATCATAGACCCAGAATCTCTGGTTCAGGGTTTAGAATTCGAGCTTAGATAAATTGTTATATTTGGCTTTATCTGATTTTGTTACATGTTTGGGCCTAATGTGCTAAGTGATGCTTTTACCGCTTTGATATTATCTGAACTGTATATAAATTGTGCCGAAACCCTTCTCTTCTTACCTCCGGGGATGTGCTTACTGGTTGAGACTCCCTATTCTGTTAGTGTCATACCCTGAAATAAGAAAGAGGCCGGACAAGTTACTAAGCCGGATGGCCTTTTGGTTCCTGGTACGTAGCCCCCTCCTCGACTCGAGTTGTTCGTTCGGGTACACAGTCTAGAACAAATACCCAGGTTATAAACCTAGAAAAACTCAGCTTCATGCCGGATCCCTAGTAGGAATGTTTGTTTGCATCACGTGCATTTAACTTTGGAGGCTCAACACAGGGGTTGGGTCTATCTAGGACAGGTGTACCAAAATGACAAAAGACCATCCTGATGCATCTTACTTGCTACTTGTGCATTTGTTTGCTTCGGACTTGCATGCTGACCGGGTTTTGAATATTTTGAGGAAAGAGAGGTAGAGGTACGAGGGTTAAAGAGAGTTAATCGCCTGTTTGAAAAAAAACCAATGTCCAAATAGTGCCGAAACTCTGCCGAATTTTTGAGAAAATGAAAAAAAGAGTGCAGAATGAGCACAAGTCCAAATCGTGATTTTTTCTTAACCACCCTAATAAATGTGCAGAATGAGCACAAGTCAGAATTTACACGTAACAATTGTGAACAAGATCCCTTTGGAGTTGCACATGTGGTGGGATGACCTGGGCGAATCAGGGCACGACACAGTCAATCTATACCTGGGAGGCCTCACTGGATTGCTGAAGATCAATCCTAGGAGGGATGTCATAAAGGACTTGGTCGCATTCTGGGACCGGCTTACAACGTATTTCACTTCTCAGATTTTGAACTTACCCCAACATTGGAAGAAATAGCCGGATACATCGGAGGTCCCAAGGTTCCTCTAAGACACCAGTACCTGATCGCTCCAAGGGCCGTAACCGTACACTGGTTCCTAGACTCTTTGAAAATAAGCAGGAGGGTCCACAATCCAGACTTGGCAGCTGGTTTTTGTACTTTGCGGTTTATATACAACAGATATGGCCACGTAGGGGGTTCAACAAGCCGGAAAACAAAATCTGTAGCAAAGAAAACTGCCTTAAGTGGGAAGAACATAGGTGTTTTGCATTCATGGTAGCCTTTCTGGGACTCTCGGTGTTTCCTAGAAAAGACGGGAACATTGACGTACGAGTATCTGGGGTTGTCAGCACTTTACTCACTCAGACCAACAGCACCCTCGCACCCATGATAGTAGCTAAAATCTTTCGCGCTCTCACAGCCTGCAAAACCGGGGGAAACTTTTTTGAGGGGTGCAATGTGTTGCTGCCGATGTGGATGATTGAACACCTATGTCGTCGTCCTCAATTTATGAGTTATGGGTCGACAGAGAAAACATGCATATAGGAATTTTGTACGAGGATTGACAGAATCAGCTTATCAGAAGGGGTCACATAATGGATAGCACGCCTCCGTTCCGTCACTGCAAGCCAAATAGAGTGGACGTTTGGATGGCTACCTGTGGATGAAATCATATATATTCCAGCCACTGGACCCCATTTCCTGTTAATGGGACTCAGGAGTATTCAGCCCTATGCCCCGTATCGAGTAGTGAGACAGTTGGGGAGATGCCAAATAGTTCCGAAAGATGAAGATCTTAGTGGCCAAGTAGTCGAGATCGGGCCCAACGGACAGTTTCCTGAAGCAACAGTCCGACAAATTTGGAGCGAGTGTCAATACTTAACAGCAAATACATATGTGCGTGATCGGTCCAAGTGTGAAGTTTCACCGGGATACCTTGCTTGGTTTAGGAAAGAAATCGGGTTTGGGAGACCGGCCAAAAGACCCCATCTCCAGGAGTTCGTCAAGGCGTCGCAAGAACAGTGGGATTGGTTGGCTAAAGAAGAGAGTTACAGGGCAGAAATAGGCAAGTTGAAGCAACAGACTACAAACCTGGGATTTGAAAATAGTCTGCAAGTTGACGCCAATCAGGGAGAAAAGAACAAATTGGCCCAAGAAAATGAGGCACTGAAAGCCCAAATCCGACAAATGAGGATAGATGCTGACAACCAACAAAGGAGTCGATCGGATGAACGGTTAATAAAATGGTTGAAAAAAGAAATCAGTGAGTGCCAGAATGATTTGAAGTAATCTAAGGGTACCATAGCATCAATCTAGGCACAATGGGCAAAAAGAACAAAAGAGCGCACCCAGTACTTACATCAGGCAAGGAAAGATTATGAAAAAACCATTGTCAGTCTAAAAAGGAAGGTGACCACCCTAGAGAGCAAGGCGGCTAAACAAGCCAAGGCTTTTGAAACCAAAAGTAAACACTGCTATAATCTAATGGCCTCGACGGAAGATGAAATACGGCAGCTACGGAAAGAACATCTGCATAATTCTCGGGTTTTGAAGGCTAGAGGGGATCAGATAGAACGCCTACTCCTAGAGAAAGACCGAACCAGGGACAAGATTATAACTATTGCTCATGCTATTACCAGGAAATGTCGGGTGTGTGAAGACATGACCCGCGTTACTTTCTTCTCGGCGGTGATGATATTTGTGAAGCAAATCATGTATGAATTGGAACAGCTGGAAAAGGACCTTACACCCAAGCCTGCAGCGAGGCCGAATGACGCCCCGCGGGCACCTAAATTTAAAACTCTAATGTGTTCATAGTTCAAATCTGCATTTTTCTTTATCTTAGAGTCTGTTGTCCGTTAGAGTCTGTCTTTCTTTCGCATCAGAGTCTGTCAGTACTTATTGAGTTCGTACTTGGTTTGGTTTCGAGTCTGTTATTTTTCTTTCCAAAAAGCGTTTGGTTTGTAATAGAATGTTTATTAATGAAAAATCGAAAATTTCCAAAAAATTATCTCTTTGCTTTTCGCACTTATAGGGCAGAACTACGCGCGGTCTGATTTATGCGGGGACATGATACGTAGGCAATCCACATAAGATTCGACCACCACTAAAAAGAAAAAGAGAAAGGCAAAGTGAATAAAAGAAAGGAAAAGAAAGAAATAAAAAGAGAGATGAAGAAAGTTTCAGAAACACTTAAACGAGGCACAAACAAAGTAAGCCGGAATGAAGCATGCGGTCGAAGCAAAGACATGTTAGAAATGGTTAAACTGCCTAGGAACATTGCATCTCCCAACGTGAAATTGCAATATGTGTTAAACTCTAACGCTAACAAGTTTGTTGTTTCTAGAGATTTCGAACCAATTAGTTTGTTAGAACGTTTTGGCAGATTACCATTACTTCATAGAGACTGATAATGATAAGGGACCGTGGATTTACCAGGTTTTCGATACGGTTTTAGTGGACAAAGTTCCCGAAGGTGAAAGCATCCCACTTCCTAAAATAGCAGCTGCAACTGTCATGGTAGCCTCGGAGATGTTGAAGAACGGGTTTGTGCCAGGCAAAGGTTTAGGGGTTGATCTTCAGGGTATTGTTCAGCCGTTTTTTTGCCCAAAAATCTGGATACCTTTGGGTTGGGTTTCAAGCCTACAACGGCGGATGTGAGACGGGCCCGCAAGTTGAAGAAAAGAGTTTGGGTCCTTCCCAATCCAATCCCACGCCTATCCAGATCATTTGTCAAAGCAGGTATCAGAAAGTTGTCGGTCCCGAAAGTTTTCGGACCACTGATTGGGCCAGATGGAGATTTTAATGAGGGCTTTGAAAGGTTGTTCGCTGATGTCAACATGATAGAAGCTGGAGAAGGGTCCAATAGTTTAGATGTACAGTTTGTGAGGCCTAGGGCAAATATCAACAATTGGATGGCTACTCCCCTTCCTACCCGGAGTGAGTCTTGGTAGTGGGCTCTGATATTTCTTTCTGTTTTTTTTTTTGGATTATTCCAGGGTTGTAATCCAGTTTTGTTTTGTATTCGGCAAAGTGTGAAACTCTGTTATCCCATATTTTAAAAAAAGTGAAAGCTTTTCTCTTCTTATTTTGTTTTAACTTTGTTTTCTTCTTTTCTCTTTCTGAACAGTTCTCTTTATATTGGTTCTAATGACATGACATGCACAACGAATCTTCAATCTAGTCTAAAAAATCAATCTGATTCCGAACTAATTGTGCAAGAGGTCGATTATGATGATGAATCGGAATACGATGAGGATAAAGCTTTCGAAGAGATAAACAGAGAGTTAAGCCAGTTTGAAAAGAAATCCAAGCCCAACTTAAATGACACATAAGCCATCAATTTAGGGGATGTAGATGATATCAGGGAAACTAAAATAAGCATCCACATTGCACCGAATATCAGGGAAGAACTAATCAAAGCACTTATTGAGTTCAAAGACGTTTTTGCATGGTCGTATGATGACATGCCGGGGTTAAGCACGGATTTAGTGGTTCACAAATTGCCCATTAACCCGGCATGCCCTCCCGTCAAGCAAAAATTAAGGAAGTTCAAAACAGATATGAGTGTGAAGATTAAAGAGGAAGTAACCAAGCAGCTGCAAGCAAAGGTTATTCGGGTCACTCGATATCCTGATTGGTTGGCTAATGTGGTGCCAGTGCCGAAGAAAGATGGGAAGATCAGGGTGTGTGTCGATTACCGCAATCTGAACAGGGCAAGCCCAAAGGATAACTTTCCATTACCCAACATCCATATCTTGATCGATAATTGTGCCGGACGTGAGATCGGGTCTTTTGTGAATTGCTATGCTGGGTATCATCAGATTCTGATGGATGAAGAAGATGCAGAAAAGACGGCTTTCATTATGCCGTGGGGGACTTATTGCTACCGGGTAATGCCATTTGGTTTGAAGAATGTTGGGGCAACGTACATGAGAGCAATGACTACTGTGTTTCATGACATGATACATAAAGAGATTGAGGTATACGTGGACGATGTGATCATAAAATCCAAGCATCAGGAAGACCACGTAGCAGACCTAAGGAAGTTTTTCCAAGATTTCGAAGGTACGATATTAAGCTCAACCCAGCCAAATGTGCATTTGGTGTTCCATCTGGAAAGCTGTTGGGATTCATTGTCAGTCGGCGAGGCATTGAGTTGGACCCGTCAAAGATTAAATCCATCCAAGATTTTCCACCACCGAAGAACAAAACAGAAGTAATAAGTCTGTTGGGAAGGTTGAATTATATCAGCAGGTTTATTGCTCAACTCACAGCAACTTGTGAACCCATTTTTCGGCTACTGAAGAAAGATGCTGCGGTAGAATGGACGGCAGAATGTCAGGAAGCATTTGACCAAATCAAAGGATATTTGTCAAATCCACCTGTGTTGGTTCCACCTGAGCCAGGAAGACCGTTAATTCTTTATCTAACGGTCCTAAAGAATTCGTTTGGCTGCGTACTGGGGCAACACGACATTACAGGAAGGAAGGAGCAAGCCATCTATTATCTCAGCAAGAAGTTTACAAGCTATGAGGTTAAGTACACTCAACTTGAGAAGACATATTGCGCCCTAACTTGGGTGGCCCAGAAATTGAAGCACTATCTGTCATCATATACTACTTATCTCATTTCACGCTTGGATCCACTGAAGTATATTTTCTAGAAGCCTATGCCCACAGGGAGATTGGCGAAATGGCAGATATTACTCACATAATTCGACATCGTCTATGTGACGAGGACGGCCATGAAGGCCCAAACATTGGCTGATCACTTGGCTGAGAATCCTGTTGATGAAGAATACGAGCCCTTGAGGACGTATTTTCCTGATGAAGAAGTGATGCATATAGATGAGTTGGAAATGACCAAGGAACCAGGATGGAAGCTTTTTTTTTCCGATGGAGCCGCAAATGCGAAGGGAGTTGGAATAGGAGCGGTACCTATTTCTGAAACAGGACATCATTATCCTGTCACAGCTTAGCTGCGTTTCTATTGTACCAACAACATGGCTGAGTATGAGGCATGCATTTTGGGTCTACGGCTAGCTGCAGACATGGATGTCCAGGACGCCTTGGTCTTGGGAGACTCGGACCTCCTGGTGCATCAGATTCAGGGTGAATGGGAAATAAGGGATTTGAAGCTCATACCATATCGACAATTTTATACGATCTGAGCAAGCGATTCCTATCAGTGGAGTTCAGACACATCCCAAGAGTTCATAATGAGATTGCCGATGCTTTGGCTACCTTAGCATCAATGTTGCACCACCCAGACAAAATTCATGTTGACCCATTGCATATTCAGGTTCGTGATCAGCATGCTTATTGCAACATGTTAGAGGAAGAACTGGATGGCGAACCATGGTTCTATGATGTCAAGAAATACCTCAGGATGGGGATATACCCGGAGCAGGACACCAGAGATCAAAAGAGAGTCATTCAGCGACTGGCAAATGGATTTTTCCTCAGTGGAGGAGTGTTGTACAAAAGAACACCAGATTTGGGATTGCTGAGATGTGTAGATGCTAGTCAAGCCACGACAGTTATGACAGAGGTACATGCTGGAGTTTGCGGGCCACATATGAGCGGATATGTATTGGTGAAAAAGATTCTTCGAGCAGGGTATTATTGGCTCACTATGGAGCGTGATTGTATCAGTTTCGTGCGGAAATGCCATCAGTGTCAGATACACAGAGATCTGATTCATTCTCTGCCGACAGAATTGCATACGATGTCAGCACCATGGCCATTTGTTGCCTGGGGCATGGATGTCATTGGACCTATTGAGCCGGCAGCTACCAACGGTCATAGGTTTATTCTGGTGACCATCGATTATTTCACTAAGTGGGTTGAAGCTAAAACTTTCAAGTCGGTAACCAAGAAGGCAGTGGTAGATTTTGTTCATTCCCATATCATCTGTAGATTTGGGATCCCAAAAGTGATTATCACGGACAATGGTGCTAATCTTAACAGCGGTTTGATGAAAGAAGTATGTCAACAGTTCAAGATTACACACCGTAATTCCATACCATATCATCCCAAGGCAAATGGAGCGGTCGAGGCGGCCAACAAGAACAAAAAGAAGATACTGAGGAAGATGGTAGAAGGGTCCAGACAATGGCATAAGAAGTTACCATTGGCATTGTTGGGTTATCGCACTACTGTTCGTACTTCAGTAGGTGCAACTCCTTATTTGTTGGTATACGGAACTGAAGCGGTGATACCAGCAGAAGTTGAAATTTCATCCCTTCGGATTGTCGCTGAGGTTGAGATTGATGATGACGAGTGGGTCAAAACTCATTTGGAGCAGTTGAACTTGATTGATGAAAAAAATTGGCAGTTGTGTGTCATGGCCAGTTATATCAAAGGAGAATGGCAAGAGCATACAACAAAAAGGTGCATCCCTGGAAGTTTGAAGTGGGCCAGCAAGTGCTGAAACGCATCCTCCCACATTAGGCTGAGGCGAAGGGCAAGTTCGCCCCGAATTGGCGAGAGCCATTCATTGTAACCAGAGTGTTGTCCAATGGCGCTTTATGTTTAACAGATATCGAAGGGAAATGCGTCGACATGGCTATCAATTCTGACGCAGTTAAGAGATATTATGTATGATTTCTTCTAATGGTAATTGTCGTTTGTTTGCATTTGGCATGGTATCGGAGAATGAAATGACAGAGGCAATTTGTTCTTTCATCCAAACACTTCAACCTTTGTTTCCCCTTTTGAGCCTTATTTATTCTTTCATACCCCTCTTTTGGAATCAGTAATGAAAATAAAAGAAAAAGAGAAGAGAAAAATAATGATAATAAAGACAAAAGAAAAGTCACAAGAAAAACAAAGGAATTGGGAACTACGTTTGACCTGATTCCTCAAGAAGGATACGTAGGTGCCTCACGGCTCGGTCATAGTGTAACAAAAATAAAAAAATCCCCAAGCAAGAAACTGGGGCAGAAGGTGTGTTTGTAATTTTGGGTAGGAAGTTTGATTCCAAGAGTTGTAATGTTTTACCCATCAAAATTATTTTGAACCTTTTGATACCCCTTTTCTTTTAGCCATACACAAAAACCCATATTGATGTCCAAAAAGACCTCCCGGTCAGTATCCGAGAAGTGCCAAGTCATGCAAATGGAAGTCGGGAATAACACTCTGATCCCCAGCAGAGAAGAGGATCATAAGCTGGAAATGAATTGATAGCCGAAAGAATCCCCAGCAGAGAGAGTCATATCGGTAACACTCCAATCCCCAGCTGGAAAAAATAAAATAAAATGAGAGAGTCTTATCGGTGAAAACCTCCACAGGCACCATAAGGCGAGGTAAGTTGAGAGAAATAAAACGAGAGAGTCTTATCGGTGAAAACCTTCACAGGCACCATAAGGCGACGGGAGTTGAGGGAAATGAGAGAGTCTTATTAGTGAAAACCCCTCGAAGGGCACTATGAGGCGACAAGGGGTCAAAAGAGGCAAACAAGATAAGATTGACGGAAAGGACCCGTCGAGGCATCAAGTAGTGCACAGACGTTGAGTCGACAAAGGAATTGGGCGCTTACATATCCCCAAAAAAGTAAGGCCGTCAGAAAGATTGATTGATATAAATAGACTGGGCTGGTTAATCCAAAATGCACGACGTGATCATTGGGATCGGTTGTACCATTCAGAAAACTATTCTTCTCTTATTTTCTTGAATTCGTCATTTTTTATTTTTAAAGACTTTATCTCCCTACTAGTTTGTTTTTTAAAAGGATTTTTAGAGCTTATTACCAGTTGCCAAGATGGTGCAAAAACACAATGTGGATAGGACAGGCCAAAAATAATGCAATGGAACGAGAAAGACGTTCGTTGCAAGACCAAATGATGGATTGGTCTATGATTTCGGGGAGAGTATGGAGAAAAGTGGGAAGAAACAATTGGTGAATAAAGAATCGTCAAGAAACAAGAGCATCCCTGGCAGATTATCGACCAAGTTCCAAGAGGGTCGGACAACACGGAGTAGGGAAAGAAGAGGGGGAAAACCATCCCCCAGCAGGAATATGATCGCCAATAGGAATATCATCCCCAACAAATAATCTCATCCCCAGCATGCTTTGGTAATGTAATGGAACACAAAGCTGGGAAAGGTGAAAGAGGAAACCATCCCCGGCAGGAGTGGCACGACCATTCACTACGTTTTAAACTAACAAAATTTTTTTCTTTGATTTGAAGCAGGGACAGGAAATGTTATAGATGATGAAAAGACATCATGATACAAGAAAGATTGTCAAATTGGGGCAGAAAATTTTCTTTCATTTTGAAAATTTTCTAGAAGTCCGGTACCCACTTGGGGAAGAAGCAAGATAACACAAGTTTGGGGAAATATGGTATCCCCAGCTGTTTTTGGAAGAAGGCCAAACAAGTTTTAAAGGAAGCAATTTCGGAAGAAAGATAACACAAGTCTTAAGGGAAGTAGTTCCAATGGAAGGAAAGCACCAGCTTTAAGGGAAGTAGTCTTTGAAGAAGAAAAATAACATACTTTTGAATAAAACACCGGTGTTATCCCTAGCAGTTTTTAGAGGAATGAAACACCAGTTTTGAGGGAAGCAATTCTGAAAGAAGATAATTTCAAGTTATAAGGAAAATGGTTCAGGAGGTAGGAAGGAGCAACAACAATAAAACGCATTTCTTAGAAGTCATTGAAGGTAGGAGCCCACCTGGAGAATGGAGGTGCTATATTTTTAAGAAGTAGTTGAAGTCAGGAGCCCGCCTGGAGAATGGAGATATTATGTTTTAGGAAGTAGTGAAGTCAGGGGCCCGCCTGGAGAATGGAGGTATTACATTTTGAGTTGTAGCTGAAGTCAGGAGCTCGCCTGGAGAATGGAGGTTGTTGTCATTTCAAGTTGAAGTTGAAGTCAGGAGCCCGCCTGGAGAATGGAGGTTGTTGTCATTTCAAGTTGTAGTCGAAGATAGGAGCCCGCCTGAAAAATGGAGGTGTTATATTTTTTGAGTTGTAGTCGAAGTCAGGAGCCCGCCTGTAGAACAGAGGTTGTTATATTTTAAGTTGAAGAAGTCAGGAGCCCGCCTGTTAGAACGGAGGTTGTTATATTTGAAGTTGATGAAGTCAGGAGTCCGCTTGTAGAACGGAGGTTGTTATATTTTAAGTTGAAGAAGTCAGGAGCCCGCCTGTTAGAACGGAGGTTGTTACATTTGAAGTTGATGAAGTCAGGAGCCCACCTATAGAACGGAGGTTGTTATATTTTAAGTTAAAGGAGTCAGGAGCTCGCCTGTAGAACAGAGGTTGTTATATTTTAAGTTGAAGAAGTCAGGAGCCCGCCTGTTAGAACGGAGGTTGTTACATTTGAAGTTGATGAAGTTAGGAGCCCGCCTATAGAACGGAGGTTGTTATATTTTAAGTTAAAGGAGTCAGGAGCCCGCTTGTAGAACGGAGGTTGTCTTTTTTTAAATTGAAGGAGTCAGGAGCCCACCTGTAGAACGGAGGTTGTTATATTTTAAGTTGAAGGAGTCAGGAGCCCGCCTGTAGAATGGAGGTGTTTATTTTAAAGTTGTTGTTGAAGTTAGGAGCCCGCCTGGAGAATAGAGGCTGATTTATTTACAAAGTCGCTATTGGAGTTAGGAGCCCGCTTGTAGAACAAAGGAGTACACATTCAAGTTGAAGTCAGGAGCCCGCCTGCAGAACAGAGGAATACATTTCAAGATCAAGTCAGAAGTCAGTAATGTGGAGGGTTACAACAAAATACCCTCAGCATGAATCCCATTTCAGAAATTAGAAAGAAGACTACAAGAGCAAGTCGAAGATAGATAAGATTCTGTAATCATTTAGTTTAGTCTAGCTTCTTGTTTTCTTTCTAGCAATAGTGTAATAAGGAGGTCGGAAAGTAGTAGTAACAGCATGCAGTAGCAGTAACAGCAAAATTACAGCTTCGTGGTAGTCCCAGCTACCGAAACTTCACGAACTACATTGACCTGATTCCCCTTTAGCCAGGGATATGTAGGAAACCTTTGAAGCAGAGGTTCGGTCAAATCTTTCAAAAAATGATTCACACGGAGTAGCCAAACGGGCAAAAATCGCTCGTATCCGCTCACTTTATCTTTGCACGGAAACTCTTCGTGTTTCCGGACAAAGAGGGGCAGTTGTGAGCATGTGATTTTTGCCCTATGAGAGCTACTCCCAAAAATTCAAAATAAAATGGTTTTGTGTTGTTTGTGATTTATTTTTATTTTATCTGTGCATGTTTATTTCTACTTTAATTAAGAAAAATACAAAAATATGTGTTGCATGTGCATTTGGGATTTAATTTTACAATTTAGGAATTAATTAAACAATCAAGTTTGTTTTACAAAATGGAAAAATCATAAAAATATGTACTTTGCATTTTTTTTGCATTTAATGTCCGAATTGTGTGATTTTATCTTTATTGATGTTTAATTTCGTGTGATAGTTATTATTAAGAGTTAATATTTTTAGTTAATGGTCGATTTTATAGTTTAATTAGGATTTTTAGTTTTAATGTTGAAAAGGAAAATTGAAAGGGAAAAGAGAATAAGAAGAGGAAAATTCAGTTGGGCCAATTTGGCCAAGCCCAAATCCAAAAACACAGCCAAACCTGGCCACAAAACCAGCCCATACCCGCCCCAAATCCAGTCCACCTGCGACTAATCCAAACGACGTCGTTTTAAGTCAGTCAATCTCAACCATTCGTTTGATTGGATCGAACGGTCCAGATCAACTCCTCCAATACCCGACCCATTCCCATCCAAGACCGATCTGATCTCGAGGTAAGTGAAGCGACGTTGTTCCCATTAATGAATGGATCCAAGCCGTTGATCTTATCAGATCGAGCGGCCTGGATTCATTCCGCCCCCTTCTGGTATATAAGTCCAAACCTTACCCGTCCCCCCCAAGCCAAACCCCTCCCCCTTCGTCCCCAAGAACCAGAAACCAAACAACCCCTGAAACCCTAGCCGCCCTCATGCCCTTTCGCCTGAAAGCCGGCGGCAATGACGCCGGCGACCACAAAATTCACACCACTGAACATCCTAATCACCCTCAACACAGATCCCTACCCCTTTAACCTCGAATTATCCCGGTCTGTCTCGAATCTTCAATCGAAGATTCGAGAAAAACCCTAAACCTATCCAACCAGTCCCAAATTAATACTCCTAAGCCATCTGACCACCCTCATTACGAATCCGTTAACCGTTTGCCTCGTATCAACATATATCTTCTCGAATCTTCAATCGAAGATTTAAGCAAAACCCTATAACTACCCAACCCAGTCCCAAACTCCCACCACGGCACCCTCTGACCTCCCTCGTGCCCAAGATACCTTTGGCCTGGTTCGAATCTTGCTAGAACCATTCGAACCCCAAATGGAACCAAGACCCCTATAAAGACCAAACCTGGGTTTTGTCCCAAATTAAAGGAATTTGGGCATCTAATCGACCTTAGTCGAAGTGTTCTCCGATGAGAACACTCGATTAAGGTCCGTTCGACCTCAAAAAGTTTGAGTCAAGTGTTCGACCTGGGTTCGTCTAGTTTCTGTTTTGTTAAGGTATTTTCTTTTCTCCTTTCTTTCTTATTCTATTTTTGTTACGGTTAATTGTGTTTAGTTTAGTTATAATCCAGTTTTTGTCCATTGCTTCTTCTTCTTCTCCAATCAGACCTTTTTATTTGGTCGAGTCTGCTTCTGTGCATGGTCGAATATATGTATTTAGCCATGTAATTTGTTAGTTTATAAGTTCCCTATTTTGGCAATACCACTCGAATCACTTGTTGGTCTGTTTATTCCGATTGTTTGTTGTTAAATGCTAAATGTTATAGACTGTGTAATCAATTGAATAAGTATCGTCGATTAGTCTTTTAGGCTTGAATGTTATGTTAACATGATAATAGTTCAACCGTTGGTTCATACCAGTATGTTTACCATCCTGCATCTTGTGTATACTTGAATTAGAGTTGTGTGTGCTCATTCCCTGTATTTGGTTTGACCTCCTGTTCTTTATAGTTGTTCGCATGAACCTCCTGCCTTGATTCATACTGCTTCAATTTTGGCTTGTATTATTAAATCCCTGCTCAATCACTGGGTTTGAGTTGATCAGGATTGGTTCCCAATATGATCAACTCATTCCCTTTGATTGATGCCATATTTGAAATGATCTGGTCTTCTGCTTTGAATCACTGTGTGAATTTGGTAGTGGGAATTGGTTTATAGCTGTAGTAATTTAGTGATCAATTAGAAATTAGTTGTTAGGGTTACAACTTATAGAGTTTTAATAATAGATCAATGAAGCTTAGGGCAGGGCAGTAATACACAAGGGTTAAGGGGGTAATTTTGGGATTTAGCAGGTCTGCAAGTGGACTAACTTAAGGGTATGTTCAGTGGATAATAGATACCAACAGTTTAATATCAATGAGGAACATAACATGATAGTATGGGAGTTAATAGGAAAATTATATAACCCATAATTTTGATTGAAACAATAGGGAACAAGGCATGCAAGTGTGGGGAACAAAATAACTTTAAACAAAAAGACATTAAGTAATGGGATTCAAAGGGGGATGAGCAGTTAGAATCTGATGGTTTCAAGGCAGAGATAGCAGGCCTGTTTTTGGGTTATAAATAGAGTCATTTAAGACAAATTGAGGGGCTGGTTTTTTTTGGGAGAGGAACAATCAGTTTTCTTTCAGTTTTTTTCAGAGAGTCTAGGCTGGATTTTTAACATTTAAGAGTTTAGTAATTTGAGAAAAAAACAGGCTGGTTTTTAATCCTAAAAGGTTCAGTGTTTGAGAGCTAAGAAACTGAAAAGTGAGGTCTTTTCTTTTACTGCTGAATATCAGAACTAGTACTGTTACTGTTTCATTGGTGTTGCTGGTTGGTATTTCTGGGGTTTCAATTGGTTTTTCCTGAGTTTGCTATTGGCTATTTGCTACTGTTTCATTGGGTGCTGCTGGAATTCTGCTGGTTGTTTTCTTTCTAATTTGTCACTGGGTATTCTGTTTACTGGTTGTTGCTGGTTATTGTTGTTGTTGCTGTGTTACATACTACTCTGCTGAACTTTTTCTTATTGTATTCCAATACCAGTTACACTACCCTGAACCACATTGATGTAAGCTCGTTGAAGTTTGAAATGAAATGTTCGAACACATTTATTGTTCAACTGAGGACTGCCTGCATTTTAATTGATAGTAGTTTAGATGTTTTCCTGTTATATAGATGGTAGTTATGTGTATAATCAGAACTGTTTCTTAAGGTGTGTTATCTGTTAAATATTGTATAACATTGAACTGTTAAATTGAACCCTTGGAATGACATGAAGTGTAGTCAGTTCAATAGGTTTGTGAAATGGGATTGTTGAATCAGTTTGGAGGAACTCGATTGTCATCAGTAATAGGTGGATCTAGATTAATGTCAGGTTAAAAGGGTAATGAACTTGTAATAGGATTTCAATTCATGAGCTGATCTAGTAATATTCATCCTACTCGCTAGTAATTTTATCATTAATCATGCTAGTGTATTAGGATGTCTTCGTTTGAATAACAGTTTCTGAATTCGATAGTAAGCAAAACCTGAATTGTTGTTGGTAGATTAGTGTTGAAATTAGTTAAAAGTCAGGAAAAGAAAGGCTCATTTACATTAAATCGGTTCATTAAAACCCATAGTTCGTAATAGATAATGGGTATGATAAATTGGTTTAGGAATTTTGGAGTTCATGTCTGTCAATTAAAATGAAGGTATGCGTTGTCGTTGAGGTGCGTCATCGATAAGTTGTTGGTTCGAACAACAAAAGCTGGGACATTGCACGATTGTAATTAATTAGGCCTTTTTCTCTATCTTTAGAGACAAAAGTAAATAGAGAACCATAGTCGCTTTAGGATATCCTTAAAATAAACGAGGCGTGTCTCGCCTAATAAGTTGCAAACTGCGGGGCCCTCAATAGGTGCTTATGATAAACACTTAGGTTTCGGGATATGCCGTCTTAGCAAATTTCGCGGCATTCTCAAAATAATAACACGTTAGCATCTTTAGGCGCGTATTTAATAATGTTATCTTCCTAAACTCGGGTGCACATTTATGTGACCCAAATCCAAATCTCAACGAAGTTGGAACGTATCGAAAATTGCGGGTACATTTATGTGGCGCAATTCGAGATGCATTCTCACGACGTTGCGATTCTTTAAATAATAAATGATAAAAGCGGTTCAAGGTTAAAATTGGTACATAGGTTCAATATGTATTAAAATCAGATAAATAAGCCAAATATTACAGTTGAGCGACCGTGCTAGAACCACGAAACTCGGGAATGCCTAACACCTTCTCTCGGGTTAACAGAATTCCTTATCCGGATTTCTGGTACGCTGACTGTTAAACAGAGTCATTATTTTCCTCGATTCGGGATTAAACCGGTGACTTGGGACACCATAAATCTCCCAAGTGGCGACTCTGAATTAAGCAACAAATCACGTTTCGATTGCCCTTTAATTGGAAAAACTCCCTCTGTGCCCCTTTGCAGGGCGCGGTGAAAAAGGAGGTGTGACAATAGCAGCTTACACAGCAACTTGTAGTAGCAGCTTACACAGCAGTTTGCGTAGCAGATTACACAGCAACTTTCTTTCTTCTATAAATAGAAGAGATTTCAGTTCATTACATACATCAGTTTGAATTCGAATAATATATCAGTTTCTCTCTATACTTGTCTTTACTTTACAGTCTTTATTTTATAACATTAATAAATTTTAGTTACTATTTTATTTTTTAATACAGTATGCTAAAATATAACAAAATTTATAAAATTAAAGAATACACATCATATGTTAATTAAATAAATTATTTCTTTCTTTTTTTAATGTAAGTCCTAAATATTTATGAATGTGACTTTTTATTAACTTGTAAATTGGCTTAATATTTTGTCACTATCTTTTCAATTTTATATATATATATATATATATATATATATATATATATATATATTCTGAAAATATTTTTATTATTTTTACTATTTAAAATTGTGTATGTCTAAATTTATCAATATATTTTTATGTATTATTTGCTTACCTCTCATTTTTATTAATTAATTTAAATTATACATATTCTAATATTATCTTTATTCCTCTCTTTTTATACACTAGTTTCTCGGCACACACATTGTGCGTGTATCCCATCTCAATAAATATTTTTTTTAAGAAGTTGATGATTTTTCATTCTTATTTAGACAATTCAATACTACCGGATAAGTCCTTAATCATATAAGCCAATATATTCAACTTATATATTTTCATTACTTCAATTTCACAAGTTATGGTACTTCCTTTTTAGTTTTAGCGTGAATATCCTAGAAGATTTATGTATTTTTTAAATTTTTCTTGGAAAGCTATTTCCTTTTAAATACTAAAATGGCCAGGTAGCTAAGAGAAGATGTCTTTTTTCTCACGAGCAAAACACACAAGATGCCAATTATCCTATTTCTTTAATCCATAAGAAACACTATTAGTATAGTTTCCAACAAATAAGAAAAGAATAAAGCAATATCGCAAAAATGGAATCAAACTACTACTTTTAATTATTCTATTATTTCTTCATTCTGGGGAAAGCTTTATTTCTCTGTCCAAGCACATAAACATGGATGCGGATGTTATATTTTTGTGAGGCAAAAGTCTATGGTTGTTGCCGAATCACTTTTAGTTGATGGATTTTGATAGGACTATATTATTATTATCCCGTAAGAAGTAAAAATATAAAAAAAAAAAGAAAAAAGATCATAGTTTGAATTTATTCTTTCAACCAATTCCCGCAAATACAGTGTTTATAATCATTTATCGGTTACTTTCTCCGATCCATAATAAGTGACTTTTTAGCCTTTGGCACATCACTTAAGAACTAACCCCTAGAGAGAAAAAAAGTATATTGACTAAATTACCATTTATTAAAATTTGCGTATTGTTACTTTGATATATTGGAATATGTAAATGAGGGAAAATTTTGAAAAAAAAAAAATTAATTCCTTTTTTATTATGTAAAAAGACACTTATTTTAGACCAAATAAAAAGGCCAAAATGTTAGTTCTTATGGACCGGAGGGAGTAAATTGTAGTAACTTTTTAAAAGAAAATCTGCATATTTTAAAAAAAAATTAATTGTTTATATTGTAAAATATTTGTTCAGAGGATTTTTTTATGTTTTTTCTTCTTCCATTTATTAGATTCTGTTTACTATTTTGCCTTTCAGTTTAAAACGGTAAGTGCTTTAATATTATTTGGAAATGCGCACTATTTACAATATAATAGCTTGCTAATCATTAAATTACATAATTTCTTATTTTGCTGTGTTTTTTTTTTAATTAAAGATCACTCATGTGATCAATTCCTAGATTTCAATCCACCTATAAACACCTCTAACTCCCTTAATAGATAAAGATAATCAAGGTGTCTTATCTTGTTTTTATCCATAAAACTCCCGAGAATTGCACAAATCTTTTTAAAGTTTGCTAATTTTCCATTATATTTTAATTATTTCTATATTTTCATTCCTAAACATATTTAATACTAAGTAGGCATTTTGGACATGAAAATTATAATTTTTGAAAAAAGTAGTATTTGGAGTTGACTTGAAAAATGATATTTAGAATTCAAAATTATGTTTCGACATATATTTCACTTGAAAAAATATTACAGTTTTGTGAAGGGGGAAAAACTTTTCTTAAAATTTTGAAAAAGTGGTCAAAATTACTTTTTGATTTTTGAAAAACTCATTTTCGAAATATTTTCAAAAACTTACAAAATTTCATAAACAAACTCATTCTTGAAAAAAAAATCTCTTTACGGACAAATAGGGCCTAAATGACAATTTTGATATCTCTGTAGAAATTGCACGGGGCGCCTTATTTGGTTGCCACCATTTAATTTATACCCAATTTTTTAATTTTTTTTAACTTGTACCCACTTTTAAACAACTTCAGCCCCCTTTCTCCTCCTACATTTTCTTCTTTCTTCTTTTTTCTTGGTTGGTAGCTTTTTAAACATACTACTTTTATATAGCATACTGAAGAAGACTAACTCATGCATTTACCATATTGCAGTGGTCCAAAAACCCAAAGGTACCATTAGGCATAATATCAGTAATATTGAATTAAAAACTTTTTACACTATTAATATATATAATTTAATTCATCGATAATATCTGCTGAAGATGACGATATGGTGTTGCTTGTGCAAGTTTATTATTGCGTGAAACTTTAGGCCCCAAAATTAAACAGTCAGCTAGGCCTTTACACCATCCGCCTATGTTCGACTTGACCAGAGCACCACCACTTGTGGCGGAGCTCTGTGTGGCCGGCAAACTCTTGGCTACCATCAGACATACTACTTCAACTAATTTAGTGCTGAATTTTTATAAATGAACTAAATAATTTCACATCTTCTGCTGAAGTTTTTGAAAAAGTTTAATGACAAAACTAAGGAATCCAGGACAAAAAAACTTCAGCTTATTTAGTGCAATTACAAACAAAAACTTCAGCAAATAGAGAACAAAACTTCAGCTACTATGCTTAAGTTCAGCAATTACAATTAAAAATTCAGCACACTTGGTTCAGCATACTTGCTACTTCAGGCCCGTCTACTAGAATGCTGAAAGTTTGCGTGATTGCATTTGCTACTTCAGCCCCGTATGCTGAAGTTACGCGAAAAAATGGATACGCTTGCAATTTTTTTTGCAAAGCGGGCACAAGTTAAAACGTGACCCAAAAAGCGGATATAGATGCAAATCCCCCGATATCTCTTTCCTTCATGTAAACAAATGCATGAAAAATAATGCTCCGCAGAGATTATAGTCATCTCTCTTTTCAATTAGAACAAGGAAAAATACTAGACCAGAAACTTATTATTATAGTAGTACCTACTAACTAAACCAACATATATGCAATGCAAAAGGGGAAAAAAAAAGAAGATAGAGTCGTACTTCTATTATCACACGCGAAAAGTATTTCAATAATGAAAATAATACAAATATACATACATAAAAAGAAAGAAAAAATCTGCAAAATTGTATATAGAGGAAATTAACTTACCGATCGAAGGAAAAATACTCGATGCATAATGGACTCCTCTTTTGATTTGCTTTCTTATCTCCATAGTATTAGAGAAAAATTCAAACGATCAAAGAGAGGAAAGAATCAAAGAAAATTATGTTGAAAATATTATTACACACACATATGATTGTTGATTTAGTTTTCTTCAGAAATTCCATTCTTGATTTTGGATCTCTACATTATTTGTCACGTTGTATAGAAATAATATGATTTTCAGAGCTTATTAGACTCAAAGAACACCACAATCTTGTAGGACCATTATTTCTTTGATTAGAAAAATAGTCTGCGTTCTATAGCAAATGAACTTAACGGTATATTTGCACCTTTCTTTAGTTTTTTTTTCAACTTTTCATTTTTTTCTTCTTTCAACTTCTTCCGTTTGTTTTATTTTTTAGAACCCAAGAGTCATTTCGTTAATGACATCTTTTTTTCTAAAAGAAAAGGCACCTCTTCGGATGATGAGTTTTAGTTCAATTTGTAAGTAGGATAATTAAGTTTTTAAGGAGGGCATTTTAGTAGTTTGACTTTCTAGTTTAGGGCTTTCCACTTTTATAATAACTAGCCTCTATATTCGTGTTTTGCACGAATATGTCTTGCGTTACAAATTGTGAAACAGGTAACATCCAATTTCATAATTAAAGTAAGGCGAAATATATAGTTTACCCATTCACCTTGCACTCAAATCCCTGTTACACACCTGTTGACCACGTGTATAACTTTACACACCAAACCTTTCAAATGTGTGTCAATTACACACTACTTTTGACCAACTTCAGTATTAGAAAATCAACTTTGTAGACTTGGTAGACTACATTTTGACTCAAAATCAACTTTGTATAGTGTAGTTTAAATCAGAAAAGTGTTAGCCTTAGGTGATTTACAATTATATCCTTAATTAATACGAATATTCAAGGGTATAAAAGTCAATGAATATTTAGGGGATATTTTAATCGTTCAATATTTAGCATAAATAATTCGTACTTTTATAATAATATAGATAGATAGATATAGATAGCTAGATAGATATAGATAAATCATATCAACAATAATAAAATTAAGAACACCAAATCAGATCAAACATTACAAGAATAAAAATAAAACAAATCACAAAATAAAAAAGAGGTTAAAAATCCATGTACACAATTTCGTTATATGCGTATGCATCTTACGTGGGAAAAAAGAAGAAGAGAGAAAATCATGGACATGCATTTCTAATCAAAGTAGGATTAACTTTGTAGGTGTGATGACCCAAAAGGTCATCACTTGCTTTTAAATTAAATTCTGTGTTTTCGAGGATTTGGAAACCTCATTTAGAGTCACCTCGATTTGCGTGCACAATCCGGGCGCATAGCCAGAAAGCTTAAATATGAAAAACTGTGAAAAATAATAGAAGTTGGCTATAAAATGAATTAATTTGAGTTCGGTCAACGTTTTGGCTAAACGGACCCGAACCCGTGATTTGACAGTTTCGGAGAGTCCGTAGGAAAATATGGGACTTGCGCGTATGCCCGGAATCGAATTCCGAGGTCCCGAGCCCAAGAAATGAATTTTTTTAAAAAATTATTTTCTGAAATTGTTTAAAGAAATTTAAAATAAAATTTGATTAGAACATGATGGTATCAGGCCCGTATTTTGGTTCCGGCACCCGATACAGGTCTTATATATGATTTAAGATGTTTCTGTAGAATTTGGTGAAGAACGGATGTCATTTGTCGTGATTCTCACCTAAATTGCAAAAATTGATTTTTTTAAAGAAGTTTGATAAAATTCTTTGATTTTAAGGTTTAATTCGTTGTTATTGAGGTTATTTTGGCGATTTGATCGCACAGATAAGTTCGTATGCTGTTATTGAGTTAGTACGTATGTTTGGTTAGGAGCCCCGAGGGCTCGGGTGTGTTTCGGAAGGTTTCAGACTTAAGAAAGTTGCAGGTTTTTGCTGTTGAGTGCCCAGGGATTTTACCCTTCGCGTTCGCTTGGTCCCTCTCGCGAACGCATAAGGCAAATATCCTAGGTGCCAGATTCCTTCTATGCGAACGCATAGCACAGGTCGCGAACGCGAGGCAGTGTGGGGTTATCCCTTCGCGAACGCGGTCCTGGCCATGCGAACACGAAGGCCAATTGAGCCTGGGCAGGGGGTGGGGCAATTACCCTACGCGAACGTGATACCTTGAACGCGAACGCGAGGCTCGAGGAGTTTCTACTTCGCGAACGCGAGCCGTATTCCGCGAACGCGAAGGCTTATCAAGTCTAACCCGTCGCGAACACGATGGACCTGTCGCGAACGCGATGAGTGTTTTCGCCCAGTGATTTTTAAAAGACCAAAACAGAACACTTTCGGGATTTTCGTAAAATTTCATAAACCTCTTCTTCTCCAACGCTCTTAGGCGATTTTCGAAGCATTTCCTCACCATAAACCCTTGGGTAAGTAGTATTTAACTTGTTTTATTCCATTTCAATCAACACCCACTACATTTCTAGGCCTAAAACATGTAATTAAGGGTAGAGAATTAGAGATTTGGGTAGAGTTAGGGCTTTTTGATTATTTGTGATTTAGACCTCGTTTTGGGGTCGAATTCTGGAACTAATTATATATTCGGGCTCGTGGGTGAATGGATGATCGGGTTTTAGTTCGAACCTCATGTTTTGACCAAGCAGGTCCAGGGTCGATTTTTGGATTTTTCGGAAGAATGCTTAGAAAGCTATAATTAAGCATTGGAATTGGATTGTTTAATATTTATTGATGTTATTAAGTCGATTATGTATCGATACGATGATTTGGAGCCAAATTTAAAAGGGAAAGCGGTGTTTGAGGTTTGAGTTGGCCGTGGAAGTTCGAGGTAAGTGTTTGGTCTAACCTTAGCTTGAGGGATTAGGAGTTGAGTCCTATTTGCTATTTTCTTCTTGTTGAGTATGACGTATAGGCATGGTGAAGAGTATCTATACGTTGGTGTCGAGCATGACCGTGAGTCTTAAATTGATACTTGTTGTATTCTTAAATGATACTATGGATGCTTTAGTGGGTGAATTCTTGACATTGATCAAATACTTAGTTTATTTTCGTGGAATTTACTTATGATTGAGTAATGGTGATAACTGATATGAGTAGGATTTGAGTTAAGAATGGTTATAGCTGATTCTCCCTTGCCGGGATGTATATACTTGTACCGTTGAATTCCCTTGCCGGGATAGTGTAGTTTATTGTTGATCCATTACCGGGATGGTTATTATGATTATTATAGACTGTATATTTGGAATGGGTTGCGTGCCGCAATATTTTTATTATATATGGATCGGATTGCACGCCACAACATTATTATATATGGATTGGGTTGCACGCCGCAACAATGCTATGTTGGATCAGGTTGTACGCCGCAACAAATATTATATTGGATCGGGTTGCACACCGCAACAGTTATATAGATGGATCGGGTTGCATGCCGCAATAGTGTTAAATGATAAGGGATCGGGTTACGTGCCGCAACAATAGTATTACTGTATTGTTGTAGATATTGTACTGTCCTTTCATATTTCTATTTAGTTTCTGCTAGATTTGATATGTTCCCCGAAGCATGTACCCCCTCCCATTTAAACTGCTTATTCCTGTTTATTTTCCGCCGTATATTATATAGTTGCACAGGTTTATTTGGAGTCTGGTCCTAGCCTCGTCACTACCTCGCCGGGGTTAGGCCAGACACTTACCAGTACATGGTGTCGGTTGTGCTAATGCTACACTCTACACTCTGTGCAGATACCGGAGCAGCATTGGGGCAGTAGCTTAGGAGCCAGCCTTCAGTCCACCGAGATTCCGAGGTAGTCCTGCAGGCGTCCGCAGGCCCGACGTCTCTTATATTTGTTATTATGTTCTGTTATCACTTGTATCCGAGACAAACTACGTCTCTTTCTTTCATACATTTGTATGTAGTAATCATAGATAGTCCGTGAATGTTGTGACACCGGTTTCTGGGTAGAGACATATGTTGGCTTTTCGTATTTATTTTGGTATTATATTTGTCTAATTATTCCGCTTAATTTCATCTTCCGCTATTATTTAAATGTTGATCACCTGTTAATACAAGTTGTTAAAAATATTAAAATAGAAGAGTTAAAGATTTCTAAATTTCGTGGCTTGCCTAGCTTCTACGAGTCGGCGCTATCACGACTCCTGAGGGTGGGAAATACGGGTCGTAACAAGTTGGTATCAGAGCTCTAGGTTACATAGGTCTCACAATTCACGGACAAGCTCAGTAGAGTCTGAAGGATCGGTACAAAGACGTCTATATTTATCCCCCAGAGGCTACAGGGTTAGGAAAAACTTCACATTGTTCTTTCTTGTCGTGCGATTTTGTGTCTCAATGCTAATTGAATTTCTACTTTGTTCTTTCGCAGATGGCGAGAACACGCGCTTTCTCATCCACCGCTCAGCAGTCTGAGCCCCCAGCAACAGCTCCCACGAGGGGCAGAGGGCGAGGGCGAGGCCGTGCTAGAGGCCGAGGTAGGGGCAGAGCTCAGCCTCGAGCAGCAGCACCAGTGGAGGAGCCTCAGGTTGATTTTGATGAAGAGGTTCTGGCCTAGCAATTCTGGTGGGCCCAGCTCAGGTCCCAAGGGGTTTATTACTACCCCCATTTTTCAGGATGCTCTGGTCCGACTAGTGGGCCTCATGGAGAGTGTCACCCGGTAGGCTTGCTTCCTATAGCACCAGCCATCTCTCAGGCTGGAGGAGGGGCCCAAACTCCTGGTACTTGCACTCTGGAGCAGGTATCTCCCCAGATTCAGACTCCAGCGGTTCAGCCAGTTGGAGAAGTTCAGCCGGGTGTGGTAGCTTAGACCGGTGACGGAGCAGCTCTGTCTGCCGATTCTTTGTGGAGGCTGGATAGGTTCACCAAACTCTTCACTACTACTTTCAGTGGGCATCTACTGAGGATCCCCAGGATTATCTAGACAACCGGCACGAGGTTCTCAAGATCATGGGTATTGTTGAGACCAATGGGGTCGATTTTGCTACATTTCGCTTATCTGGATCCGCCAAGACTTGGTGGAGGGATTATTGCTTGGCTAGACCTGTCGGATCGCCATCTTTGACTTGGGAGCAGTTCACACAGCTATTTTTGGAGAAGTTTCTCCCCATTACTCAAATAGAGGCTTATCAGAGGCAATTTGAGCACCTCCAGCAGGGTTCCGTGACTGTTACCCAGTATGAGACCAGATTCATCGACTTGGCTCGCCATGCTCTTCTCATCCTTCCTACCGAGAGTGAGAGGGTGAGGAGGTTTATTGATGGTCTTATTCAGCCGATTCATCTTTAGATGGCTAGGGAGGCTGGGAGTGAGATTACTTTTTAGGAGGCGACCAATGTGGCTAGGAGAGTGGAGATGGTTCTATCGTAGGGAAGTGGTCATAGGTCGGATTAGAGGCCTCGTCATTTGGGAGAAAAAGTGGTACTTCAAGTACCTTTCTTTGAGGAGGGCATCACAACCCACGTCGAGGGATTTTGATCGTGTATACGCATTCTTTTATGTCGGGTCCCCCCGATCGGGTCATGCTTCAGTTCAATTGGAGATATCAGGTTACCTTGGCGTCTCACCCATCCCTTTGGAAGATAGTGCAGACGATAAGGTACTTTGCAGATAAGGCCGGGCTCGAATTCACCCTCAGTCATCTCGTAAGGTTATATCGGCCGCTGCGTTATCGGGGTTTGATTACTCTACAACGTCGATCCACCTGGTCCCCTGCCGTTAAGGGCGAAGAGGACAAGGACCGGGGATGGATGAGCTGGTTCGTTCGAGCACGGACAGTCGATATCATCCTTGGAGAGTTTCTGCCATTTCCTGAGAAATGGAATTTCACACGTAAATGACATACCTATATTTTTATCACTTTGTCTGTAGCGGAGGCGGGCTCCACAATGACATTTTTCTATTTCATTTTTGTAGTGATTCCATGGTTGTCGAGCAATGTCCCTGATTTGGCCGAATGGTCCCGTAAGCCGGTAGCTTGTTCGACCTATGATAGGCGCAAATGGCGAGACATGTCCAAGAGGTGATGGGAGGCAAAGAATCATGGTAGGCACTTGGTGGCTTATTTCCCAAGAATGGTACTTTTCTTTTCAGCCCACTAACTTAGTCGCCGCAGATGTTGGAGATTTTTTCGAGATGAGGTCGTGCCCCTTGGGGGGGAAGAAGAGACTGTAGACCTTGGGGTCGAGGGTTGATAACAAACGGAAAGAGTCTTCGGGGTGTGAGGAGGCTCGCAGCGGTGCGAGTACCTCTCAGAGGTTCAAAAGAGGCAAGTCGGCCGATCTTCCGGCTTCAAAGACCTTCATTTTTTAAAGAACATTTCCCGTTCATGCCGAGGTTACTTCGAAGAGCGAGGAGCATGCGGCGTCTTTTTCTTTTCCTACCAAAGGCACTTCAGGGGATACTAAGCCATCGGACATTGGCTCAGCCTTTGGCGAGGCTCAGCGGCTTGGCTTTATGGTAAGCTTTGGTAACCGATATAGGCTTATTTCGGTTTCGCATTCTTCCTTTCTTATTGAATTTTCCCTTGCAGGCTTTTGACAGGCTTAAGTCCGAGCTACTTCGCTACGAGTCCAGGTTGCAGAAAGCTTTGGATAGGGAGAAATCCCTTAAGCTTCTTTATGCGAGAAAGGAAAGCGAGTTGGTATCCCTGCGGTGTGAGGCGGATCGAAGTCGGAACTGCGAAAGTGATAACTAGGGATTTTGATGCATTTTATACTCCTTGTTGCTTATGTTTTGATTAGAAATTCGTACAAAATAGTCCCAAAAGGCTCACAAGTTGTGCTTGATTGCAGGTTTGATCAACAAAGTGACAAGATGTCAAAGATCAGCTCTAAAGGAGTAAAACTTGCTCAAGTACCAAGACAAGACAAAGCTCAGTCAAAACAGTCCCAATGCGGCTGCACACCACTCTGTGCGGTCAACACAAGGAGATTCAGAGAAGTTGATTTCCAGGCAAAGAGGCAATGCGGCCGCACTAGGTTTTGTACGGTCCGCACTGAGATCAATGAGGCTGCACTCGATTAAGTGCGGTCCACAGAGCCAAGAATCAGAGAAGTGCCAGTTTAAAGTTTTCAATCCAATGCGGTCCGCGCTCCATTTTATGCGGACCTCACTAGAAGCCTCTTTGGCCGCAGTCCATTCTCTGCGATTCGTAGTGCTTGAATTCAAAGAGATGGGTTTTTAAGTTCAGAGCCTTAGTGCGGCCGCACACCATTTTGTGCAGTCCGCACTAGTCCCGCAGGGGCATTTTTGTCCAGATTTTTCAGCTTAGTATAAATAGCTTCTTTTCCCATTTTTAGGATATCAGATAGTTTTCTCTTCAGAGCTGCGCTCGTGGGTTCTTAGTTTTAGCTATTTTGGGTAATTTTATCTACATTTCAACATTGAATCTTGTTATTTATCTTAGTAATTAATTAATGTGAGTATTTCTTCATCTATTTCTTGGTTTTCTTCTTTAATTATGAGTAGTTAGACCCATAAGCTAGGGTTATGGCTCAACCCTAGTGTGAGAAATTGACGAGTCTTGTATTTTAGGGCTAGATTGACTATGAGTGTCTGATATTTGGGACAATTTCATGGTTAATTGCTGAATTAGTGGTTGCAAACACTAGTTTGTGTTTAGTTGACTTGAGCTCTTCTTGAGAAAGAGAGCCTAAGTCTTCGAAATTGGTTCAACAAGGAATTGGGGCGTACTCAAGAGATTGATAGCCCCAATTAAAGGTTTAAACCTCGAGAAAGTAATACCCAACTTGAACCCTGATTGCTTGTGCAAATTTGCATACCCAATTGGTCTTGAGAAAGTCAATTCGGGCAAAATCACTCGAACCACCGAGAGGTGTAGAGTGGGTAAAATTGTGCAACGGTTATATCATACTCCCCAAATATGTCAATTGTGCCTTAGACTCAAGTATCCCTCAATTGACCACCTAGGCGGAAGTCACTACCCTAGTGCCTTTTAAATTATTTGAACAACCCTCATTAGTTTTACTCTTAGCTTAATCTAGTTTCATTTACAATTTGTAGTTTGATAATAGTAGAAGTAAATCAAAAAACCCCAAAAATGATTAGAAATGCAATTTGGAACATATACGCAAACCTAAACTAGATAGATACTCGATTCCAAATTCTAGCTCTCTGTGGAAATCGATTCCGACCCTAAATCGGGTAAAAGCTATTCCGACCCTCTCTCGCTACTCAATAGTAGTGCGGAGTAGGCTGCGATCAATTTTTGGCGTAATTGCTGGGGAGCTAACGGTTTTGGCTATCTATTTAGTTAGTTTTGTGTATTGTTCTTCTTTCCTTCTTTGTTACTAACTTGTTTGTGTCACAACTCAAGTACCAAATGGCAGCGAACAACGCTAATGACCCTCTGGGAAATGTGATTGCGGGGGAGGAGGTAGATGATGCTGGAGATGATGAGGTGCCTCTTGTACCTCAAGGACAACGTCGAGGACACTAGGCTAATGCCAATGAAAATAACAATATTCTAGACCCTCCTCCGCCACCTCCAAGAGTGGCTCCTAGAGTACTTCCGAACCAAGGCTATGTAAGTCATATTGTCCCACCCCGAATCCGGATGGGCAATTTTCAGTTAACCAATGTGATGTTGACCTTACTAGAGCAGCGTGGGTATTTCACAGGCGCTGCAAATCAAAATACTTACAAACATCTCAAGGGGTTCGTGGATACATGTTGGGGGAGCAAACAAACGAATGTGTCCGAGGATACTCTTAGGTTGAGACTCTTCTCATTATCACTTAGAGGGAAGGCATTGAATTGGCTCGAGCGACTTCCCAACCATTCTATCACAACTTAGGATGAGTTGGCGGATAAGTTCATTGCTAATTTTTTCTCACCGGGGCATATGACGGCATTGCGGGATGAGATATTGGCTTTCAAGCAAGAACCCACGGAACATTTGCATGATATTTGGGAGCGTTATAGAACAATGGTGAAAGAATGCCCCTACAATGATATGACCGAGGCTATGATCCAACAAATCTTCTACCAGGATATTAACACCACCAACCAATGCATAGTAAACCAACTTGATGGGGGCAACTTTATGAAGTTGTCATATGATGAGGCATGTGATATACTTGACGAGATGGCGGACACTTCTTCTGCATGGCAAAGTAGAGCCAATGTGCCTCAAAGTGACCCCACGGTCACTAATTTGCACAAGGAATTACATAATCACGGGCAAGCTATAACTGAACTGACAACTACTATGAACCAATTGGCAAAGGCACAGTTGCAACAAGTCCAAAATCCTTGCCAAGTGAATGACATGGAGGGTGTCAATATGCTTGTCAACAAAAGAAGGCAAAGAAGGCAACAAAACCAAGGGAATTCTGAGCAATTTGATGATGACTGTGATGGATTTCAAAATGATGGTTATGATGAACAAAGTGAAGAGGTTCAATATGTGAACAAGTATCAAAGCCAATGGGGCAACTCTTCCAACCAACAACAATGGAGACCTCAAAGCAATTGGGGCAATCAACAACAAGGTAATGGTAATTGGGGTAACAATAACCAAAACAACAACTGGGGCAATCAGAACAACAATCAAAGCAACCAAGGGAATTGGAATGGTAATAATAACAATTTGGGTGGCAATAACAATCAAGGTGGATGGAACAATGGAAACCAAGGAAACCGGGGGCAAGGCTTTCAAAGGCCTACAATGTACCAACAACCGAACAATCCGCCCCCATTTCCATCTCAAGGTCCTAGTTCTTCTGGCAATGATATGGGTAGAATTGAAATGATGTTCGAACAGATGATAAAGAAGAATGCGGATTCTGATGCACAGTTGGCTTCCCACAATACCTCTATCAGAAACTTGGAGATGCAGTTAGGCCAAATCTCTCAGTACTTGAATACACACCCTAAGGGTGCTCTACCAAGTGATACGGTAGTGAACCCGAAGGGTGGGAACAATTATGTTATGGCAGTAACAATAAGAAGTGGGAGAGGCGGTGATGTGAATGCCTCCAAACAAAAGCAAGTCTTGAATGATGATGTTGAGTTGCAAGATGATGAAGTCCCTTTGGTAGTTAAAGATGTGGTTGATGAAAATGTGAACAAAGAAGTGAGGATTGATATTTATGATGTCGAGGTAAAAACTCAAAATGATGTGAACCCGTCTAGGGAACACATAATAGACATGTCGGTGCCAGTTGTGCCTAAAGCCAAGGCCACCTCCACCTTATCCTCAAAGGCTCGCAAAGCAGAAGAATGAGAATCAGTTTAAAAGGTTCATTGACATGATGAAGAGCTTATCTATTAATGTGCCTTTGGTGGAGGCTCTTGAACAAATGTCGGGCTATGCTAAATTCATGATGGACTTGGTCACAAAGAAGCGTTCTATGGATTGTGAAACTATAAAGATGACTCACCAAGTTAGTGCTATAGTGCATTCAATGGCCCCGAAGCTTGAAGATCCTGTTTCTTTCACCATTCCTTGCACCATTGGGAGTGCGGACTTTGCCAAGGCTCTATGTGATTTGGGAGCTAGTATCAATTTGATGCTCTACTCAATTTTCAAAACTTTGGGTATTGGGCAACCTAGGCCGACTTCCATGAGATTACAAACGGCGGATAGATTGATGAAGAGACCATTGGATATTATTGATAAAGTGCTTGTCTGGGTGGACAAATTTATCTTGCCAGCTGATTTTTTGATCTTGGACTGCGATGTGGACTACGAAGTTCCTATCATATTGGGCAGACCTTTTCTAGCTACAGGGAAGGCATTGGTAGATGTGGAAGTAGGGGAACTCACCTTCCGGGTGGGTGATGAGAAGATGGTCTTTAATGTGTGCAAGTCTATGAAGCAGCCCAACAGTACCGAGGTGTGCTCTTTTGTTGAGCTCGTCACATCAATGATAATTGATGACACCAGTGAAATAATCAATGTGGAGGACACATTGGAGGTCGTATTGTTGAATCTTGATGTCAATGAGGATGCAAGCCGAGTAAAGTGTGTGAATGATTTACATGGAATGGGCTCTTATTCTTACGAGCATAGAAAATTATCTTTGGACCTCGAGAATAAAAAAACTCCACCAACTAAACCTTCAATTGAGGAGCCTCCCATGTTGGAGTTGAAACCAGTGCCTTCACACCTCAGGTATGAGTTCTTAGGCTCAAATTCTACTTTGCCAGTTATTCTTTCTTCTTGACTTACTAACATGCAGGTTGATGCCACATTGGCGGTGCTTCAAAAGCGGAAAAAGGCAATTGGATGAACTTTAGATGATATTTGGGGAATAGGCCCCGCATTCTGTATGCACAAGATTATTCTGGAAGATGACACAAAGCCCTCCTTGGATCATCAAAGGAGATTGAACGAGGCAATGCAAGAAGTTGTGAAAAAGGAGGTGATCAAGTGGTTGGATGACGGGGGTGTGTACCCCATCTTTGATAGCTCTTGGACTTCACCGGTGCAATGTGTACCGAAGAAGGGTGGCATGACCATGGTTACAAATTCTCGAAATGAGTTGATTACTACAAGAACCATCACCGGTTGGAGGGTATGCAAGGACTACCGCAAGTTGAATAAAGTGACTCGCAAGGATCACTTTCCTTTGCCTTTCCTTGACCAGATGTTAGACCAACTTGCTGGGCGTGCCTTCTATTGCTTCTTGGATGGGTATTCTGGGTACAACCAAATCTTGATTGCTCCAGAAGATCAGGAAAATACCATATTCACTTGTCCATATGGCACCTTTCTCTTCTCTAGGATGCCTTTTGGGTTGTGTAATGCACCGACTACATTTTAGTAGTGTAAAATGCTTGAAGAATCTTGATAGAGTTTTGGCATGTTGTGAAGAAACCAATCTTGTCCTTAATTGGGAGAAATGCCACTTTATGGTGGAAGAAGGAATAGTTCTTGGGCATAAAATTTCGTAGGCATGGCATTGAGGTAGATAAAGCAAAGATCGATTTGATTTCAAATCTCCCTCCCCCTATATCCGTCAAGGGAGTTCGTAGTTTTCTTGGTCATGCGGGGTTCTACCGGAGATTTATCAAAGACTTTTCAAAGGTAGTGAATTCCTTGTGCAAGTTATTAGAAAAAGATGCTAAGTTCGTGTTTGATGAAAAATGTATGCAAGCCTTTGAACTTCTCAAGCATAAGTTGACCACCACTCCTATCATTATCGAGCCTAATTGGAGCTTGCCCTTTGAGCTCATGTGCGATGCGAACGATGTTGCAGTTGGGGCGATTTTGGGTCATTTTCATTCATATGGTGGAAGACATTTTGGAGGTATTCATGGACAACTTTAGTGTTGTGGGGGACTCATTTGATGAATTCTTGAAGAATATTGATAGAGTTTTGGCCCGTTGTGAAGAAACCAATCTTGTCCTTAATTGGGAGAAATGTCACTTTATGGTGAAAGAAGGAATAGTTCTTGGGCATAAAATTTCGAAGCATGGCATTGAGGTAGATAAAGCAAAGATCGATGTGATTTCAAGGCTCCCTCCCCCTACATCCGTCAAGGGAGTTCGTAGTTTTCTTGGGCATGCGGGGTTCTACCGGATATTTATAAAAGACTTTTCAAAGGTAGTGAATCCCTTGTGCAAGTTGTTAGAAAAAGATTCTAAGTTCGCATTTGATGAAAAGTGTATGCAAGCCTTTGAACTTCTCAAGCATAAGTTGACCACCACTCCTATCATTACCGCACCTAATTGGAGCTTGCCCTTTGAGCTCATGTGTGATGCGAGCGATGTCCCGTTTGGGGCAGTTTTGGGTCAACGAGTGAACAAAATGTTTCATCCGGTGTACTATGCGAGCAAGACATTGAATGATGCTCAAGTGAACTACACGGTGACCGAGAAAGAACTTTTGGCTATTGTGTTCGCAATGGAAAAATTCCGGCTGTATCTTATGGGTGCTAAGGTTATTATTCATACCGACCATGCCGCACTCTGGTACTTGATGACGAAGAAAGATTCTAGAGCTAGACTGATGCGATAGGTCTTGTTACTTCAAGAGTTTGATTTGGAGATTGTGGACCGGAAGAGTAGTAAGAACCAAGTGGCGGACCACTTGTCCCGCTTGAAGGAGGAGGGGAGGCCTCGTGATGGCCTAGAGATCAATGATTTATTTCCCGACAAACAACTCCTTTCGGTGTCGATGAATGATATGTCATGGTTTGATGATGTTGCTAATTTTCTTGTGACTGGTATAATCCCGTGTGAGCTCTCTTCTAACCAAAGGAAGAAGCTCAAGCGGGATAGTTTGGATTTCTATTGGGATGAGCCATACTTGTTCAAGATTTTCACGGATGGTATGATCCGAAGGTGTGTCCCGGAGGAAGAACAATTGAGTATCTTGAAGGCTTGTCATTCCTCTCCCTATAGTGGCCATCACGGCGGGGTGAGGACGACTTATAAAGTTCTTAGTTGTGGGTTTTATTGGCCAACTTTGTTCAAAGATGCGGGTGATTTTGTGAAGAGATGCGACGAATGCCAAAGAGCAGGTGGAATTTCGAAGAAAGATGAGATGCCTCTCAATAAAATTCTTGAAGTGGATATCTTTGATGTATGGGGCATTGATTTGATGGGCCTATTTGTTAGCTCTTGTGGGAACACTTACATTCTTGTGGCGGTTGACTATGTTTCAAAGTGGGTTAAAGACGTGGCTTTGCCCAACAATGAGGTCCGGAGTGTTGTTGCATTTCTCAAGAAGAGTATTTTTACAAGGTTTGGTACTCCTCGTGCAATCATAAGTGATGGGGGGTCTCATTTTTGCAATAGAGCTTTCGACACTTTGCTTTCAAAGTATGTTGTCAATCACAAAGTTTCTACCCCCATCATCCTCAAGCAAGTGGTTAAGTTGAAGTCTCCAATAGGTAAATCAAAAGCATATTGTCAAAGACGGTCAATGCAAATAGGACTGATTGGTCAAAGAAGTTGGATGACCCTCTATGGACTTATAGGACTGCTTACAAAACTCCGATTGGTATGTCTCTATATCAGTTGGTATTTGGGAAAGCTTTCCATCTACCGATCGAGTTAGAGCACAAGGCCATGTGGGCTTTGAGGAAGCTAAATCTTGAGTGGGATGTTGCAGCCAATCTTCGTGTGGAGCAGCTTAATGAACTTGATGAATTCTGATTCCATGCCTACTCCAGTTCATCCTTGTATAAGGACAAGATGAAGTACTTTCATGATAAATATGCTCGTGGAAAGGAGTTCAAAGTAGGTGATTTGGTTCTCTTGTTCAACTCCCGGTTACGTCTGTTTCCCGGAAAGCTCAAGTCAAAATGGAGTAGACATTTTGAAGTGGTGTGTGTGACCCCGTTTGGTGCCCTTGATTTAAAAAACAAAATAGTGAAGTTTTCAGAGTGAATGGGCATAGGGTCAAGCACTACTTGAGAAAAATTGATGACAACCACGTGGTGGAACTTTCGTGCCGCGACGTTAAATCAGGTGCTTCTTGGGAGGCAACCCATGTTTTTTTCTTCTTGTTTTTATTTGATTTTTATTGTAGTGTAGGATTGATTTTTGGGCTGACTGGTTGTGAGATGTTACATGATTGTGCTGGTGCAGTGCAGGACATAGTGGAAAAAAGTGTTCAGGTCTCTGAAGTTGTGATGCGGCCGCACTACATTCTTTGCGGACCGCACTGGTGTGGGTAAAATGCAACCTCTCTGAAGTTTGCCACTGCGGCCGCACTACATTTTATGCGGTCTGCAGTGGACCTCTGCGTCCACAGTCCATTTTGTGCGGACCGCAGAGTGGTGCCTCCTCAAGCTTTGAAACTAATGTTGTGCAGTGCGGACCGCGGTCCATTTTATGCGGTCCGCACTGGGGTAGGTAAACTGGCCCCAGGGCTTTTTCTATAAATAGTGCCTGAGGCCCTCCTGTTACACTTTTCGAACCTTTGAATCTCAGAACCGTAAAAACACTGTTCATCCTGCCTGTTACTCGTAATTCATTGCTTGGACTTGTTAATCTTCATCCCATCTCACATCTGGTAACTTAATGTCAATTTAATTGCTTTAATTTTGTTATTTTCTTTTCCTTTTTGTTTTACTTGTTTTTTATTTCTCTTCTTCCCATATTTTCTTCAATTGATTAGGTTAGGGTAATTAATCACTTGATTAGAGTAGGCTTAGGTAGTTAAAAACAAATGGGCAACTACTTAGGGACTGTTATTAGGTGTAAATTTGGGCTTAAAGTCAAAATTCATGAAACCCTAACTTAGTGCCACAGCTGGGCACTCAGTGCGGACCGCGGTCATTTCTGTGCGGTCCGCAATAACATTTTGTGCGGACCGCATTGCCAATTGTCCTGAAAGCTGAACCTTGGGACTGCGGCCGCACTACATTTTGTGCGGACCGCATTGGTCCTGTGCAGCCACACTACCGTTTGTGTGGTCTGCACTACTTGGATACAAAGAGTGGGTAGTCTGAACCCCACCTCTGTGTGGATCGCATGGCCATTTTGTGCGGCCTGCATTGATCCCTATGCTGCTGCACACCATTTTGTGCGGCCTATACTGTGCAACTTTTGCAACCTTCTGCAATTCTGTTTCTGCAACTCTGCTATTAACTGCTTACACTAATACTAACAAGTTTATATGGATTGTGTTTACAGAGAATGGTGAAACAACAAGGTAAGGGTTCTAAACAATCGGGCAGAGGAGAATCCTCCTGGGGAGGGAAAGCAAAAATGATAAAACTCACTCCTCAAGCCAGGAAAAACATAAAAAACACAAGGAAGCTAATAAGAGCGGCTGATAGAGTCATTAACATGTCGGGGAGTGAGTACGAGCCCTCCAGGGAAATATCTTCAAACTCCGTACCAACACACATCCCTGACTGGCCGGAGAGGAACAGGATAAGAGATACACCGTCAGCATTCCCCACTGCCAAAGCGTCGGTGAATATTTCTTCTGGGTCGTCTGAGGGCTCAGGTGAAGGTAGTGGGGAATACTCCACCTCTCCCATAGCTTCATTATCCTGAGAGGGTGTAGTAGGAGATGAGGGTGAAGTAGGAAGAGCAAAAGAAGTAGAAGAAGGAGGTGAACCTCAGGTGGGGGGTATTGCTAGGACTAGGAAGCCGAAGGTGTGGCAAGACCGGTTCGTAAGTGAAATAGCATATCATAAATTTTGGGAATGGTGGCCGGTGAGGAAGTTGATCCCGAAAAGGAGTTTTGTAGATAGAGACTTGCAACCTCACAACCCCAATGTGAGGAGGAAGTTTAGGGAGAGAGTCGAATGGGAACATTTTTTGGGGGAATGTGTGGATGCCAATGAGCACTTGGTCAAAAAATTCTACACCAACGTTGCCCACATCAAAAAGGGTACCAAGGTGCGAAATTTGAAGGTGTTGTTTGACGGGAAGACAATCAATGACTACCTCATCTTTGATGAGGAGGATGAGACCCTATACATGGAAAATATGGAACTGGGCGAGGAGGTTCGTCCCTGGTTGGCACAATATCTGGCAATCCCGGGTACCACCCCCGATTGGTTGACTGTGGGTGTCAAGATTTTGAGACGTAGTTTGAATTTCGAGGCAAGGGGTGAGAAATATTTGTATGTAGCAGGTTGGACCCCACGACTCATGACAACTCCTTCCCTCTTCACCTGATAGTTTTTGTGGCTTCGATTATGGCGGGGTATCCAATCAATGTGGGAAATGTTATGTCTAGGATAATCACAATAGTGGGCAGTGAGCATGATAGAAACTACCCTTTCCCCAGCTTTCTGACTATGTACTTTTGGAATCTAAAAGTTGAAAAGAGGCCATTCGACATCAAAGTCGAAGTGAAGGCCCCATTCTCTTGGTACAACATGCAGGGGGATGACAACCCCAAGAGTAAGAACTTCAAGGGTACAGCTACTGCTCCAATTGGCCAGTCTGAAAAGCCAGTTATGGTAATGGCTTCTGCTGAGCCTGCTTCTGCCTCCAATGATCTCTCTCTTGGCTCATCCACCTCAGCGGACCTGGAGATACCATTTTCCTGTGCCTATCCAGTGACTGCCCACCGACTGAGTCAGGCTCTTCTTAGTATCAACAACTGGATGCAGACTGCGTCATCCAAGTTATCATTCCTTAGTACCACAATTGAGTCTCAGTCGGCACCTCCACCTCTACAATTCCCCCAGTCCATCGAGGATGCTCTTAAGGAGATTTTGGCCAACCAACAGAAAATCCTCGACACTCAGAATGTGCTCACATAGGTAGTTGATTCACATAGCAAGGCTCTCAAGGAGCTTGCTAGGGAGCACAAGAAGCTGAGGAAGACACGAGCCTCCAAGGAGTCCGTGAAGGAGTTGAGAGCTAACGTCGACAGACTGAAGGTAGGACCCAGTACCAGCAGCTCATCCCCAGCCAGAGCAGTCACAGAGGCCTCCTAAGAGGAAGAAGATGATTCCCAGAGCAGACAATGTAGTCATCCAGTTGGTCGACCCACCGGAGGCTTCCTCCATTCAGCCACAGGATACACCTCAGGAGCCTGTCCAGGCCCAGGTCCCAGCAGCACAGGAGCAGGCCACAGAAAACCAGTCTGAGGTTCCCGAGCACAGTGAGGACCCTGGGACCACTCAGGAGCCCATGCAGACAGACAGGCCATAGGGAGTCCTTATATCCTTTTTCCCTTTCTCTTTTTGGTGTTTTATTTAGATTAGTTGGCATTAGGGACAATGCCGGCTTTCATTTGAGGGGTTAGGCCCTACTTTTTATTTTATGGATTCATTCGGATGATTGTATATATATTTGATACTTTTTATGCTTTCTTTATCTTTTCATCTTTGGGTTGTATATAATTTTAACATTTCGCTACATTTATTGCACTTTTATTTTCCTTTGGGTTTGTACATAAAGTTATGTTACATTGTATATATTCATCCCATCTATTGTATATTCAAATCCCTTTATGTATATATTCATTCTACTTTCCGCAAATTTTTCGTTCTTAGCTTCTTATTTGTGATTTGTAGCTTCTTGTTTTGAAAGTTGTAATAAGTCTGTGGTTTTCTTAATGCCACGGTGCTTTCCAAAGGTGAAGTTTATGTGAATCGGGTGGCTCTTCCCAATGATGGATGGCGTGACAACCTTCTTAAGAGTTTGAGTCTATTTTTCTTTTCGATTTTAGTAGTTAGTAGTTAAGGGCGCCTCAAGCAAAGCTTCACGTGGGCCTAGCACATTTGCCTTTGATCTTATGGTCAAAAACAAATTGTTGTATTTAGGATGGTAAAAGTAGTGACCTTGAGACTCTTGTGTTGACCGATAATCATAAAGTGATTTTTCGGGACCATTGTGTGATCAAATCTTATCTAAGGTCATTGTGGGCCCCCGACTCTGTGTCTTTAGCAATCACATAGCTTGTATGGTGAGTAATCGCATTACAAGTCCAAGTCCCGAGCCATTGGTCCAAATGATAGTTTGAACAATTCCATAGCCTACCAATGATATGATCCCTAGTTAACCCTTTTGAGCCTTGGACCTTTTTCCTTCAAGAACCATGATACAAGCCTATACCCATTCTAAAAGATACCCTCTTTTGGCACCCGATCTTTCCTTTAGCACATGGCAAAAGTATAAGTTTAGGGGGGGGAGACGAGGATTGCAACAAAATGGTAAAAAGGCATGAAAATGAAAAAAAGGAAAGGCAATGAAAAAGAAAGAAAAGCAAAAAGACAAAAAGAATGTTCAAGTTCAATATGAAAAAGAACAAAAAGGGATTCAAGAAAAGCAATGAATGAAAGGTGTGGAAAGTTGAAAAAGGAGTAAAGGTTTGAAATGCATAAGAAAGAGTGAAAGTGTGTCTCTCTAACCCCTTAGAAAGAAGTGAAATGACTCAAAGAGTCAAGTGAATGTGTGCCAAATGAAACAAAAGAAGTGCTTAAGGTAAGATGGAACCTACTTAGACCAAAACATTTTCTATCCTAAACCAAAAGCCTTCACAATGTCTCCACAAAAGCCCTATATGATCTTGAGTTGAATGAAGCTTATATTAGTGGATACTCACATAAGGGGCAAGCATATGGTACCTAGAGCCGGACTTGTCACTTTTTCTTGAAAGAGATGAGTGAACTTCCATTGACCTCGTTCTAAGTGCCATTATTCTAAGGTGAGGTTTGCTTAGGGTGAGTTGAGGATGTGTGAGTTTGGGTTCCACAATGACCGAAATAATAGAAAAGAGTTCTTTGATGTGTTGAGTCAATCCTTGATGCTCTTGTGTAGCACTTAATCCATGGTATTTCAAGGAGTAAAAGTTGTTAATGATTCATTTGTATTGAGGGCAATTGTTAGTCTCACTTGATGCTAGATGAGATCGCTTTAGGACAACTAAAATTTTCTTGGTCATTCTCTTAAGGGGCGGGTCTTATTTTGTTTGCTTGAGGACAAGCAAAAGCTTAAGTTTGGGGGAGTTGATAACTAGGGATTTTGATGCAATTTATACTCCTTCTTGCTTATGTTTTGATTAGAAATTCGTACAAAATAGTCCCAAAAGGCTCACAAGTTGTGCTTGATTACAGGTTTGATCAACAAAGTGACAAGATGTCAAAGATCAGCTCAAAAGGAGTGAAACTTGCACAAGTACCAAGACAAGACAAAGCTCAGGCAAAATAGTCCCAATGCGGCCGCACACCACTCTGTGCGGTCCGCATAAGGAGATTCAGAGAGGTTGATTTCCAAGCAAAGAGGCAATGCGACCATACTAGGTTTTGTGCGGTCTGCACTGAGATCAATGCGGCCACACTCGATTTAGTGCGGTCCGCAGAGCCAAGAATCAGAGAAGTGCCAGTTTGGAGTTTTCAAGCCAATGCGGTCAGCGCTCCATTTTATGCGGACCGCACTAGAAGCCTCTACGGCCGACAGTCCATTCTCTACGGTTCGCAGTGCCTGAATTTAGAGAGATGGGTTTTCAAGTTTAGAGCCTTGGTGCGGCCGCACACTATTTTGTGCGGTCCGCACTAGTTCCGCATGGGTATTTTTGTCCAGATTTTTCAGCTTAGTATAAATAGCTTCTTTTCCCATTTTTAGGGTATCAGATATTTTTCTCTTCAGAGCTGCGCTCGTGGGTCTCTAGTTTTAGCTATTTTGGGCAATTTTATCTACATTTCAACATTGAATCTTGTTATTTATCTTAGTAATTAATTAATATGAGTTTTTCTTCATCTATTTCTTACTTTTTTTCTTTAATTATGAGTAGCTAGACCCATAATCTAGGGTTGTGGCTCAACCCTAGCGTGGGAAATTGATGGGTCTTGTATTTTAGGGCTAGATTGACTATGGATGTTTGATATTTGGGCTAATTTCATGGTTAATTGTTGAATTAGTGGTTGCAAACACTAGTTTGTGTTTAGTTGACTTGAGCTCTTCTTGAGAAAGAGAGCCTAAGTCTCCGAAATTGGTTCAACAAGGAATTGGGGCGTACTCAAGAGATTGATAGCACCAATTAAAGGGTTAAACCTCGAGAGAGTAATACCCGACTTGAACCCTGATTGCTTGTGCAAATTTGCATACCGATTGGTCTTGAGAAAGTCAATTCGAAAAAAATCACTCGAACTACCGAGAGGTGTAGAGTGGGTAAAAGCATGCAACGCTTATATCATACTCCCTAAATATGTCAATTGTGTCTTAGACTCAAGTATCCCTCAATTGACCACCTAGGCGGAAGTCACTACCCTAGTGCCTTTTAAATCATTTGAACAATCCTCATTAGTCTTACTCTTAGCTTAATCTAGTTTCATTTACAATTTGTAGTTTGATAATCGTAGAAGTAAATCAAAAAAGCCCCAAAAATGATTAGAAGTGCAATTTGGAACACATACGCAAACCTAAACTAGATAGATACTCGATTCCAAATTCTAGCTCTCCGTGAAAATTGATCCCGACCCTAAATCGGGTAAAAGCTGCTCCGACCCTCACCTCAAAAGACAGGTAGCCTATATTTCATGTTGATGTTTGATCCTCCTTTCATTTTCGGAGATTAATGTTTCGATATTTTAGTTGGAGAGCAAAACGGAGGAGCTGGAATGACTTTGGGATGAAGTTGGCCAGGCCAAACGCGAGTTTAACGAGCTGTAGGCTCAGGTAGATGCCTAAGTTGCGGCCAAGGAGAGTGCTTTGGCTAGGGCTTCTGCCCTCGAGGTGCAAGTTCGGACCGCTTGTGCGAATGATTCTATATGAGCGACTTTTATCACAAGGCTCATGTCCGAGCTTTTGAAGGCGAAGGCCGAGGTGGTGAATGCCCAGGCTGAGGCTGTAATGAGCAGTACTAGGGCTGACCAGAAAGTGGAGGCCTATTTGAAGAGCGCTACCGCTGCTAGAACTGAGCTAAGGAGAACTCTTGATTGTGCGAGCAGTAGCAAAGAGTATGTGAAGTGCAAATATCAGAGGGAAATCCTCGAGGAAATTCACACAAGGGGATTTGATCTTTCAGAAGAGATCAAGCAAGCCAAGGCAGAAGAATACGATGCCAAGTTCCTTCTGTCTGATGTCAATGATGGCGAGGATGGAGCCATCGGGCTATAGTCCCCAAGGGGGACGTTCATTTTCTTCTCTGTTTTTGTATATAGTTCTTTCACAGTATGCTGTAAATGGAGCTTGTATTTTATTACATGCATGTATAAGGGGAAAACCTCTCGATTTTATATCTTCTGGGTTTCTATTTGCCTAGATTATAGCTAGATCAATTGTCCTTTAAGTTGGTAGGAATCCTTAGATTCGTGATATGGCCCTGGGGCTCCTTAGGCTGGCCTGTAGGCTCTTACACGCTTGGTTAATGCGACCTTTTAGGTTTAGCCCTGAGGCTCATTAGGCTGGCGACAATGGCTCTTATGCCTTGGGTCGAAGCGACCTCTCGTGTGGGCTGGCGATAATGGCTCTTACGCCTTGCTCTTAGGCATATTTAGTTAACTATTTTGGGTCCAGTTTCCGATTCGGGTTTCGACTTGAGCTCATTCGACCCTCAAGTTTTTGGATTTGTGTGGGCTGACGACAATCACTCTTATGCCTTGGGTTGAAACGACCTTTTATGTGGGTTGGCGACAATGGCTCTTATGCCTTGGGTCGAAGTGACCTTTTATATCGGCTGGCGACAATGGCTCGTATGCCTTGGGTCGAATCGACCTTTTATAGGCTTTGGTTTTCCCTTGTTAAGGACTTTTTGAAGTAATTTTTGCCTGACTCTTCGATGGTTCAATAAAAACCTCGATTATGAGTCATTATATGGCGATGATCGAGCACCTCGGGAGGATTAGCTTAGGGGCTGAGTATCTCAAAGCCTGTGATTTGGAGCTAACATGGTCGAAGCTCTTTTGCCTATGTCGAGGATAGCTTGTTTAACCGGTTCTTTTCGAAGTAGATTCGAAGTATTTGAAGGCCTGTGATTTTGTAGTGACGGTCGGGCATCTCCGAGTTGCATTAGTTGGGCTGGTACAACCTTATGACTGTAGTCATTTGTGCTTGGCCGGAGCCATTTTTAATCCCCGAGTAAAGTATTTTCGGCGTCTATATCAAGGGTATGCCTTTTAAGGGTCTTACAAGTTCGATATATAGTCTTAACTTTGAGATCGAGTTTATGCCTTTTGTAAGGTCTTACAAAATTTTCATACCTTTGAGGTCTTACAGTTTTTACATGCTCTTGAGGTCTTACAGTTTTTGATACTTGGTACAAGTATGGTTCATGCCTTGCTCGAGGTCTTATAGATATTGTTGTTGTCTTATGTAGGTCTTATGAGATCGAGTCTGCCCGCTTGGGGTCTCATGGCCTCGGGTTTTCTTAATGGATAGTGATTGGTGACAGTCCCCGAGTCATCGAGGGTATCCTAGATCGGGAGCCTTTACTCGTAAACTTTGTATTGCCTCATTGAGGGCTTATGATTTCGGAGATTCCGACTCTGAGGTCGTGCGTTTTAGAGATTTTGATGCCAGTCCCTGAGTGTTCGGGACACTTTCGGCTTTGGAGAAGTTTCGTGATTTTAAAGTTTCCTCGTTGAGGGCTTATGAGTTTGGAGTTCCGACCCAGGGGTCGTTCATGTATTGAATTGTTGACGTCAGTCCCCAAGTGCTAGGGACATTTTCATCAAAGGGGTCATTTTGCAAAGATGCTGAGTTTCTTTTGGAGCGTGGATGCTTTGATAAAAGATATTCTTCGATTACTTGGTACAAGTATACATGTTTCCGTCGTCGGGGGCCCAGTCATACGGACACGGTTCGTTCGACCATTTGGCCCGGTACATCATTTTCTTATTGGGACCCCATTTGATGTTTCTTGGCTTTTCTGAGTGGGTGGCCTTCCGGGGGATGCCCCCTAGTGTTCGAGGTTGATTGCAAAAGAAGCCTCGAATACTTGTTGAGTCTTCCATAGGTAGCATTTGGATATTACCGCATTAAAAACATTGCCAGTAAAACCCTTTACGGGATAAAAACTCGGCCAAAGGAAAAGAGTGCAACGGATGCTTTAAAACCTTAAGGTCTTCGAGCCGGGTTAGCATTTTGACTGCTTCGGTCGAGCTACTGCACAAAGGTTAGCATGAAATATAAAATGAAAAGGGAGATGGTTATACCTCAGTGGCGACGACGCTTTTGAACCTTGGCATTTGTTTGGAGGACGTGGTACGGTCCTTGATTTGGATACAGCCGAGAGCATGTCTCATGGTTGCTATCTCACCGTTGGTTTATTTCTCAGTCCCTCTGCTGGTGGAGACGTTGGTGTTTTGGCTAATGGCGGATGTCTTAAAGATCATGTGGATGACATGTTGCGGCTCGTCCGCTTTGTTCTTTTTGGTCGTCTCTTTTTCTTGAAGCTGATTTTTGGCTCGGTCGTAGAGGAATTCCCGGAGGTGACTATTGTCGAGTAACTAGGACACTTCCTCCCGGAGTTGCCGGCAATCTTCGGTCCTGTGTTGGCGCGTGTTGTGAAATTCGCACACTAAGTTATGGTTCCTTTGTGAAGGATCCGATTATACAGGCCTGGGCCATCTGGCATCTCTGATCTTGCTCATGGCGAACATGATGTATCGACGTTAAAGTTGTATTCTGATAAGAGAGGTGCCTCCACTGGCCCGGCGTTCCTATCAAATCCGGCGTTATTGATGAGTCCCCGAGGATTCTGTCCTCGGTCTATCCTTTGATCATTGCGAGGTGGGTTATGTCTCGGGGCGTTCCTTCTGTCTTCGGTGTATGGCTGATATCTTTATTTGTTTGGCTTTGGCTCCTTCGCCAGGAGCTTGCTTGGGTATACTGAGCTTGATGGGGCTCCCAGTTGGTCATCTTCGACCCTGATTTTTGACTAGTATCAGTTGTGGACGTCCTACCAGGTCATGACGGGATATTCGACCAGATTCTCTTTCAGCTGCTCCGAAGCCACCGAGCTTCGCTGATTGAGACCTTGAGTGAAGTCCTGTATCGCCCAATCATCAGAGACCGGTATTAGTTCTATTCGTTCCATTTGAAAGCGAGATACAAATTCTCGCAGCATCTCGTTCTCCCTTTGCTTGATTTTGAAGACGTCGGATTTCCTTGTGGCCACCTTGATGTCCTTGGCATGCGCCTTTATGAAGGAATTTGCCAGCATGGGAAATGAGTCTATAGAATTTGGGGCCAAGTTATGATACCACATCATTTCCCCTTTACAAAGGGTTTCATCGAACTTTTTCAGCAGGACGGACTCGATCTCGTCGTCCTTCATGTCATTGCCCTTTACTGCACAGGTGTAAGCGGTAACATGCTCATTAGGATCCGAGGTACCGCTATATTTCGGAAGATCTGGCATTCTGAACTTCTTTGGAATGGATTTTGGGGTTGCTTCTTGTGGGAACGACTTTTGCATGAACTTCTTTGAGTCCACACCTTTCAAGATCGGGGGCGCTCTTGGAATTTGGTTGACCATGGAGTTGTAGGTCTCGTCCTTCTTATCGTTGGCTTCTATCATTTTCTCGCCTGATTTGATCATTTTGGTGATGTCCTCGAGCATCTTTACGATGGTGGGGTCGGCTATCGACCCGTTATTGCTCGATCTCTCCAGTACCTGCTCGGCTGGGGGAGCTGTCCCCGATGCTACCATAGGAGTTTTCTAGTGACTTTGCAGCTGAGCAATAGCTAGCTGTTGTGCCTGCAACATTTCAAAAATAACATAAAGGCTAACCTCCCGTTCTTCCCTAGTTGGGGTTTTCTGAGTTTCTTGTTGATCTCCTTGGTGCACGCTCTTGTTGGTATGTGAGCTTATATCGACCTGATGGGCGTTGCATGAACCAACGTCCGCTGGAATTGGTCCTGGTGCGTTCTCAAGGTTTCGTGGTGGCACACCAACACCTGGAGCAGTCACACCGTTCTCTCTATGGTTTTCAAGATTGTTGCTTTCAACTCTATTTACTAAGCTAGGCATTTCGACCTGAAATTGAAGATCTCGGACAAGAAAAGGTGTGAAAGATAACTTGCGTTGCATAATGAAACCAACAAGAAAATAATCACTATTATTTTTAACCCCATGATGGGCGCCAAACTGTTTACCGTGAAAATGGTAATAACAATTAAATTTGATTAAGGGACTCTAAAAATACGTGATCTATTTTTATGCTAGTTGTTAAGCAATTGATGCTATGTGTGATATTTAGAAACGAGATAAGAGTAAGGAGTGAGGTGATAACCAAACCGATTGGTTAACAATCGAGGCCTCAATCTTGTCGATTCGGAGGTCTCGAGGTCGATTCTAGAGCTCGACTGTGAGCTATCGAAGGTGATTAAAGTATGACTAACAGTTATAATAAAATCAACGAAGGCTCTTCAACGAAGGCTCTTTATGGCCAATGATAAGCAACAAATGATGAACAATAATGAAGATAGTAAATGGAAGCAATAATATCAAGAGAATATGTTAGAGAGCAGAGAGAATCTTCTTATATATTTAGTATGGAGCAACAGAGGCAACATGTGTTTACAAAATGACAAGGGTTCCCTTTATAAATGAGGGAAATCCCAACATAGTACAAAATGCATTAATTACAAAGATATGGAGATGGGACAGCTAGATGGCGCCCTGATTCGGGTTTAGAGTAGCCTACTAAACTTTGTCAGCCCTAGCCGTGTGCCTTGGGAACTCTCCATTTCTATCACAGCCGTAGTCAACATTGTCCCCAGGTTGAGTGTTGACGAACCTCGAGGGAGGAAACTCGACCGTTGCTTTGTAGCCTCGAGCCTCCGAGATGACCTTCTGAGGTGCTTCGATGGCGAGGAATTGGACCCTCCGATTTCACCGTATACATGTATTGGCTGAGTTTGAAAATAAAGCTTATAAAAGTCCTATGAATAATCCATTAAATGTCCAGCCAAAATTCCCTTTAGAAGGTTGATCTTATTATAGGTAGCTAAATTATTTTAATTCCATTTCAATAGATTTTGGCAGTCTTACATGCCTTGAAGTTTTAAATGGAACTTGCAAATAAGGCCTATAGAACTTCTATATAAGAAGTGTAAAAATGAAATATACATCCATTGTAAAGATAAAATTGCCAAAATAAAATGGAGCTTTACAAAGCAAAATTGGTTGCAATGATCAGCCTTGTGTTATTTTTTCCATCATCCTTTTGTACTTCCATTGACAATGATATGAAGAGGCTTGTTCCTAGTGGCCCAGATCCGATTAAATCTCCTCCAACTCCATTTTTCAAAAGACATCCTTCAAACATAAGGAAATTGTATGAGTTTGATATCAAGAGGCGTGTTCCCAAAGGTCCAGATCCAATTAAATCTCCTCCAACTCCTATTTCCAATCCATACGAAATATCACCTCCAGGTCGAGTTTAATAATTGTATTAAAGTCAAGAGGGTTGTTTTAAACTATGATGTTTTAGACACATAAAAAAAATAAAAAATAAAAAAAGATGTTCGTTGTTATTCTTTAAAAATAAAAGTAAGCATTCATATAAAATAAGAAGAATTTTACTTTGTTTTATTTTTATTTTCTTATTCGACTTCTATTCTGTTATTTATATTTAGCATGTAAAGCCTTCATTACTCTTCACTCACTCACACGCATAGAGAAAATGGCAGTCCTTCACAAGGCATCTCGCTTACGGGCATGGTCCGGGTAAGGGCCCCACCCAAGGAATGTAATGTAGATAGACTACTCTAATACAAATATTAATGGCTTCTTCCGATCCATGACTTGAAGGCTTTTTCTTTTATAATGGTGCCTCGGTCTAATTGGAATCCAAGAAAATTTAATGAGAATCTTTGTCTCTGCATAATGGAATGAAAATTTGAAAATGGAAAAATATTATATTAAAAATATTCATTAGTACATGTAACAAGTCATCACACTACAAAACAATTTATTAGCGGTTTTCATAACCCTATTTTTGGAAAATATGTTATAACTAGAAATAAAGAATGCAGTTATATCAAGCCTAGTTTCTAACCATTTTCTATGGTTCACATGCTTGTAACAAATTCACAACATCAAGCAATCAACTTGGACATATAAAGATTATGTAAGTTGATCTCCTCTGCTGAGCACTTGTTTAGGGCTTCAATCTCAGCTTCTTCGAATTTTAGAACATATTCATGATTATCACCTCTTTTTATAATCTCTATTGGCCATGTATAGATATCCAATTTTCTAGAAGAAAACACTTTGGTTGAAGTTGTCAAAAAAAAAATATGGTTCCCGAAAAGAGAAGGAAAAGACGAAACTTAAGTTTGAATTAGTGAAACTTCCCCCGCATTTCTGCAAGAGGTTGTTTCCACGGCTGAAAACTTACCCTTCCAACTATGCGCGGGGTCTGGAGAAGGGTCGGACCACAAGGGTCTATCGTACGTAGCTACCTTGCATTTCTGCAAGAGGCTGTTTCCACGGCTGGAAACTTACCCTTCCAACTATGCGCGGGGTCCGGAGAAGGGCCAGACCACAAGGATCTATCGTACATAGTCTTACCTTGCATTTCTGCAAGAGGCTATTTCCATGGCTTGAACCCATGACCTCCATGTAATGCCCCTCAAAATACACAGATAGTGAATTTTGCTCAAGTATCTAAAATAACAGAATGTACCTTGAAATCAATCTGCAAAAGCCATTTTCCATTGAATGTCCAAGCCTGTTGAAACTAACTGTGGAGTCTAACCATCCTTCAACTTTTGCCCGTAGAAGCGGGACTACAGGTGCGGAAATCGCTAAAGCAGTAAGCTTCATTTAATACGGGTTCTAAGTCATTTTTACCACTTTTCACTCTTCCATTGGCGATTTTGGGAGCTTTTGAGAGAAGACTTCCACCTAGCATCTTGAGGTAAGTTTATCCCATTAATTCTTAGTTTACTACTTGTGTCTTAGGTAAATTAAACACTAGAATTTAGGTAAAATCAAGGGGGTTAGAGCAAAACCTAGGGTTTTAATAAAGGTTAAATTTAACCACGAAATTTGTTATGGAATGAATTAGAAATTATATATTATTGATCCTTAGGTTATAGAGAACAACTTCCTTCGAAAAATTTCGAAATCCGGGCATGTGGGCCCGAGGTCGGATTTTAGGAAACTTGTGTTAAAGATTGGAAAATTGCTTAAATAGCTAGAATTCGATCTTGTGAGTTTATATTGACTAGTTCCTACCTTATTTAACTAGTTTGAGATCGTTCGGATCCGAGTTGAGGGCTTGGGCGCGCTCTTGGTATTGGAAGTGCACTTTGGAGTGAGGTGAGTCTCCTTTCTAATCTTGTAAGAGGGAATTGTCTCCATATGTGTAATAATTGAATTAATTGCTATTATATGCGGGGGCTACGTATGCACTAGGTGATGAGAGTCCGTCCGTAGCCATTATTATGTTAAGTCCGGGTAATCTAGGACCCAAAAGCATGTTCTATGTGATATTCTTGTAACTTGATGATAAATTCGGATTCATATAAATTATGTTGATTAAGGAAAATGAGACTAGTACGAGGAACCTTATCTTTCTTGGTCTTTTAAAAGAGAATTTGAAGATTCCCGTGAATAATCACTCCTCAGATATACATTATTGTCTGTGTGTCGCACGTGTGATTTGCGAGCGGGGTAATAGATGCATCTATGGTTCGAGCCGTTCGACCCTCGGCAATGCACAATTTACTTTTATGTTGGATCGGGTCGTACGTCCCTCGGTGTTACTTGCACATGCTTTACTTAGTATTTTTTTGTGGACTGAAATAGTGTTGGTGCTGGTGTTCTACGCGAACGCGAAGAAGAATTTCTGAAGGGGCAGCCTTTGCTCTTCGCGAATGCGAAGGTGTCTTTGCGAACATGATAGATCCTTCATGAACGCGAAGAAGGAAGTGAGGGCTGGCAGCAAATAGCCATCGCAAACACGGAAGGGACTCGCGAACGCAAAGAAAGCCCTGACAGTGGGTACAAAATAATGATCTCAAGACTTAGCTCATTTTGTTACATTTCTCTCATGCATATGGTGATTTAGAGGGATTTGGAAGAGTCATCTCATCATCTTATAAAAGGTAAGTGATTCCAAGTTGTTGTGAGATAAATACATAGATTATATATAAAATGTAATATAAAACTTGGTAGAGATTATTGAATATTTTGGGATTTTGGTTGGAAACCTAGAATTTGGTAAAAAGAGAGATTGACCACGAAATTAAACATGAACAATTTGAGTTCGTGGTGCTATGGGTAATATTTTATTTTCTAGAATTTTTGGAACTCGGGCGTGCGGGCCCGAGGTTGATTTTTTTTTACTGGGTTAAAAATTATTTATAATTGATAGGTTATGGGTTTCTAAGTATGTTTTGACTAATTAGCATATTCTTTGGCTAGTTTTGGGTTGTTCAACATCGGTTTGAGGTGTTAGAGCTGATACTAGTCGATATCGGAACGAGGTAAGTCTCTTGCCTAATTTTATAAGAGGGGACTCATCCCCGTAAGTGTTCTATCTGCTATTTTATACGTGTTATGGGAGCTACGTACGTACGAGATAACGAGCGTATATGCGTATGCTAGATTTGACATGTACGGGTAGACTTAGAGTTATACCTTGCTTTAACTATACTACTTGAGTTAATTTTGCTAGTTTAAATGCTTTAATTCATGACTTAGCCTGAGAGTAGACTTGTGTAGTATACCGAGATTTGCCATTCTAAAAACTTGGTGTGGTACTAGATTAGCCGTAGAATTATACTTTCTCTTATGAATTTACTCACTGGTTGTACTTATGTGTTAAGAAGTATTACTACTATGACGGGATCGGGCTATTCGTCGCAACCATACATTTATAAAAATACCTCAATGATGTTCTTATGGGATTGGACTGATCGCCTTAGCACCACACTTATTGGATTGGGTCGTTTGCCTCGGCAGGATTATGTGAAGTATTTTCATTAGGAAGTCAATACGTACATGAGCACCTTGACTCGGATTTGACAATTGCACCCGACATTAGTTCCATATACTATATTCAGACAGTAATTGGTACTTGACGGTTTTGTATTTGGTTCTTTTATTAAATAACATATTGTATATATTTATTTGCTTTGTTGCTACTTGGCATGCCTCATACCTGATTTAATTTCTCATGTATATCTGATTTTTTTTGGACCATTAGTAAGTGTTAATGTCGACTCATTGCCACTACTTCTTCGAAGTCAGACTAGATACTTACTGAGTACGTATTAATTTACGTACTCATACTATACTTCTGCACAAATTGTCCAGGTGCTGAGACAGGTCCACCTGATAGTTATACAGGCACGTATGCACAACTGCTGAGGAGACTTTGTAGTGAGCTTCTTTCTAAGCTACGATCCGCAACATATGAAGTCTCTTTCCAATTTATTTACTGTATTTTGTCTATATGTTTATTCCAGACAGTTTTTATAGTACTATTGTATATTCCAGCAGATGCTCCTGCATTTGTGATATTGGATTTTAAGATTGTGGACGGCTTGATCTTATTTTTTATATTGGTTGATTTAGCATTTGGTTGGTAATTTGATCAAAATACAAGTTTTTTTTTTTTTGTTTTGTTAAATGCCTGATATCTCATGTATGATTAAAAATGATTTTTGATTATTTTAATTCTCAAAAATGTTTTAAGATGTGTAATGAACTATTCGTTGTGGTGATTAGTTGTTGGCTTGCCTAACAGCGGCGTTAGGCGCCATCACATCCTATGGTGAGTTTTGGACCGTAACAGACAAAGACTTTGCCATTAGTGCAACTTTGTTCCTAATTGAATTCGACTCAAAAAAATGACTCCCAATTTCTTCCATGTGTTGTGGAGTTAAAACTTCATCTAATTCCGCTCTAGCCAAAAACATGGTCATATCCTCAACAACAATTGGAATGTCCAAAGTCATATCCTCTGCTGAGACTATTAACACTACAAATCCATTTACCTCCTTTCCATGAGTATGCAATTTAGTCAAGCTAGTGTTCCTTATTTAATGTGTTTTTCTTTTATCTACTTTCCATATGAGTATGTGGTTTCAATCAAGCTAACTACCTTAAAAAATACAAAGAGAAATTTAGTAATAATATGATTTAAGTTCAAGATATTAAAGTAACCTGATTATTACCATTCAGTTCTCTTACCATACAATTTCTTTATGTTTGAAGGATGTCTTTTGAAAAATGGAGTTGGAGGAGATTCCATCGGATCTGGACCACTAGGAACTAGCCTCTTCATCCCATTGTAAAGATAAAGCTGCCAAAAGGAAATGGAACTTGACAAAGCAAAATTGGTTGCAATTATGAGCCTTATGTTATTTTTTCCATCATCCTTTTGTACTTCAATTGACAATGAGATGAAGAGGCTAGTTCCTAGTGGTCCAGATCCGATGGAATCTCCTCCAACTCCATTTTTCAAAAGACATCCTTCAAACATAAAGAAATTGTATGAGTTTGATATCCTAAAGGTCCAGATCCAATTAAATCTCCTCCAACTCCTATTTCCAATCCATACAAAATATCACCTCCAGGTCGAGTTTAAATAATTGTATTAAAGTCAAAAGAGGGTTGTTTTAAACTATGATGTTTTAGACACAAGAGGAAGATGTTCATTGTTATTCTTCAAAAATAAGCATTCATAAAAATAAAATACTATACTAGCTAGTATGAAGAAGGATTTTTCTTATTCGACTTCTATTCTGTTATTTTATTATTCGCATGTAAAATCCTCATTACCCCTCACTCACTCACACGCATAGAGAAAAGGGCAGCCATGAACAAAGTATCCTGCTAGGGGTGGCAAAATGGTTAAAAAAAACAGCTAACTACCCGTATTATCTACTAAAAATGGGTTGAATAATGAATTTTTAAAAAACGGGTCAAATATAGATAATAACCATATTATCCATTTAGAAAATGGATAACCAATGGGTCTAACTTTTATATTTGTAAAGACTCAAATTAGGGGTTCCTCATGTTAGGGAGACTAAGAATTCTCCCAAAAGTGATCATATGCAAGAAGTCATGGATAATATGGTTACCCATATTATCCGTCGGTTAACCCATTTTTTATCCATAATAAATATGGGTCGGATCGAATAATTTATCCGTTTTTTCATTATCCGTTTTCGACCAGAACTATATCCGACCCGCTCGTTTGTCACTCCTACCTACATGCTATACGAGAATTGTAATTGTAATGTAATTAGGAATGTAATATAGATAGACTACTCTAATACAAATATTAGTGGTTTCTTCCACGACCGAAAGACTTTTTCTTTTATAATGATGCCTCGGTCTAATTGGAACCCAAGAAAAATTAATCAGGATCTTTGTCTCTACATAATGGAATGAAAATTTGAAAATGAAAAAATATTATATTAAAAATATTCATTAGTACATGTAACAAGTCAATCACACTACAAAAGTTTATTAGCGGTTTTCATAACCCTATTGTTGGAAAATATAAGTTATAACTAGAAATAAAGAATGCAGTTATATCAAGCCTAGTTTCTAACCATTTGATATGGTTCACGTGCTTGTAATAAATTCACAACATCAAGCAATCAACTTGGTCATATAAAGATTATGTAATTTGATCTCCTTTGCTCAACACTTGTTTAGGGCTTCAATCTCAGCTTCTTCGAATTTTAGAACATATTCATGATTGTCACCTCTTTTTATAATCTCTACTGGCCATGTATAGAAATCCAATTTGCTAGAAGAAAACACTTTGGTTGAAGTTGTCAAAAAATATGGTTCCTGAAAAGAGAAGGAAACGATGAAACTTAAGTTTGAATTAGTGAAACTTACCCTGCATTTCTGCAAGAGGTTGTTTGTTTCCACGGTTGGAAACTTACCCTTCCAGGTATGCGCGGGTCCGGAAAAGGGCCGGATTACAAGTGTCTATCGTACGTAGCCTTACCTTGCATTTCTGCAAGAGGTTGTTTCCACGGCTGGAAACTTACTCTTCCAACTATGCGCAGGGTCCGGAGAAGGGCGGAACCACAAGGGTCTATCGTACGTAGTCTTACCTTGCATTTCTGCAAGAGGCTGTTTCCACGGCTGGAAACTTACCCTTCCAACTATGCGCGGGGTCCGAGAAGGGCCGGACCACAAGGGTCTATCGTACGTAGTCTTATCTTGCATTTCTGCAAGAGGCTGTTTCCACGGCTCGAACCCGTGACCTCCATGTAATGCCCCTCAAAATACACAGATAGTGAAGCTTGCTCAAGTAACTGAAATAACAGAATGTACCTTGAAATCAATCAGCAAAAGCCATTTTCCATTGAATGTCCAAGCCTGTTGAAACTAACTGTGGAGTCTAACCATCCTTCAACTTTTGCTCTTTCAACATAATCTTTAAATTGTTTTTCAGCATCTGGTACATCTAGAGCCAAATCATCAAGAGATTCTGCAACTCTAGCAAATCCCTTTGTCATCTGATACATAGTTATAAGTCCCATACTAAAACATTCCTTAAGAAAACCCCATAACCTCTCATTTTTCTTCTCAATAATAATCACCAATGATTTCTTTACAACTTCATGATGAAAAAATGGCATCCCTAATTCCTTTATGCATCGATACGCTTCCTTTGCATCTCCTCCAGATTCAAACTCCTCTAATAGTTTTCTTATTTTATCCTTAACGTCTTCTATCGCCCATCCATTTGAACTACTTCCACCACCACCCCAACACCTTAATATTCTCTCGCCCGATAATCTACCTTTTAATAAAGATTTTGCCATTAGTACAACTTTGTTCCCTATAGAATTCGGCTCGAAAAATTGACTCCCAATTTCTTCCATGTGTTGTGGAGTTAAAACTTCATCTACTTCTGCCCTAGCCAAAAACATGGCTAAGTCCTCAACAACAATTGGAATGTCCAAAGCTGTATCTTCTGCTGAGTCTATTAACATTACAAAGCCATTTACCACATCATCTGCTGGAAAACAAACAGATGATAATAAAACAGATGCCATTTCTTTTTCTCTGTTTTTCCTGTCCATAGCCAAAGTGATTAACTTCTTGACAAATATGGCATTTAGCTCGGCCAAACACGAACTGTTCTCCGATTCTAGAAACCTACTAACTTCAACAATTTCACCTGACAAAAAGTACTCCTTGATCATGGATTGTGCTTTTAGTTTGAATTCTTTCACTAGTTTTTCATCAATTGCTTGCTTTTCAATTTCCTTTGATAATGACTTTAAAGATGAAATACATAACCAACCCTCAGATGCTGCCTTAGAAATTATAGACTGCAATGTCACCCTTGCATTTGGTATGTCAAGTGATAAATCATCAATATTGTCAATAATCCTATTAATTCCCTTTGATAATTGACTTGAATTTATCAAACCTTCTTCTGTAGCTTTCTTTAGTAAATCCAAAAGGCGATTTTCGGCTTGTTGCTTTTCCATTGCCATAATAATAGCCCTCTTAACAATTTCATGGTGAAAAAATCTCATATTCAAATCCTTAATACATCTAAAAGCCTCTTTTTTCTCTCCACTTACCACATACTCAATCAGTAAATTGTTGATCTTGTCCTTAACATCTTCAACTGTTTTATTCTTACTTCCACCCCATCGACGTTCGATAATCTCAGCATGTAAAGGAGCTGATAAGTAACTTTTCTCAGCTCTTTTTATAACCTCAATTCCCTTTGAATCTTCAGGTAAAGAAGAATTTGCTTTTGCTAAAAATGCAGGAGGAAGAATATCATCAACTACTGCTCTTGCAATGAACAATGCGAGAATATCGACTGCATCAGGTATGTCTACGATGAAATCATCTGCAGATTCCAAGAGTTTACTAAAACCTTTGTAAACTTGTTGTGGTTTAATAACTTCAGCATAAAGAGCAGATAGTAAAACAGCAGCCATTTCTTTTTCCTTATCATGCCTATCCATTGCCATGGATACTAATTTTTTAACAAAGTAGAAGTCATAACAAGACATTCCAAGTTCTCTTAATTCATTGGCAGTGGATGTTATATCATCATTCTGAAAATATTCTTCCACTAATATAATTGCCTTCTTTTTGTAATCCTCAAATGTTGCAATCATATCTTTTGTACTTGTTCTCTCAGTATCCTGTAAACAAGTTAACAAAAAATCTAAGTTAGTTAATGATATGTTATTTATGAAAATTTCTAGTATCAAGAGAAAAATCCTACAGTCAATAGAGTTTGCTCTCAGACGACTTAAATATGCGACAGGGTATTGTAAGTGGCAGAGTAGCCTTGCTGCCACGATCCATTGAAATTCAGTCATTTGTTCGCTCTGATTTGTAAGAAAGAAAAAAAGACAGAGTTTGCTCTGAGGCATAGGAAATTTATCTTCAAATATGATAGCAAAAGTTACATACCTCACTACTAGTGTAGTTTGGATCATTGGGGTCAATAGCATGGACATGATCAACGGTATCCATTAATCCACCCCAGGTGCCTTTTCCTCCACAACCGCCTGTATAATCATAAATATTATGAGAAGAGTCAATTTAATAACAACTGCTATTACTAGTTCGACTCAATCCCAAGCTAGTTGAGGTCGGCGGTATGAATCATCAATATCATAAATGTCGTTTGGATCTATAATATTTCAACACTTCATGCTTAAGGATTATCTAACATTCGAGGTTCTTTAATATAGAAAATTAAAATCTTTACTAAATGCAGTTTCAATGTTTTTTCTTTTTGGTTTCCCACCCGATGTTTGGTACCCGTATTGGGGCCCTCTGGATTCCGCCGGGAAGTCTTACACTGGAGAATAAAGTGCTCCCTAACAAAGGCGACGGTCTAACATTGCTTAAATGCAACGGTCTGAATAATCTTGTCACAGGAAAACTATCATGTTTATTCATGAATGTAATGTGCAATTGAGAAATTACTTAAGTTACCTTTCTTTGGACGACCATCTCGGGGAGAATGAGAGTTTCTTCTATTTTTGAGTGGACTTCCCCTCTCTGTGACATGCTTGCTCTGACGATCACCGGGAGACCTTGGAGACTTGGGCGATTTTGGAGATAACTTTAATGGAGATATCTGTAATGGAGATACTGACAATGGATCTGCACTTTCTGAAGCAGATCGCAGTTGTTCTTTATGCTCATTTGATAATTTCCTATCAGTAAATTCCATATTTTGAAGTACTAATAATACTAGAAGTAGTAGAATATAGGAAATTAAATAATTGCATACGTTAGTTTCTCTCTTCTTTAAATCAACTACATCCAACTCCAAGCTGCTGTTGTAAGATTTGTAATGTGGCAAACTAATTGTCCTTCATCTGAATCTTCTCAACTAGTTTAGTGTTACAAATACCCAAATGGATAAGCAATAACCAAAAGCATGCTCAAATTCTTGAAGTGATGTGCTACATAGAGAGTGTTTTGGCTTAAGTTTTTAATCTAAAACTTTTGGTTTACAATTATTGTAGTTGGTGATTGTGATTAGTGAGATAACAACGGAGATCTGAAAGAGAATTAATTGATTGGAAAAAAACAGAGAGTACATAGATTGCGCCTTTTGAAGCGGGAAGTTTGGACAAGCTGATGGTCTAATAACTGTCATTCTAACTGAATGCTTTGTTTGTACGCGTGTACATTTTCCTTTTCTTTTTGTTTCATTCAAAGAAAAGTTTAAATATATTTTACTTATAGCTTATTAAGTACTTACAACATCAGTAAAAGGTTATCTGGCAACATGCCGATATTTATACGTACGTCTATGGTAAATACTTATTGGCATCAGATATTTACACATAATCAATTAATTTAATCTCAATAGTTAAAAATTAAAGTGACAAATATATCGTTAAGCAAAATTTAGTGAATAATATGTTTTTTTGGTCAAAATAAAATTTTTTATTCAACAAATTGTGTATATTTACATCCACTAGTTCCATTTGGACTCAAGAACTAGCCATCTCTATTTCTACCTATTTAAGAGTATTCACTTTTTGTATTTACGGCCAAATTATCTACCCTTAGCTAGGATAACTATTTAGTCTATCTAATATCTTCCTCCAATTCTTGTAATTTTGTCCTCTTATGTGTAGTTGAAGACTAATTTCTCTAACTCTATGATGATTTTCCTTCCTTTCATTATGAAACCTTCTGGCATTTCGTTCACTCCATATGCGGTAGACTGTTGCAGCAAATAACCATGTCAGCACATGTGCTCTAGCTCTGCTTCCTCGACACCCCTTGGACATCCAGTGCACTTCCTCATTCCATGCCTTAGGTAGTCTATTTTCACCCATCCACCTCAGTAAAGAGGTCCATATATGTCTTGCAGAGTTGCATTCAAACAACAAATGTGCTAAAGTTTCTGTAACTCCCATGGAACATAGTACACAATCCTTTGGAACATTTATCCCCCATTTCTCTAATCTGTCAACAGTTGCAAGTCTTTGTCTAATGGCTAACCATAAGATGAATTGGTGTCTACGTAACTGCCTTGCCCCCATAATGAGATTTTTCCAAGGAACCTTCGGATATTGTGGTTGGAATGATAGATAAGCTTTCTTAATGCTGAAACCATCACTACTGCTGCATTTTTTCAATTCCATCTTGTAGTCCATGTCTTTGATCACGCCAAACTCTAGTCCTAAAAAGGATAAGCGGTCGCTACAAATATAATTCGATCTAAAAGTCCGGAGTCGAATCCCACAGAGAACTAAGGCTTAGCTATATCTGTTTAATATCACTAAAAAGACAAGTTTGAACAATTTTCTAAATTATAAAGATTGAAATTTATATTTCTAACTAATTAACTAACAAATACTAGAAAGCGGTAAAATTATCAACTAACGAGACAAAGGGTTGGAGACTAAATTAAGGAGGTCTAGAGTTATGATTTCCCCAATTATCGGAATCCTTCTAACTATGTTTCCTACAATTTGCCAATGTATTCTCTACTGATCGTGAGCACTTTAGGTGTCTTAATTCTCTCTCAAGCAACTATAACAATTTACTGGACATATTCTTTTGAACTATGTTAGTTGGCTTTATGTAACCGCTCATTATGACCACGTCAAGGCTTTGTTATTCTAAACCTACGTTTAAACCCGCTGTATTGATTTCTCACATTATTTAGGAGTGACGTTGTTCAACAACCACCTAAATATGTATCCTTTCTCAAGCAACACATAATAAATAGGCACAGTCAATCGATGACCATTCAATCAACAACAATAAACACGTAGTTGAACAAGTAGAGAAATCCAACGGCTCAATTATATAAAAACATAACAAGAATTTATCCTACAAAAGGTTCTATCAAAACCCTAGATAACAAATTAGCTATTCATAATAGTATGTAAAACTACAATACTAAAAGTCATAACCAACAATGAAAAATAGAAAGAGGAAGAAAAAATTCGTAGAAGAATTCACCGCCTTGCTCCTATTGTGTCTCTGCCTCCTTAGGTCGAATCTGTGTCAAAAGTATGTCCAACATCCTCAAAATACCGTTTTTCCATGTAATTCACCAAGTAGGTCGGCCCCAAACAATTATACCTTCTCCTACGCGAAAAAGAACAATTTTTCAGGTCTGGACGCTCACGGTCGCAGTCCGGGCGCGGTATTTTCCCAGTGCACTGCCTCAGCCTGCGTTCAGGTCCGCGGTCACGGTTTCGACCGCATTTTTCACCCTGTTCCGTTTGGAATTTGAAAAAACATAAAAACATAAAATTTGTATCCCTTTGAGTTAGCTTTCCAACCATATATTATATAGACCAAATTGAGTTCAGAGCAAAGAGTTATGTCTATTTTACTAGACAGTGTGCAATATACCTACTCGAGTCTTCGTTTGTTCTTAACTATCAAATTTGACTGCTGAACACGATCCCAGCTTAATTTCTTGGGCTTTTAATTAGACTTCAAAGCTCCAAATCACTTGAATTCATTCCACAATATCTATATGTTAGCCCAAGTAAAAGTTTGTTTTGAAGATTGACAAAGGAACTCAGACATGAACCAGGTCCATTCTCCAAGTCCATCTCTCAGGTTCACAAAAACGGGCAGATTCGAGCATGTGGGTTTCACGTGAAGGAGATAGGCTTAACTTGGTGTATTTAATATCTCCTGATCGAAAAGGTTGTATAATTGATAAGGAGAGGGACTCCTTAATTAAAGAGAATACTATTCAAGATAGGGAATGAGTTAGAAGTTGAAATCAACTAGAACTCTCCACCAAGGAAGAGTTGCATTAGAACTCTAGTTATTTCTTCATCTACTAACTCTATAAATTTCAGGATGTTCTCACATTACAAGTGTTGCACAAAAACGCAGAAGTTAAATGTGAACTGAGAGCAAAATAGCAAAGCTTTTTGCAAGTAGTTCGTGTATGATTTAAGTGTGCAAACCTGAAGCTACATGAACCAGATTGAAGAACCAGCTCCATAAAGAGTTTTATGTGTCTTTCTTTATTTCTAGTTCAATTGTATTAGGTGTTTTTATATTGTACCTTTTAGCTTTATCTAGAAGCAATTGTATTAGGTATTTTGAGTATTCAAGTTAGAGTTAACTTAAAGTTATCGCAACAGTTAGATGTTGGTTGCTATAACGGGATTAGAGGTAATCCTTAGATTTACAAAAGAGTTCTATAAATGTTGTTTTGGCTCAGTGATTTAGTGAAGTGTTGGGGAAAATCCTATTGAGTAGTAGGTCGTAATTTTTTTCACCTTTTGAGCCGAGTGTTTTCCACGTAAAAATACTTGTGTTCTTTACTTTCTATATTTATTATTCCGCAACAGTAGTAGTTGGAACACATAGAAGAACCAGGTCCTTTCCATAAACAGTTTAAGCAAAAAAATTGGTCACCACACAAATCACCCCCCCCTCTTGTGTGGTATTGACGTATAAAACAATAATTGGTATCAGAGCAGGTTATCCTTGAAGAGGCTAACACCTTAGGAACAGATCAAGATGAGCGCACCACCTGGAAACTGGGAAGGGCAATCCACTGATAGACCTCCACTCTTTAATGGCCAGTACTACTCTTGGTGGAAAAACAGGATGAGAGATCACATTATCGGAGAAGACTATCAGCTAGGGGACATTGTCACTAATGGTCCTCTGGCTACCATGAAGAAGAATGCTGAAGGAGTAGATGTGCCAAAAACAAGAGCTGACTGCAATGCTAAGGACTTGAGGAAATGAGAAAAGGATGTTAAGGCCAAGAAATGACTTGTGTGTGGACTTGGTCCAGATGAGTACAGTAGAATTCAAAGTTGTACCATTGCTAAGGAAATCTAGGATACTTTGCAAGTGGATCATGAAGGAACACCTCAAGTGAAGAGGTCTAGAGGAAAACTGATGTATTCTCAATATGAGAATTTCACCATGGAGGAAAGGGAAACTATCTAGGAGATGTATACAAGGTTCACCACACTGACAAATGAACTTAAGTCTCTTGGAAGGGTTATTCTTGAAGAGGACAAGGTTGAGAAAATTTTGACAAGGGTTCTGCTAGTCACTTGGGAAAGTAAAATCACTGTCATTCAGGAATTAAAGAAAATTGTCACTCTTAAGTTGGATGAGCTAATTGGAAATCTCACTGCCTATGAACTTAGAAGGCAAACCATGAAGATGGATGCACCTAAGAAGGAAAGGAGCCTGGCATTCAGAATCACTGAAGGTGTTAATCTAGAGGAGGATAAAATGACCATGATCACAAAGGACTTCAAGAAGTACCTAATAAGAGGAAAGAGTCCTTCAAGAAGTGGAAGCTACAACAAACCAAGGTTTCTTGAAAAACAAACCAATGAGGGGTGTTACAAGTGTGGGAAGACTGATCACCACATCAAAAACTGTCCTCAATGGGAAATTGAATGGAAGAAGGAAAGAGATGAACGGAGGAACATGAAGAAGGAACAGGTTCAACCCAAGAAGAACAAAGGCTCAACAAAGGCTATGGTTGCTGCTTGGGGAGAAAGCTCATATGAGGACTCAGATGGTGAAGATCGATATGAACAAGCACTTATGGCAATTGGAGAATCTGATGAGTAATCTGAGGTAAGTATAATTCATCTCAAAGACAAGATTAAATTTTTGTCTAAAGAAAGGCTATTTGAGTTACTCCTGGATTTCATTGATGAATCTGAGGATCTAAATAATGAAAAGGAACAATTGTCTAAGGAGTGTGTGATTTTGAAAGCTAAGTGCAAAAATCTGGAACTTAGGGCTAGTGAAAGTGAAAGTAAAAATACTGAGTTAAAGAACTAGGTTCATGAACTTGACACTACTGTCCTAGAGCATAGATCTGAAAATCTAAAATTAAAATTAGGAATTGGTAAAAAGAAAGCTGATCACACACAACTCACTTTAGAAGAAAATATAGGAAAAATAAAAGATGAGTTATACAAAAGAGATGAGCAGATAAGAGTCCTTAAGGAGGATCTAAACAGGGTTAAGCACGAGCTAGACAGAACCTATAAATGGAACAGGTCCTCCGATGCACTTTCATGGCTACACGAACACCATAGTAGCAACAAAAGAGGACTTGGCTACGGGACTCCTGCACCTAAGTGGGATCCCAAAAGCAAGTACCTCACACTTCCTGAGAACAAAATTTGCACACACTGTGGTAAACCTGGTCACTATAAAAGTGAATGTATTGCAAAAAAAAGGCTAGTCAAAAGAATAAAGAATTTGTTCAAGGGAAAAATAGGCTGCCAGGTTAGGCTAAAAAGAATCTGATTCACCTTTTTGCCTATAGAAAGGGACCCAAACTAGTTTGGGTTTCTAAGACTGACCTCTCATTTCCTTTTACGGGTCCAAGTGAAGGGGAACAACCAAATATGGTACATGGATAGTGGCTGCTCAAAGCATATGATAGGAAGCAAGAACCAGTTCCTTTCTATTAGTTTGTATGGGTCCACCAAATCGTAGAGTACCTGGTCCTCTATAAGTTTCTGCTGAGAGCACTTAGTAAAGTAGTAAGTAAATGAATTAGAGGATTTTTACCTAGAAAAATCCCACACAAGGGGATCAAAAAACCACGACTTACACCTGTAGGCTTTTAACTTTACTAACTTGTAATCTTACCTATTACAAGCCACTTTATAATACTTCCTATTGCAAAGGATTTACTCAACTAACTTGTGGTACCTTTACCACAAGCCACTTTGTGACTATCCTAGTTACAAAGGCTTTTTCTAACTTGTTATGCTATCACCACAAGCCACTTTATAATTCTACCATTACAAAAACTTTTCTTTATGATTAAATTTAGTCACAACCTAAACTCAACAAGTTTAAGGATTTACAACAGGATTCCTAATCAGTATGCTTCTAAGTAAGTGGTTTAGGAGATATGGTAAGTACAATAACAAGGTTACAACTCAACTAGGACATCAATAATCAATCTTTTAGGAACTGGTCCGTAGTGGCGTTCAACCTTGTTCTTCAAGCTTGAGAGGATGATTTTTTTGTTTTTGCAAAAGGCTTGAATAAGAAACAGAAACCTTCCAGTGATGTCTTTGTAAAAGGCTTCATTTGGTACATCTTGATCACATCACTTGAATTGATGCGAGTGCTTTTTTTGGTTAGAAAATGAGTGGCTGACAGTATATTGCAGTGCGGCAGAGACAGTACCGTTAGCCACTTCAGTTCCAGATGTGTCCAAATGACTCTGTACTTCTACATAGGAACCACATGAGCATCAGGGCCTTGTTTGGTTCCTACCTCCTGAATCTGTAGTAGTTCATCCTTAGCTGGAATCCGTTAAGGTTTGCAGCAATCCAAGTAGGTCAGGTTCCCTATCTGGTTCTTATCAGAAAGCTTGTTAGATTATCAAAACATAAGGCAAGAGTATTTAAGATCTATCAATTTCCCCATTTTTGATGATGACAAACTTAAACGGTTATAAGTTCAGAATTAAGGCAGCAGAAAGCAATGTCAAAGAGCTCCCCCTGAGACGATGCCTTAATCTTTCAATTTTTCAATTCATATATAAGAACCAGTTCCCCAATGTGGTTCCCCCTGAGTCCTATATTAGTCTTTCTTTTCCCCCTTTTGACATCATTAAAAAGAATAAAAGTACAAAGACGTCCAGCCAAGCTAACTCATGCCACATATGTGCACACTAGTATGAAGAGAAATAGAACACAAAGAGAAAGTACTAGACAAAATAAAAGAGGATTTATATTAATAATTTTTAATATGCCTCTTCCTTTGAAAAACAAAAAAGGAAAAGGCAGCATTGGACTTGAACACGGGAGCAGCAGTAGTAGTAGTACATCCCAACCACAAAAAACAACAAAAATATCCACCAACCATCAACAAAAGAACAAAAAAAGAACATATCCAGATAACTGGTCACTGAGGGGAAACTTAGGGGCACTAGGAGGAAAAGGCTTGGAAGCTGCTGCAAGTGTCTGGAAAACAAGGTCTATTCGAGCGTTTCCCGACTTTTGCTCGTTGAGTAGTTCAGCCTTCAGGTTCTCAACTTGCGCCCTGAGGTCAGCATTTTCTTGGGTCAAACGGATCACCTCATCATTCGACATGGAAACCGCTCGAGCTTGCTGGCCTTCCAAGATGGCATTCCTGGCCTTCAGTCGACGTATTTTCTCAGCTGCACTGTTTTTGGCATTAATGAGCTGAGACATAGTTGAAGTGCTTCCTACACCCCCATACTTCTCAATACACTCGCACTCTTCCAAGGTTGTCTGTGAGAATGTCTGCTTACGGGTCCCTACTTTACCTGTTCCCAGTGGAACCTCAACATATTTAAATACTTGTATGAGCAAGAATCCATAGGGAAGCCCGTGATTGCCATCCTTGAAATCAGCCACTTTCTACATGTGCTCAATCATTATGGCAGGTAGACTCACAGGGTTGAAACCGTCCAATTGCTCCATTAAGAATAGATCAGATTTGGAAGTGATAGATCGCCTTTCTGCTCGAGGCAACAGGACTTTGTTAACCAGCTCAAACAACAACTGGTAGACAGGAAGTAGTGCTTTCTTATGGACCTGGTCCCCCTTCTGATTAGAATTATCTTTCACGATTGCATTTTGGAAGTTGTATTGACAAACATCTACTACACTAGACACCCCAACTGTAGGAACTTGCAGAATTTCCCCAAGCAATTTCATGTCAAAGACAATATCCACCCCATTTACTAAAGCACACACATGGTCAGCATCAACAGGAAAGATACTGGCGAAGAAACTCTTGACCTCCTCCTCATACACTTTAGGAGCGTCAATGTAGAATAGATGTGTCCATTGCTGAAACTCCACCATTTCTAGAAGTTGACGCATTCCTACCATCTCAGAGATTGTTGGGTCAAACATACGACCCAGCAAAACCTTTTGATGCCTTAGTCACTCAGAGCCAAGGCAGATGTCACTTCTGGCTTTCTTCCCAGAACTGGGTTCTTCAACTATTTCAAACTTGAATTTCCTATGCTTTTCTCCACTAACTTTACCTTTCCCCTTGGACTTGACAAGAATATCTTCATCACTCACTGCCTCATTTACCTTGGACTTATAAGTAGATCCTTTTTCTATGGAAACGGACTTAGCCTTTTTCGAGGACCGCCTTACAAGGGAACCAGGTTCCTTAGGAGTTCCTTCCTCCACCATAGTTACAGGGATAACTTCATCACTTACAGGGACACCATTCCTTACCAACTTTCTCCTTTTCTTGTTACTACTTTTCTTGATCTTTTGGAGTGCATAATCGTAGACTACTTTGACTTGAAGCCTGGTAGTAGGCCACTTATTTTCAGACTCAGGGGTGGTGACAACCCTGCGCTTACTTATGAAAGCATCTAAGGCCACGTTGTCCAGGTCTTCTTTATCACTAGATCGCATTTTTGGTACTTGAATTTCCAAGGGCACAACATCGAATGCAGGTACAGCATTATCCTGGGGATGAGAGTCCTGACCTGGGTCGTCCGGAGAGGGATCAGGTTCCTCATGTGATACCCCAGTAGTGTATATTGTTGCATCCCCTTCAGTAGCCATAAGGGCCCCTTCTACCCACATGCTTTGTGACTCTTGTCTCTGAGAAATAACTTCATGCAATATTCCATCAGCGGATACGACAAACACAGTCTTTTCTTCTTTAATAGGTGCTTCCACAACCATGGAGTCGACGACAACGATGGCGGAGCCTTTTGTGAACTCAGTATTTTCACCTTGTTTTCCACTTAGGGTTTGACTGGTGTGAGCAGCAGATGACGAAAAGAACGGAATAGTAGTTTCAAGGGTTTCCTGTTTTAACATCGCAGCATGACACATGTTACCACCACATCACTTGAGATAAAGAAGCGACACCATGTGGTTGTCATCAAACTTTCCAAGATAATGCTTGACCCGGTGCCCATTAACTCTAAAGATTTTACCATTTTTGTTTTTCAAATCAGGAGCACCAAAAGGGGTCACAAACACAACTTTAAATGGTCCACTCCACTTTGATTTAAGATTTCCCAAAAATAGACGTAACTAGGAATTGAACAAGAGAACCAAATCACCAGCTTTGAACTCCTTTCTACGAGCATATTTGTCATGAAGGTACTTCATCTTGTCCTTATACAAGGACGAACTGGAGTAGGCATGGAATCTAAATTCATCAAGTTCATTGAGTTGTTCAACACGAAGATTGGCTGCAACATCCCATTCCAAAGTCAACTTCCTCAAAGCCCACATGGCCTTGTGCTCTAACTCAACCGGTAGATGGCAAGATTTCCCAAACACTAACCGATACGGAGACATACCAATCAGAGTCTTGTAAGCCGTCCGATAAGCCCATAGAGCGTCATCTAACTTCTTCGACCAATCGTTCCTATTAGCATTGACCATCTTTGAAAAGATACTCTTGATTTCCCTGTTGGAGACTTCCACTTGACCAGTAGCTTGAGGATGATAGGGGGTAGAAACCTTGTGATTGACACCGTACTTGGAAAGTAACGTGTCGAAAGCTTTATTGCAAAAGTGAGACCCCCCCCCCCATCACTAATAATCGCACGAGGAGTGCCAAACCTTGTGAAAATGATCTTTTTAAGAAATGCAACAACACTCCGGGCTTCATTGTTAGGCAAATCCATGGCTTCAACCCACTTTGAGACATAATCAACCGCCACAAGAATGTAAGTATTCCCACAAGATCTAACAAATGGACCCATGAAATCGATGCCCCAAACATCAAAGATATCCACTTCAAGAATGGTATTGAGAGGCATCTCATCCCTTTTTGAAATTCCACCCACTCTTTGGCGTTCTTCACACCTCTTCACAAAATCACCCGCATCTTTGAACAAGGTTGCCCAATAGAATCCACAACTAAGAACTTTAGAAGTCGTCCTCTCCCTGCCATGATGGCCACCATAGGGAGAGGAATGACAAGCCTCCAAGATACTCAATTGTTTTTCCTCCGGGACACATCTACGAATCACACTATCCGTACAAATCTTGAACAAATATGGCTCATCGCAATAGAAATCCAAACTATCCTGCTTGAGCTTCTTCCTTTGGTTATAAGAGAGCTCATACGGGATTATTCCGGTCACAAGGTAATTGGCAATATCGGCGAACCATGGCATATCATTCATTGACACCGCAAGGAGTTGCTCGTCGGGAAATGAATCATTTATCTCAAGGCCATCACAAGGCCTCCCTTCCTCCTCCAAACGGGACAAGTGGTCCGCCACGTGATTCTCTCTACCTTTCCGGTCCATAATTTCTAGATCAAACTCTTAAAGTAGTAACACCCATCTCATCAATCTTGCCTCGGAGTTTTTCTTTGTCATCAAATACCTAAGAGCGTCATGATCGGTGTGCACTATAACTTTGGCCCCCATATGATATGGTTGAAACTTTTCCATTGCAAACACTATAGCCAACAACTCTTTCTCGGTGATTGTATAGTTCCTTTAAGCCTCATTCATGGTCTTGCTCGCGTAGTACACCATATGAAACATCTTGTTAATTCTTTGACCCAAAACAGCCCCAACCGCAATGTCACTTGCGTCACACATGAGCTCGAAAGGTAAGCTCCAATTTGGTGAGGTAATGATCGGGGTAGATGTAAACTTAAGCTTGAGAAGATCGAATGCTTGTATACATCCCTCATCGAACACAAACTTTGCATCCTTTTCTAGCAACTTGCACAAGGGGTGTACCACTTTTGAAAAATCTTTTATAAAACTTCGGTAAAACCCCGCGTGCCCAAGAAAACTCCTCACCCCTTTGATAGAAGTAGGGGGAGGAAGCCTTGAAATCACCTCTATCTTGGCTTTGTCAACTTAATCCCTCGCTTTGAAATTTTGTGACCCAATACTATACCCTCTTCAACCATGAAATGGTATTTTTTTCCCAATTGAGTACAAGGTTTGTGTCTTCACACCGGGCCAACACTATCCAAATTACCCAAACACTCTTCAAAGGAATCCCCAAACCATATTGAAATCATCCATGAAAACCTCCAAGATATCTTCCACCATGTCGGTGAAAATAGCCATCATGCATCACTGGAAGGTCACCGGAGCATTACACAATCCGAACGACATTCGAGAGAATGAGAATGTGCCATACGGACAGGTAAAAGTGGTCTTCTCTTGATCCTCTAGGGCAATTAAAATTTGATTGTACCTTGACTATACATCCAAAAAGCAATAAAAAGCACGCCCCGCAAGACGATCTAGCATTTGGTCAAGGAATAACAATGGGAAATGGTCCTTTCGGGTCACCTTGTTTAGCTTCTGGTAGTCCATACATACTCTCCATCTTATGACTGTCTGAGTAGGAATAAGTTAATTGTTGTCATTGGTCACCACAGTCATACCACCCTTCTTCGATACACATTGCACCAGAAAAGTCCACGAGTTATCAGAAATGGGGTACACAACCCCGGCATCCAACCATTTGATCACCTCTTTCTTCACTACTTCTTGTATAGCCTCGTTCAATCTTCTTTGATTCTCCAAGGAGGCTTTGTATCATCCTCCAAGATAATTTTGTGCATATAGAATGCGGGGCTTATTCCCCGAATGTCAGCTAGAGTCCATCCAATTGCCCTTTTCCGCTTTTGAAGCACCACCAAAGTGGCCTCAACCTGCATGTTAGTAAGGCAAGAAGAAAGAATAACTGGTAAAATAGAGTTTGAGACCAAGAATTCATACCTAAGGTGTGGAGGAAGTGGTTTCAACTCCAACATCGGTGGCTCCTCAATTGATGGCTTTGTTGGTGGAGTTTTCCGGTTTTCAAGATCCAAAGACAATTTTCTCGGATCATAAGAATAAGAGCCCATCCCATGTAGGGCATTCACGCACTCCACTCTACTTGCATCATCATTGACACAATATTTAATAGCACGGCCTTAAGAGGATCCTCCAAACGTTGATCATAGCACCGGTATCATCCACAATCACAGCTGTGACAAGGTCTACAAATGAGCACACCTCGTGCTATTGGGTTGCTTCATGAATTTGCAAACATGGAAGACGACCTTTTCATCACCCACTCGGAAAGTGAGCTCACCCACTTCAATATCAACCAATGCCTTCCCCGTTGCAAGGAAAGTTCTACCCAAGATGATAGGAACCTCATAGTCCACTTCACAATCCAAAATGACAAAGTTGGCTGGCAATATGAATTTGTCCACCCGGACAAGCACATTATCAATAATGCCCAAAGGTCGCTTCATTGATCGATATGCCATTTGAAGTCTCATTGAAGTTGGTCTAGGTTGCCCGATACCCAAAGTCTTGAAAACCGAGTAAGGCATCAAATTGATACTAGCTCACAAGTCACATAAAGTTTTGGCAAAGTCCGCACTCCCAATAGTACAAGGGATAGTAAAAACTCTGGGGTCCTCAAGCTTTTGTGCCATTTAATGCACTATAGCACTCATTTGGTGAGTCATCTTTATTGTTTCACAATCCATAGACCTCTTCTTTGTCACTAAATCCTTTATAAACTTGGCATATCCCAGCATTTGTTCAAGAGCCTCCACCAAAGGCACATTTATGGACAAGCTCTTCATCATATCAATAAACTTCTTGAATTGATTATCATTTCTTTGTTTTATGAGCCTTTGAGGATAATGTGGAGGTGGCCTAGGCAAGGGTGCTTTTGCTTTTAGCACAACCAGCTCGGGCATGTCAATCATGTGTTCCCTAGACGGGTTCACGGCATCTTGAGTTTCCACCTTAGCCTCATCAATGTCAATTCTCACATCATTGTTCACATTATCTTCAGCCACATCTTCAACAACCAATGGTACTTCATCATCTTGCAACTCAACATTTTCATTCACAACTTGCTTTTGCTTTGAGGCATTCACATCACCGCCTCTCCCACTTCTTGTTGTAATTGCTATCACATGATTGTTGTTCCCAGCCTTCGGGCTCACTACCATATCACTTGTAGAGTACCCTTGGGGCGAGTGTTCAAAGCTTGAGAGATTTGGATTAACTGTACCTCCAAGTTTCGGATAGAGGTATTGTGAGAAGCCAACTGAGCATCGGAATCTTGGTTCTTCTTCATCATCTGCTCGAACATCATCTCATTCTACCCAAATCACTTCCAGAAGAACTGGGACCTTGAGAAGGGAAATGGGGTGGATTGTTCGGTTGTTGATACATTGGGGGCCTTTGAAATCCTTGCCCTCGGTTGCCTTGGTTTCCATTGTTGTTCCACCCGCCTTGATTGTTGTTGTTGCCCCAAGTATTGTTATTTCCATTCCAATTGCCTTGGTTGTTGTTTTGATTACCCCAATTGTTGTTTTGGTTGTTGTTGTTCCAATTGCCACCACCTTGTTGTTGATTGCCCCAATTTCCTTGGGGTCGCAATTGTTGGTTTGAAGAGTTGCCTCTATTGCCTTGATAGTTGTTGACATATTGTACCTCTTCACTTTAGTCATCATATTCATCAACAAATTGCTCAGAATTTCCTTGATTTTGTTGCCTCATTTGCCTTCTCTTGTTGACAAGCAAACTAACACCCTCCATGGCATTCACTTGGCGAGGATTCTGAACTTGTTGCAACTGCGCCTTAGCCAATTGATTCATAGTAGTAGTAAGCTCAGCTATCGCTTGCCTGTGGTCATGTAATTCCTTGTGCAAATGGATAACCGTAGGGTCACCCTAAGGCATATTTGCTCTACTCTGCCATGCTGAAGAAGTGTAAGCCATCTCATCAAGTACATCACACGCCTCATCATAAGAAAGCTTCATAAAATTGCCCCCCGCTAATTGGTTCACAATACATTGATTTGTAGTATTTATGCCCCGATAAAAGGTCTGTTGTATCATGGCTTCGGTCATATCATTATCTCGGCATTCCTTCACCATCGTCCTATACCATTCCCAAATTTCATGCAAAGGTTCTGTTGGCTCTTGCTTGAAGTCTAATATTTCATCCGAAGTGCCGCCATATGACTCCGTGAGAAGAATTTGGCAATAAACTTATCCGCCAACTCATCCCAAGTTGTGATGGAATGGTTGGGGAGTCTCTCGAGCCAATCTAATGCCTTTCCCCGAAGTGAGAATGGGAAAAGTCTCAATCTCAGCGCATCCTCGGATACATTCATCTGCTTGCTCCCCAGCATGTATCTACGAACCCCTTGAGATATTTGTAGGAATTTTGATCCGCAGCGCCCGTGAAGTACCTACGATACTCAAGTAAGGTCAACATCATATTGGTTATCTGAAAGTTGCCTGCACGGATTCGGGGTGGGATAATAGCACTTGCGTAGCCCTGGTTCAGTAATACTCTGGGAGCTACTCTTAGAGGTGGCGGAGAAGGGTCTGGAATATTATCATTTGGATTAGCATTGGCATTTCGGCCTCTCCATTGTCCTTGAGGTGCAAGAGGCACCTCATCTTGCTCAAGATCATCTACCTCCTCCACCGCTATCACATTTCTAAGAGGGTCATTAGCGTTGTTTAAATCCATGTTGGTACCTGAGTAATGACACAAACAAGTAAGTAACAAAGAAGGAAAGAAGAACAATACACAAAACTAACTCCCCAGCAACGGTGCCAAAAAGTGATCGCTGCCTACTCCGCACTACTAAAAAGTAGGATGAGAGGGTCGCAATAGCTTTTACCCGATTTGTGGGTCAGGATCGATTTCCACAGGGAGCTAGGAAGGGAGTCGAGTATCTATCTAGAGTGGAATTGTGTAATTGTTCCAAATATCACTTCCAATCATTTTTGAGTTTTTTTTAATAATCAACTATTATCAACTACTAATTATAATTGCAACTAGATTATGCTAAGCGAGAATTGCTACAAGTTGTATCTAATGGATAAAAAGGTACTAGGGTAGTGACTTTCACCTAGGTGGCTAATTGACGGGTAATTGCTTCTAAGGCATGATTGACATGATTGGGGAAATATGCTATAACCGTTGCACGATTGTACCCACTCTCACACCTCTCGGTAGAGAGAGTGATTTTGCCCAATTGACTTTCTCAAGACCAATTGGGTAGGCAAATTTTCTCAAGCAACTAGGGTTCAAGTCGGGTAATTACTCTATCAAGGTTTAACCCTTTAATTGGGACTATCAAATCTCTTGAGTCCATCTCAATTCCTTGTTGGGTAAATTTTGGAGACTTAGGCTCTCTTTCTCAAGAAAAGCCCAAGTCAACTTAGCACAAACCAATGTTTGCAACCACTAATTCATAAATTAAACCATAAAATTAACCTAAATAACAAACACCCATAGCCAATCTAGCCCTAAATCACAACACCCATCAATTACTCATACTAGGGGTGAGCCACAACCCTAGCTAATGGGTTTAGCTACTCATACTTGATGAGAAAATCAGATAAATAGATGAAGAGAAAGACATAATATTTAATTACTGAAGTAAATATAATGATTCAATGACTAAAACTACGTTAAAGTGCCAAACAATGGCTACAAAAGGCCTTCTCATGAGTGCAGCTCAAGTCTGGTAATAGTTGATACCCTAAAAATGGAAAAATATTCTATTTATACTAAGCTTGAAATACTGGACAAAAATGCCCCTACGGGGTCAGTGCAGACCACACAAAATGGTGTGTGGTCGCACTAGGCTCTTGACTCTGCAATTTCATCTCTCTGAACCCAGGCTCCGCGGACTGCGCAGAATGGACTGCGGACCGCATAGGCTTCATCTTCTAAACTTGGCATCTCTCTGAAGTTAGTTCTGCGGACCCCACAGAATGGTAGTGCGGCCGCGGTGTCTTCAGTACAGGCCGCACAATATCTACTACGGCCGCACTGCTTTGATGCCTTCAAATCCAAGTCTCTGAATCTCCCTAGTGCAGACCGCACAAAGTGTAGTGCAGCCGCACTAGGCCTGTTTGTCCTGAGTTTGTCTTGTCTTTGGTACTTGTGCAAGTTTCACTCCTTTTGAGCCGATCTTTGACATCTCATCACTTTGTTGATCAAACCTGCAATCAAGCACAACTTATGAGGCTTTTAGGACTATTTTGTAAGAATTTATAATCAAAGCGTAAGCAATAATGAGCATGAAATGCGTCAAAATTCCTAGTTATCAGCAGTGAGTTAGAGAAGAGACCCAATGATGCCTCTATACATTGTTTGATTCATATGAGATCCGGTTTCATCCATGTCCAGTCGAGTGGCCGTTGCAATGGGAGTGTCTATCACCTTTGATGCTTCCATGTCGAACCTCTTCAAGAGTTCCCTGATGTACTTTTGTTGACAGATGGAAGTCCCTTTTGGCGATTGTTTTACTTGAAGACCCAAGAAGAAGTTTAATTCCCCCATCATGCTCATTTCAAATTTACTTCCCATAAGTTTTGCAAATTCTTCACACAGAGAGTCAGTTGTTGCTCCAAATATGATGTCATCAGCATAGACTTGAACAATGAACAGGTTCCTTCCTCGTTTCTTTAAGAAAAGAGTATTGTCAATTTTCCCTCTCTTAAAGCCATTTTCTAAGAGAAATTTTGACAATCTTTCATACCATGCTCTAGGAGCCTGTTTTATCCCATACAAGGCTTTGTCCAATTTGAAACCAGGGTGCTCATGACATTCAAACCCAGGGGGTTGCTTCACGTAGACTTCTTCCTTAAGTAGTCCATTCAAGAATGCACTATTGACATCCATTTGGAACAAAGTGAATTCCATATGAGAAGCAAAGGCGATCAGAATTCTGATGGCTTCCATGCGAGCCACTGGAGTAAAAGTTTCATCATAGTTAATCCCTTCCTCCTGATTATAACCTTGAACCACTATCCTGGCCTTGTTCCTTGTGGTAATTCCATGCTCATCGAGCTTGTTTCTAAATACCCACATGGTTTCTATAATGGTTCTATCTGGGGGTCTGGGTACCAGGTGCCACACACTATTTCTCTCAAACTGATGCAACTCGTCTTGCATGGCTGTAATCCAATCTGCATCGTTTAAGGCTTCCTTGATGTTCTTGGGTTCTGTTTGGGAGAGAAAGGCTGAGAATGTAAGTGAATTTCTAGCTCTTGACCTGGTTTGGACTCTGGAATCTAGAAGAGTGATTATGTTGTCTATGGGGTGAGAACTTTGATGTCTCTAGTTAGATGTATGGGGTTCATTCTGAGAAGAAGAAGGTATGTTTGGTTGATTATTCTCTATCCTTCCTCAGATGCTAGTGGAGTTCCCTGAACTGCATCAACCACTCTTTCTTCAGCTTCAGTGGTTGTAATTGAAGTGCTTGGTTTTGTTGATGATGAGGCGGTGTTGTCTTCAATTGCCTCCTTCACTTGACTCATCATATCTGCCTTTTCGTTTGTCATGTTAATGACTTCACCAGGAACAAGTAAGGGTTCTCCATCTTGATCTTCCTCAGCGTTCTTCTCAAATGATGGATGGGATTCATCAAAAATAACATAGATGTTTTCTTCAACACATTGAGTCCGCTTGTTATATATCTTGTAAGCCTTGCTTTGAGAAGAGTAGCCAAGAAATATCCCTTCGTCTTTTGGCATCGAACTTACCAAGATGATCTTTTCCATTGTTGAGAACATAGCATTTGCATCCAAACATTCTTAGGTAAGTCAGCTTATGTTTTCTTCCATTCAGCAGTTCATACGGAGCCTTGTTCAGAATTGATCTGATCATGCACATGTTCACTAGGTAGCAGGCAGTGTTGACAGCTTCAGCCCAAAAGTTCTTTGCAAGTCCACTGTCAATCAACATTGTTCTTGCCATTTCTTCCAGAGTTCTATTCTTTCTTTCTACTACTCCATTTTGTTGTGGAGTTCTAGGAGCTGAGAAGTTGTGAGAGATACCATTTTCATTGCAGAAATCATCAAATTTGACATTGTCAAATTCTGTCCCATGATCTGATCTAATGCATACAACTCTAGACTCCATCTTCACCTGGATTTTCTTCATAAAGGCCACAAATACTTCAATCGTTTCATCTTTTGTTCTGAGAAACAAAGTTCATATGAATCTGGAATAGTCATCCACGATCACGAAAATGTATTTCTTTCCCCCTCTACTTTGCACCCTCATAGGTCCACAAAGATCCATGTGCAGGAGCTCAAACGGCTTTGAGGTGCTCACATCTCTTTTTTACTTAAAGGAGGACTTTACATGTTTTCCTCTGGCACAAGCATCACAGACCTTTTGAGTTTTGAATTATGACACAGGTAGACCATGGAACAGGTCCTTCTGAATTAGTTTGTTCAGAAGGGAAAAACTTGCATGGCCCAGTCTTCTATGCCATAGTTCAGCATCATCGTCAACCGCCTTCAGGCAACTCAGATCAACACTCTATAAGGATTCGAAATCAGAAACATAGATGTTCTTGTATCTTTTGGCCACCAGAACTGTTTCACCAGTCACAAGGTCAGTGACTATACATATTTTGGACAAGAACTCCACCTTGTTTCCTTTATCGCAAATTTGAGAGACACTCAGGAGACTGTACTTAAGTCCATTGAAATAGTACACATTTTCAATGGAGTGAGTGAGTGACTTCCCAACTTTTCCAACTCCAAGAATATACCCCTTTTTGCCATTGCCAAAGGATACATTCCCTCCTTGCAGGGCTTTTAGTGAAAGAAAGTTTGTGGTGTTCCCGGTCATGTGTTTCGAACATCCACTATCCATGAACCATTGTTGACAACTTCCTTTCACTGTTCCCTGCACAGGAAATAGGAGTTAGTTTTAGGAGCCCAAACAAGTTTGGGTCCCTTGTAGTAACCAAGAGGATGAATAAGAACTCTCTTAGTCCATGTAGGTAATGTGCATTTTCTGTGAGTGGAACCTGGTCCCTCTTTTGTGGTCACAGTTTCAGTAGCCGCTTTATCTTTAGGTACTGACTGATTCGTGGCCTGGACACCTTCCATGAAGTGCCCAGTGTTCCCGCATTGGGTACGAGGCCAATTATCAGATGTAGTGGCGCTCTTACTGTGAGGGTTGTAAGGATCTTTCTTCCTTGGGAACCATGCTCCCCGCCCTTTTTCACTGTCATTAGTGAACAAGGATGTGGTAGCTTCTACGGACCAGTTTCACCTTAAAGACTTTTCAAAATCATTCATTATTTTTTCTAGATTGGCTTGGAGGAGCTCGTTTTTCTCAATTTCAGCACTTATCCTACATCTCAAGGACTTCACCTCATCTTCAAGCCTAGAATATTCCTCACTTACTATCTCCTTTCCTCATTCAGAGCTTTCATGTTTTGGCTCAGTCAAGGGCTTTGGTATTAGTTCCCTTTGGTCAGAAATTTCTGCCAAGAGATCACTCTTTTCTTTTCTAAGAATTTCAATGGCTTTCTTTTGATGAGTAATTGCAGCTACTAAGTCTTTTATAATATGTTCAGATTCTTCTAATTTTACGAACAAGGAATCCCTATCCTCAGCAAGACTACAAAAGACAGTAATTAAAATATCAGCTAAACACTTGAGTTTTTTTGGAGAATAGGATTTCAGATTTTTCTGAACATCCCTGAAGTTTACCTCTTCATTTCCATTGTCTTCATCATTGTCTGATTGAGTCATCAAAGCAAGCATTGAGTCATATCCAATCTCCTCGCCTTCAACTGCCATCGTAGAACTATCATCGGTATTAGATTTATCTTTTTTTACTTGTATATTTCCCTCATAAGCTATTTGCAAAGCCTCCCATATTTCCTTGGCAGTCTCGCATGTAGAGATTCTGTCGTACTCTTTAGGTTCCAAACCATATACCAGAATTTTCTTCTCCATCGCTTTCTTGTCTACTTCAGTGTATTCTCCGCTGGTCTTTTTTATCAAAAATGGAAATTCATTTAGTCACTTAATTGGAACAAACGGACCATCGCAGATAACATCCCAAAGCTCACAATCCTCAGCGATGATGAAATCATGCATTCTAGCTTTCCACCACCAATAGTATTTTCCATCAAACTTGGGTGGGTGTTATATGGATTGACCTTCTTCAAAATTTAGTGGATCCGTCATGAGGATCCTTCCTAGATGTTAACCTAATAGGAAGAACCTGCTCTGATACCAATTGTTAGTTTGTATGAGCCCACCAAATCATAGAGTACCTGGTCCTCTACTAGTTTCTGTTGAGAGCACTTAGTAAAGCAGTAAGTAAATGAGGCAGAGGATTTTTACGTGGAAAAATCCCGCACAAGGGGATCAAAAAACCACAACCTACACCTGTAGGCTTTTAACTTTACTAACTTGTAATCTTACCAATTACAAGCCACTTTACAATACTTCCTATTGCAAAGGATTTACTCAACTAACTTGTGGTACCTTTACCACAAGCCACTTTGTGACTATCCTAGTTACAAAGGCTTTTTCTAACTTGTGGTGTTATCACCACAAGCCACTTTGTAATTCTACAATTACAAAGACTTTTCTTTATGACTAAATCTAGTCACAACCTAAACTGAACGAGTTTAAGGATATGCAAGAGGATTCTTAATCAGTATGCTTCTAAGTAAGCGATTTGGGAGATATAGTAAGTACAATAACAAGGTTACAACTCAACTAAGACAGCAACAATCAATCTTTTAGGAACTGGTCTGTAGTGGCGTTCAACCTTGTTCTTCAAGCTTGAGAGGATGATTTTTTTTTCTATTTTTGCAAAAGGCTTGAATAAGATACAGAGGCCTTCTAGTGATGTCTTTGTATAAGGCTTCATTGGTTCATCTTGATCACATCACTTGAAGTGAAGTAAGTGCTTTGTTTGGTTAGAAAATGAGTGGGCTAACAGTATATTGCAGTGTGCAGAGACAGTACCGTCAGTCACTTCAGTTCCAGCTGTGTCCAAATGACTCTATATTGCTATATAGGAACCACATGAGCATCAGGTCCTTGTTTGGTTCCTAGCTCCTGAATCTGTAGCAGTTCATCCTTAGCTGGAATCCGTTAAAGTTTGCAGCAATCTAAGTAGGTCAGGTTCCCTATCTGGTTCTTATCAGAAAGTTTGTTAGATCATCAAAACATAAGTCAAGAGTATTTAAGATCTATCACTTTCACTTGAGGACCTCAAAGGAGGTAATGTCTCCTTTGAAAATGGGAAGAAAGGTGAGATCATTGGGGTTGGAAAGGTAGGTAAGACTGATTCTCACTCTATTGAGAATGTCTACTTGATAGATGGCCTAAAGTACAGTCTAATCAGTGTATCACAATTATGTGATAGAGGTAACATGGTAGCATTCGCCTATACCAAATGTTTTGTTATTAATCTTACCACTGATAAGATTGTTTTGCGGGGAAAATGGAGTAAACAATATATACATTGTAGATTTGTCCACATTTTCAGAAAATGAACTCACTTGCTTAAGTATGTTGGACAATGATCCCCTCCTTTGGCACAAGAGACTTGGACATGCAAGTCTGAGTCAACTCAACAAATTAGTCTCCAAGGACCTGATGATAGGGTTGTCTAACATCAAGTTCAAGGAAGACAAAGTTTGTGAGGCTTGTGCAAGGGGGAAGCAGGTAAGATTCTCTTTTAAATGCAAGAAAGTTGTAAGCACCACCAGAACAATGGAACTGATCCATATGGATCTCTATAGTCCAATGAGAATATTAAACAGAGGTGGTAAAAGATATGTGATGGTGCTTGTTGATGATTACTCTAGACTTTCTTAGACATTGTTTTTAACATCTAAAGATGAAGCATTTGACATGTTTACTTCTTTTGTTAGAAAAACTCAGAAATAACTAGGTAATCAACTTGCATCAATTAGGTCTGATCATGGAACTGAATTTGAAAATGCTAAGTTTGCTGAATTTTTGCATTCTACATCATAAATAGTTGCATGACTAGACATATTGTTAAGAAGATCCCCTATGAGTCACTTAAAGGGAGAAAGCTAAATATATCTCATCTTAGAGCATTTAGATGCAAGTGCTTTGTGCACAATAATAGCAAAGACTCCCTAGGTAAGTATGATCCCAGAAGTGATGAGGGAGTATTCTCGGGATATTCTTCATATAGTAAAGCTTATAAGATATACAGTAAAAGAACTCTATGTGTAGAAAAAATATATATGTTATTTTTTAAAAAACTAACATTCTTTCTGAGAGGTAGGAATAAGATAATGAAGAGATTGGGTTGATAAGAAATTCAAATGGTAAAACCACGGTCCAGCCTGAAGATGTATCACATGAAGGAACATGTGATGGAACCGGTCCATCCACTCTGGGCAAAATGACAAGGGGAACTGACTAGAGAGGAACTGATCCTCAAACCTCGGGGGAACCTGTCCATGAACCTATTCCTCAATAACAAAACCAGGAAGGAACATCCAAAGAAATTGACACTCCTATTGCAACATCCACGAAATTGGATATAGATGAACCTGGTTCATCTGTTGATCAGAAGTTGTATAAGAGAATGATTGGTTCTCTTTTGTATCTTACTGCTAGCAGACCTGACATTATTTTCAGTATAGGTCTTTGTGCTCAATTTCAGGCAAATCCAAAGAAGTCCCACTTGACTGTTGTCAAGAGAATATTGAGATACTTGAAAGGCACCACTGACCTTTGCCTTTGGTATCCAAAAGGTAGTAATTTTAATTTTTAACCTAGTGGGATATGTTGATGCTAATTATGCAGGGTTCCTTATGGATAGGAAGAGCACCTCAGGTATGTAACACTTCCTTAGTTTATGTCTTGTGTCATGGGCTACCAAAAAGCAAATTTAGTGGTCTTATCTACTGCTGAAGCTGAGTATGTTGTTGTTGCTTCATGTTGTGCTCAATTATTGTTAGTCAAACATCAATTAATGGATTTTGGAATTGATGTCGGTTGCATCCCTATTTTTTATGATAACACTAGTGCTATTAGTATGACAAAGAACTCGGTTCATCATAAGGGAAATAAGCACATAGATGTTAGGCACCATTTTTTTAGGGACAACTATGAGAAAGGCTTGATCATTGTGGAGTTTTGTGCTACTGACAAGCAAATTGCTGACATCTTCACAAAAGCCTTAAGTAAAGATCACTTTGAGAGTAACATGTTGGAATTAGGGATGATTAAGATCACCTAAAAGGACCAGTTCAAGCTTAAACAAGAAAAAAGTTAAAAAAAAATGGTTAGTAAGTTTGTAAATTATGTATAATTAGATTAAATCTTGCTTAGTCTCATATTTTCTATAGTAAACTCTTGTGTCATGTGTTAAAATGACTCATTAATCTCTAATGACATTTTCTCTATTTTGGCAAATTTAGACTTATACAAGAGAATTATCAGTGAAGAACTTGGTTCATCAAGATAACACGGTATGTTTTCTACACTCTGCATAATTTAAAATAACTATATTTGGATCATGAGCAGAGTCCTACCAAATACCAAAGTTCTTGTGAACTTATCCGTTACAAGTGAACCAGTTACGTTCAAGACTCTTGACCATATTAAACTACCTAGGTTCTTTTAAGTCTACTACTTAGGGGGAAGAAAGTGGTTCTTCTAAAACTAAACAGGTATCTTCTGATTCTAAAGTTTCTCCTGAGACAATTTTTAAAGTTGCTGCAAATTTGAAAAATAGATTTATAGGATCTATAGCAGGTGTTGAGACTACAGAATCTGGAGAAGTTGGTGGTAAAAAAGGAGAGCAATGGTGCTAGGAGTACTGTGAGGGGAAAGGGGACAAGAATGGTTGATTCTTCACCCACTCCTGTGAGTGTAACCAAATATACAGGTACAATGGTTGTTTGGGGATATGAACCTGGTTTATATGTAAAGGAAACCCTCGCACACATGCAAAAGAAAGTGACTGAAAGCTATAATCCAGCTTCTTGATAGAGTTATCAATAGCACCAAAACTCATACCATTCCCTATGGCTTCATTCTCATAATTGTGCTTGCACATTTCAATGTACCTATGAAAAAGTGGGAGGTTAGTACAAGCATGGATCATTTTGGGTTAATACTCGAGATTATGAAGTCAATGTCACTCCTAAAGAACCTAGTTTATCCAAAAAGGTACCAGTGAATAGCAAGGTCAGAGCCTTGGTGCAAGAAAGTGGAGACTACGAGAGATGCTCTCAGAACTGAGCTGGCAAGAGAAAAAAAAGAATGGTGGAAATCTTCAAGGTATGCTGAAACTCCTCCAAGTCAAAAACCAAGCACCTAATTCTTCCCAGTCTTAAGCCTCCTAGCCTAATGTAGATAAACTAGTGACCCAGTTCGGGACTTTATGTTTCTTTTGCTCATATTTTCAGTATTCTTATTTCTTCTAATGCTTTGTGGTAGAATCTTATCAGTCATCAATGAAATTCACTATTTTTACTCAACTATTTGTTTATATTTCTTGGATGGTTGAAATTCCTAACTTGATCTATGATGATTAATCCATGATTGCATTTGACGTAGCCCTAGTGCCATGAGTAAGTTTTAAAATCTGGTTATCTCACATTTTTATGCACCTTTTGGATGATGCCAAAAGGGGGAAAAGGTTGTGCTTTATACTTCCTTTACACTTTGAACAGTAATGTTTATAACTTAATGTACCTGGTCCTTGATGATAAGTGATAAAAAGGAAAATGTTTCTAACATTGTGTTGATGTTTAGCTGAGTTGAAACATGGCTCAAGCTTATGAAAAAGTACAGAGTTTGTCATCATCAAAAAGGGGCAATTTGTTGGCCCAAGTAAATGTTTGTTTTGAAGATTGACAAAGGAACTCAGACATGAACCAGGTCCATCTCTCAGGTTCACAAAAACAGGCAGATTCGAGCATGTGGGTTGCACGTGAAGGAGATAAGCTTAACTTGGTTTATTTAATATCTCCTAATCGAAAAGGTTGCATAATTGATAAGGAGAGGGACTCCTTAATCAAAGAGAACACTATCCAAGATAAGGAATGAGTTAGAAGTTGAAATCAACTAGAACTCTTCCACCAAGGAAGAGTTGCATTAGAACTCTAGTTATTTCATCTACTAACTCTATAAATTAGAGGATGTTCTCACATTACAAGTATTGCACAAAAACTCAGAAGTTAAACGTATTGAGAGCAAAATAGCAAGGAGTTTTGCAAGCAGTTCGTGTGTGATTCAATTGTGCAAACCTGAAGCTACATGAACCAGATTGAAGAACCAACTCCATAAAGAGTTTTATGTGTCTTTATTTATTTCTACTTCAATTATAGTAGGTACTTTTATATTGTACCTTTTAGCTTTATCTAGAAGCAATTGTAATATGTGATTTGAGTATTCAAGCTAGAGTTAACTTGAAGTTGTCGCGACAGTTAGAGGCTGGTTGCTACAACGGGATTAGAGGTAATCCTTAGGTTTACAAAGAGTTTTGTAAATGTTATTTTGGCTCGGTGATTTAGTGAAGGGAAAATTCTACTGAGTAGTAGGTCGTGATTTTTTTCACCTTTTGAGCCGGGTGTTTTCTACGTAAAAATACTTGTGTTCTTTACTTTCTATATTTATTATTTCACAACAGTAGTAGTTGGAACACATAGAAGAACCAGGTCCTTCCATAAACAGTTTAAGCAAAAAATTGGTCACCACACAAATCACCCCTCTTGTGTGGTATTGACATATAAAATAACAGTATATAGCTCGGAATCACTCCTACGAGTCATAAAACATACAGTTAGTGCAAAACACCAGTGATTAAAGCTCAAACTCAATTAAAGTGCAGTAAATTAAAGTGTAATAAGCGACTAAAATATGCAATTATAGCTTATCGTCAGTCTTCAAACCAGCTTCTTGCATCAAAGATTTTCCTCACAAGCCAGCAAGCTTGTGATGGGGTCTTCATAGTAGCTAGATCCTTGTTCTTTATGTAGTATCCATGTATCCATTGCACCTATATGGATTCTTTCCTTGATGTTACTGCCCACAACAGCCTGTAGATAGCTGCTCTATTCCACAAGTTGAAGTCTATTAACTTTATACCCCCCTGCAGCCCTTGGCATACATAGTGATTCCCATGAGATCAGTGATTTCCTAGATGCTTCACAGCTCCCAATCCATAAAAAGGTTCTGCATATGTTTGTGATTAGTTGTATAACTTTCTTTAGCAGTACAAAGATCTGAGCCCAATATGTTTGCATTTCAAATAGGACACTCTTGATTAATTGTACTCTTCCACTATAAGACAAGAATTTAGTAGTCCAACACCTAATCCTCGATATCATTTTCTCCACAATTGGCAGACATTGTTGAATAATGATCTTCTTGGATGAGAGTGGAACTCCCAGATATTTGAATGGCAGTTCTCCTGGTGCAAACTGCATTTCATTCAGAATCTGCTCCTTTAGTTCTTGGGGAACCCCAATGTATAATGAACTCTTGTCCAAATTTGACTTTAATCCAGAACACTAGAGAAGTGATTGAAAGCTTGAAGCATTAATTGTATGGAAGTTCTATAAGCCCTACAACACATGAGCAAGTCATCAGCAAAACATATATACACTAACTTCAATCTACTGCATCTGGGGTGATAATTGAAGTACAGGTTATGTTGCAACTGTTTTAAGGATTTGTTAAGATACTCCATGATCAACACAAATAGATATCGGGACACGGGGTCACCCTGTCTTAGTCCTTTCCTTGCCATAAACTTTGAAGTAATTCCACCATTTATTAAGATGGCATAACTCACATTAGTCACACACTCCATAATCCACCCAACAAATTTCCCAGGGAACCCAAATTCTAGCAAGACACCTCTAAGAAAGTCTCATTCGACCGAGTCGTATGTCTTTCTGATATCAACTTTAATAATGCACCTAAGAGAAATTCCCTTCTGTGTATAACCTTTTACCAGCTCATGTGCAACAATGACATTGTCTAGGATACTCCTTCCTGCTATGAATGCTGATTGTGAGGCTCCAACAATTTTGTCTACTACTAATTTTGCCTGGCAGTGAGAATTCTTGCTATCAACTTACACAAAGTTATACAGCAACCTATAGGTCTATATTCCTTCACATAAGTAGGATTGGTTACTCTTGCGCTAGGGTAAGAGTGGTGCAATTTGCTTCTTTCAGCATTTTCCCAGATTCAAAGAATTGTAAGACAGCTATGCTTACTTCCTCCCCTATTACACTCCAGTATTCTTTAAAGAACTCTATATTAAATCCATCCACCCATGAGGCCTTATCATTTGGTAGCTCTTTCAATGTTTGTTGAACATCTCCTTTTGTGATAGGTTGAATCAACAACATTTGTTGATCTCTCTGTAAACAAGGGCCATCTTTGGCAATGTGAGTGTTTAAGCAGGATAATTCTTGTGCTCTGTTTCCCATCAGGTTTTGAAAAAAAACCTATGAATTCCTGTTGTACCTACTTTGGATCTGTTAGTTGTACTCCCTGCTCATTGCATATAGTTGCAATATTGTTCTTGGCATGCCTTGCTTTGAGTTGAGCATAGAAAAACTTAGAGTTTAAATCACCATGTGCGATCCAAACAGATTTGGATTTCTGTCTAAGGACTCTCTCCTGAATTATAGCCCATTTCTCCACTTCCAGCATTATCTCTTTCTCTTCTATAATCAATCGTGCATTGTAAAGATCTGCTGCCATTGCTTCCTGAGTTTTATAAAGCTTTGCTTGCAGGGCCTCAATTTTTTGATCCAGTTTATTCATTTCTTGATTCGTCTGCTTTACAACATGTTCTATTTGCTTTAACTTCATGCAAACTCCATACATAGCATAACCATCCACATTGGTTTTCCATATAGATTCCACTACTTCTTTGAATGGATGTTGCTTCAGCAGGACATTGAGGAGTCTGAATGGTTTTGAAAGTTTTTATTTGACAATAGTAGTAGTAGTTAGTAATATAGGGGAGTGGTCTCAACAATCAGGATTTAGGTGATTAATATATTTGTAAAAGACATGTCTTGCATTCATTAATTTGACATAAATATCCGATAAAAATAAGCTTTTAACATGTGTATTGTGTTGTACATAAGCCTACAATACTTAAACGCATGAGTTGTTTGAAAAATACATTTTAGTTAAACATTAGACTACCATCTACGGGGAGTAGGGACATAGTCAAACATAATTGATTAAATGAATAAGTTGAGAGAGAAAACATATTAATTAAAGAAAAAATTGGCACACTCGTTAAAGAAATATAGGAAGTGATTTCGTCTAATTTCAATCTTTTTTGTATAAATAAGAATTGGTTATTGTTTGTCTAGCTTTGGAATATTAATGCCTAACTTTGCAAAAGCAAACAAAATCATGATAGTCTTTTTATTCCAATATTAATTCATGTAGCAATACTTTAATTAATTTGAAATTGAAACATAATTAATTATTACTAATAAACTACCTTATTCGTTGCACTCTTTTAAAGAAGTTTTCTGAAAATTGCTAGGTAAACTCATTTCAAAATTAATATTTTACTTTAAGCATTTGTAATTAAAGTTGAATGAATTATTTGGAGATATTAATTCTTAGAAAAGAGTTTAAACAAGATAGAATTTAAATATAACTTAAATCCTAATAGTATAAACCTTAAATCTCATTCCCTTTTGTTTCATTATTCTTTCTTCTGAAAGAAAAACCAAAACTAAAATAATGATTAACTAACATATAAATCAATCTAAACATTTTTTATATGAGTACTATATAAAATAACTCGTCGGAGCTCCATATCTGAAGTTTGGAGCTCCACAAATATCCGGTGCCGGAGATGGACCTCGTAGCATCCCTACAGTCGGAACTCGAGACTCTTCGAAGCAGGATTAAGGTATCCTTTTGTTGCTAATTGCAAAATAAATTATTTCAAATAACTCTTAATATTCCACAATCACTATTTAACGTGTTAAAAATCCTCAATTGGAAACGCAGGAATTGGAATCGGAAAATGTTAAATTATCTGCTCGGCTCTCGCATTGCAGTTGTCAAGAGGTTATTGCTTCTTCCTCATAATTCAAACACATCTATAAATTTTTAATGTGAATTTTGATGTGCTGTTATTTCTATGTAGACAAAGGAGAAAAGTAACGGTAGCCTTGAGAAGAACGGAGTTTTGGATGGTCATGGAAAGAAGAAAAATAAGCTCAGAGATTTAGGTTTGTATAAATAAAAGTTTAGTGATTGGGATGTTTTGCTGTAGTTTTACGTGCAATGTGAAAGGTTTTGCGATGGTAATTTAAGTGTTGAAATCAGTTAAGATAGTTAATTCGTTTTGCTACGTTTTTTTTTATACTGAATGAGCTATTTCTTTTTTGTTTTGAAAAATAGAGTTTATCTATCTTTACAAGTTTGATACTGTTATTCGAATTGAGAATATGCTGAAATGTTCCTTTTCCATTTTATGTGATAATTGATACTGTAATATAGGAATGGATGCTGAAAAATTCCCTTTTTTGTTTATAGGCTGTGGCACAATGGTGATGCATCAGTTCCCAAAAAGATATGTCGCTTTGAAAGTCATGTATTTTGGTCCAAGGTATTATTATGCTACTAATAGTTTAGTAGGATTCTCTTTTAATGTGGCCATTGAAAACTAAGGAAGAAGTTCTTAGTTGAGAGCATTTTTAATCTACTTTTGTCTTTGTAATTAACATAGACCCCAGTTCTTTGATAAAATGAGGATACTACATCAGGAACGTATTCGTTCTGTAGCAGATCTTTTACAAGATCAATTCGGATATCATCTTGTCTGATCATATTTTGTAATTTGACATATCACTTTAGCCAAAGGTGAGCCACGTATAAGAAGGCATTGGTAAATCTTAGGTATATAATTTTATGAAGGAGTTTCAATCTTCTTTGTTAAAATTGTGCCAAGATGAGATGCAAGTGTTCGGAAGAAAAAGATAGAATTGTGTGGTTCTAAGTCGTCAGGTAAAAATGTTGAACAAGGTGGATTAATTCACAGAATACACTTCCAATGTTTTATCTGGTATAACCTCAGTTTTGATATAGTAAATTTTTCTACACATTTTATCTAGAAGCAAAGATGAAAGGCCATCTATGTCACCTAGAAGGGATTATATAAAACCACTTTAAATTTTGATTGCTGAAACTGCCTCCTGGTCCTAACTCCAATGGGTCCCTGTTAATAACTCTGCATAGATGGTCTAGTGGTCACATGAAGTATGCGGATGAAGCTCCTTATTTCATCCTGGAATCTAATGGCTGCAGGTGGATCACTTTTTAACTATGCAGTTTAGGTATAATTGGAGTATGAACTAACCAGAAGGTGCTTGTTATATTCTGTTTCTACCATTCTCTTTTAGTTGGATTGTGCTTTTTTTCACTTTCCCAAATTTTAGCAAGTACTTGTGCCTTGTTAAATCTGTAACAGAGAACATGCTGCATTACAGGTTTTATGGTTTTGCTTCGGAGGCTCAAATGGATCCCACTGTTGAGGTACTATGCTCTCTTATGAGATGATGTTCTTTTAAGAATCAGGCCAGCATTTAATGCGATGGACATGAATTACCCATGAACATGCAACTATGCGTACTAAATGTTTTGATCTTACTCCTCTTGTTTTAATCATAGTCCATATTTACCGTCCTTTAGATAGAGAGAAGCTAATGAAAGAGTATGATCTGGTGCTTTTCTGTGAGCACACTTTTTTTCCTTGCATATATTGCACAATGAACTATTCAATCTTAGCACAAGCTGTTGTTGAGCCCTTCTCCTCTGGTAGAACTTGGCCGACTTTACTGTCTGCAGTTTAGCATCTCAATAGAGTACTTCTCTTTGTATTCTGATCGTTTTCTTCATGCAGGGTGAACTTTTCAAAGCTCTAAAGAGGACAAGACTCATATTTGGAGATAAGAGGGAATTGCAGTACTCAAGATGTGGTAGAACAGACAAGGGAGTTTCCTCTGTTGGACAAGTGAGTTGAATAGAGCAATTAATTTGTTGTATGTTTGATTTACTAGTAATTTAGATATAATGAGCATTTGATGCGAAAGTGCTTTTTTTTTTTTTTTAACAATTTCAAACAAGAGCTCCCTGCAAGCAGATAGAAAGTTCATATGCAATTCATTCAAGTAAATATCTATAACCAGACATATATCATTTTCTAATTCTGTTTTTCAGTGGGTTAGAAACTCTGTGTTGTTATTGCATCTTTGATTCCTAGTGGCAGCAGCTTTCCTCAAATTTCATTGAACTATTTTTTCCCTTTCCAGTTCATTTCCTTGCTTGCAAATCCTTTTTCTTCTATGTGCCTTTGAGAAAGTTTTTGTGGAACAGTATATCTCTTTTTATGTCTTTTAAAGCATGAGAAATACTTATTGCAGGTGATTTCTCTCTTCTTAAGGTCAAAACATAGGGAGTCAAGAGGAGACAATAAGTATTCTGGGGAAATTTCTGTTGAAGAATCTTGTGGTCTGCTGATATCTCCTTGCCATGTACTACTATGTTTAGCCCTTCTGATTAGTGATCTGACATGTACTTACTGTAATGAGATTTGGCACACATCCATTCCACTCCCTTCCCACAACATTGCTCACTCTTTTCTATTTATGCAAGTTCTGCTAGTGTAGTTTTATGGCCGTTACCTGTTAAGTGGCCATTTTCAGAGAATGATCTTGTTGGAGTACTTGGATGGAATTGCTTTGTTTTTCAGTAATTACTAACCTTTGATACCGTTATGCATTTTCTTCACCCAGGAGAAATGGACTATGTGAGGTTACTAAACCAAGTCCTGCCAAATGACATTCGCATTATGGGCTGGTCTCCTATTCCAGTTGGTTTCAGTGCAAGGTTTGTACTGCTTCATATAAATTTTGCTCTCAGATTTTTTTTCAGATGGTGATTGTTTGTTGGTTAAAAGCATTTAAAATTACCTAGCTCTTTCCAAAGTGTCATGTTTTCTTTCAGTAGGTGAGAAGGCTTTGAATACAGTCTGTGATTAGTTATTTGTTTTAGTTACAGGGGAAACTCTTACACCTTCTTACGGAATATTATGAGGAATTACAGCTTCTTGTATTATCCACACTAAGTTTTATTTGGTAATTTATCATTGGCACAATTTATAAAATTGATATGAGTCTCCAGGTATATTAGGTGCACTCATGGCTAAACCTGAAAAAGTATGTCCTGGATCCCCTAGAAGTCAACTTGACATCCTCATATCCTCTAGGTTGAGAAGCTATACCAGAGTTTGTTCAGTTCTTCATTATAGTTTAACAGCGTTTTTGCCTTTCAATAATTGCAGGTTCAGTTGTTTGAGCAGGGTGTACAAGTACTTCTTTTGGCATAGGAATTTGAATATAACAGTGTGTATCTTTCCTTCTGAAATCAAAATTGACCTGGTTAAGCTGATTTACTCCACAGATTTCAACATTACACTCTTGAATTGCTCAACAGGCAATGGAAACTGCTGCTGAGAAATTTTTAGGGGAACATGATTTCAGAAATTTTTGCAAAATGGACGCGGGCAATGTGCACAACTACCGGAGGCACATAATATCATTTGAAATTCTCCCCTTTAGTGAAAGGTTTTCTACTATTAGCTTGACACTCAGCTATTTCTACTTTATGTCCCTTAGTCTACTTAGCCTTTACTTTTAGAGGGGAGGATTATTAAGTAGACCAGTCTGATCTTCTTGGAGTTTTTAGATGTTTAAACTTATTTTTTCTCTGGTGGTAAATTCTGTAATTATCTCCTTTGGATCTGCGGTGCTCTTGTTTCAAAATGTAACAAAAGTTGCTAAATTAGATAGATAAGTTGATGTTGTTAGGGAATACTGTACCTGTCCATGAAAGCCAATATTAAGGATCAGGCTGTATTTTAGGATGGGATGCAATGTGGAGATTGAGAAAGCCTAGATACCCCCCCCCCCCCCGGCCCGATGACATTTGCACTTGTCATACAGTTATACAGAAATGACTGCAGATACTTGTAATTATGCAATTGGGTTTTTATAGTAGGATAGGTGACTATTTTATTTTTCGTTTTCCTTTTCTTTTTGTGTAACCGTTGGTAACATTTGATGAATATCAATAGATCTTGAATCTAACTGAAATCTGCTTTCTTTGTCTTTTCTCTGCAAGTGCTTTTGAATTTTGGGTATTTGTACTTTCAGATAGAATTCTATTGAATGCATTCTGTTTCTCAAAAGATAGCAGAAAGGTAAGGAGACAAAGGAAAAAATAAAACGGATAGGAAAACCAAAGGGGAAAATCCCAAGTATATAATTATCATCACTCAGCACTGAACTATAAAAGCTTATTTCATGTTATACGTATTGAAATGATTCACATGCCTTTATTATTTCTTTTATTGCAGTTACAAAGATGATCAACTCATGATTATGAAAATCAAAGGTAGTGCTTTCCTTTGGCATCAAATCCGGTGTATGGTTGCTGTACTATTTCTGATTGGCCAGGGTCTTGAGTCCCCTAATGTACGTAATCTATGTCTCATAATGATTTGCTTAGGAACCTGCGATGGAACCTTCTTTAATTGAATGTAATTTGTTGTCTGCAGAATTTGAGTTTTTCTTCATCTCCTTTCTTTTAGAACCATAACTAATGTTTTATCAACCTTATGATGAAAATAGAAGCAGCTTGTGGAGTTCTTAAGTCATAACTTTATGTAATACTAGAACACTGGTCATCAATGTCTGCTCAACTTTGTACATAGAATGTTTTTTTCTGTTCTCACCACCATCTGATTGTCATCACTCTAGGTTCTGTATACTTCTTGATCTCGTAGACCTTTTCAGATTTTTCTGAGTCGGTCGATGCTTTCTGCTCTGTGAAAATCTCTTTGATGTCTCATTCTTAAATTAAATAAAAAATTTGTTTAATCTTGATTTTGAGGAGTACTTGTTGTTGTTGTTGTTGCTGTTGTTCCTTGTTACTCAACTTTTCCTCAATGTCCAATTGGTTATTGCTTTCAGGGTTGACTACGTGAAACCTTTATGTGTTTAATAGACCCTATGGGAACATTTTTTTAATTGAGTTATCTTATCATACGGCAATTATCAAGTACGATTTTGGTTGTAGGTAATAGATGCACTACTGGATATTGAAAGAACACCACGGAAACCTCAGTTCCTAATGGCTCCAGAGATACCTCTAGTTCTTCAATCTTGTGAATTTGAGGGTCTCAAATTTATTTGTTCATCAGGTACTTGAATGGTGTTCTATATTCAGAATCTTGTAAGTCTTGTTCCATTTCCATTTTTCTTTCTATAAGAAATTTTAAGATCCTCGAAAACTAACTATCCTCTGTTTTTAATTTAGTTGATGTTAGATATGGGAAGCCTGACTCCTACTTGTTTTGGACAGATGCGTAGTAGTACATGTTGGTAGATATGACAAATCATGTTCTCATTTTGTTGTTTCTTATGGTTCCTCTTTTTTACTTGATCTTGTCAGCATGGCTGTGTGAGTTATCAACTTTAGCCATTTGTTCCAAATATACCCTGGTAGTAACACAACGAATTGCTATAAGCAGCACTCCAATCTCATTGAGGAGTTTTTGTCACTATTGCATTTGTTTTTTTAAAATATATTCACTGTAGACCCACTATTGATGATATGACCAACTTGACTGTGAGTCTATTATTTCGAAGAAGTAGTACCAAACAATAAAAATGTGTTGTTGAATGGTTTTGATCAAATTTTGGTTTTCTGGATATGTTCCGTAAGGAGCGGTAGGGCATCCCATATATATTCTTCCTTTTCTTTTTATGAGTGGCATAACATGTGACCTCTCTTCAGAGGAGTGCTTTTTGTGATTAAATGTATTATTCTAGAGGGCTGTTTATAATTATGATACATCATATCTGTTCTTTGGGATATTTTATGGACAAATTTGGGTAACCTACAAACATTCTTGTGGACCTTTTTCTGCAGATGCAAAGCAGGCTTTGAATGAACATTTGGAGCGGGAATGCCGAAGTTATAAACTTCAAGCCGCAATTTTTCATGAAGCTATGCTAAGCTCTTCATCTGTTGAAATTGGTAGGTCATGGTGTACCTGTACTTGAAAACTATTATAGACAATAACCTGCAGCACATTGCTAAGCTAATAGAAATTTCTTTTTTCTTGGTAAGTAAAATAAGCTGACTCTCGTTACGATCTCAAAACATAAGCTGATTGAGTTTTTCCATGTTAGACAACAATATATCAAGTGACCGTACTAAGAAGAAAGAAGCTTCCCACACTCCTCTACTATCTCGACCAACTGAGCGTGAGTTCTTCTTCCTCTGGTCTTTCCGGTCATTTGATAGAACTTGTTTAAATTTGGGAATTTTGACTGCTATAAACATCAATATCAACTTGCTCTTTAAAATGAACAATGCTTAACTAATAATTTGTGCCTCTGAACGAACTTTGTCCTAGTTTAGGGTCTTAAACTCTAATTGTTGACTTCTTGATTAAGAGTTGCGAGGGCGATTTAGTTAACCTTCGTCCGTGGTTATTTAAGCAGAAATGTTGAATAGTGTCCCTGGTTTTTACAAATGCTTTCTTGTTTCACTGATAGCATGCAATGCTAGCGGAAGGGATATGAAGCCTTCTCTAACTCTTCGTTCCGCTCCTTGAGAACAAGGACTCTAATTCATTAAAAACCATGAAAAGAGAAAGCTCTTTTTTTAAGGAAAAAGGAAAGAGTCTGTACACTGATGTCATCTGAACCATTTCCTAGAGGTTTTTGCTCAAAGTTTGTTTTCTTCTCATTTTAACAAATGTGAAGTGAAAGAGGCAGTTTTGATGAGAATCTTTATATCAACATGCTGGTTTGTTCGTTGCTGATGTGACACGGAGAGCCGCTGATAATAGACAACTAATGTCCTATGTAATGGGGTGGTGAGTGTTATAGGTGTGGAAACTATACAAAGTAGCCTCTTCTACTCTTTTATCCTTTGGAGAAGATATTTACATAAGACAAAGATCGTATTATAAAATCACAATAGAAAAAAGGATCAGAACAATTTTTCTACCTACGTGTTGCTCTTCACTGTTCATGTGCAGTTTCCTTTTGTGACTAACATATTCTTTTGACTTGTCAATTCCATGGATCATAAGTTTGTGTCAGCCTACTCCTTGTACCTACTTTTTTGTGTGCTTCATATCCAGATAGATGCATGGATACACAGCCAAATACGAACAAACTTATTTGTGTACACGTATTGATGATAAATCGTACATTTGATATCCACTAACATTAGAACACTTTCCTTCCAGCATCATACGAAGAGCGGCGTAAAAAGCTGGATGCAGGAGCTAGAACACGTAGATAGGAAGTGAATTTTGGGAGATGAAATAAATGAGGGTGTCGATGGTGTTTATTTCTTGTAATATTATCTTGTTGTAACCTTAATATGCTTTCGCAATTAGCCTGCCGTGTAAATGGGATTGTACTTCTATTGCCCTTCACCGTAAATCACCAATTCGTTTTGCTCCTGTTCTATTTACAACTTGCTACAAGCGTCAATGTTTTCTTATGAAATTGTTTGAAAAGATCTATAATTTCTTTAAATTCATATGACCTTAACAAATAAGATAACTCAGTGGAAACAAAAAAATTTATATTAGCATACCAACTAAGTTAGTATTATTAACTAGTTGGTATGCTAATATAAATTTCTATATGTTCCTTAATTCCTTCTAGATTTCAAGAAATAAAATGTAATTTTCAGAAAGAGTAGGACACTGGTGACTTGGGAAATGATTTTGTATATATTTCATTATGGCATTAGTTTTATTGTCATTATCTTTTGTAAATCTTGTTTTTACCTTCTAAAAACTTCGTCAAGGTATTTTTGCCGCCGGAGCATCTTGAACCTCGTCACGCTTTGAGTTTATAAGAAAATTCCTATGTCCTGTTGAATTATAGATAAAATTTTCATTTGTTAAACGACAAATCCAAATCCTACTTAGGTCAGAGGCAGATCCAAGATTTGATGTAAAAATAGCATGATATAGCCAGTTTTCGGACTGGTCATTCAAAACTGGCCAGTGTTTATCAAGTCAAACAAAAATAGCCACTATTTTGCTTCAACAGAGACCGATCCAGCATAATATACTGGAGTTCGATGCACTTGTGTATGAACTCCAGCATATTATGCTGGACCGGTATACTTTGCTGGCTCCAGTATAATATACTGGAGACTGGAGCACCGGTGCTCCAAACTCCAGTATATTATGCTGGATCGGTATACTTGCTGGAACTCCAGTATATTATGCTGGAGTTCTAGTGTACTTATGCTGGAACTCCATCATATTATGCTGAAGTTCCAGCATACTTATCCTGGAACTCCAGTATAATATGCTGGAGGTCAAGTATACTTATGCTGAAACTCCAGCATAATATACAGGCGCATTTTTCGAGTTTTGAACAAGGTTTTCGTTCAAATTTATCTTTACATGAAAAGTGGTTAAATTTCGATTACTTTTGAAACTGGGCTATTTTTGAACGACCAGTTGTAAATCTAGCTATTTTTGAATTTCTCCTGAATTTGATGGCTACGGGTGCCACTATATTTAATGCAAATCTACCACTAGTGAAGGAAATTGAATTAGAATATATATTTAGCCGGTTCGTCCTTTCTTGAATTAATTCAATTGGGGTCTATTTTAAATTATTTTTTCGTTCCACAAGATTTTGGGTGCATAATTAAATACACAATAACCTAATTGAACATGTTTGCTCCTTTATTTGAAATCAATGGAGAACTAACAATAGATGATAAAAAAGAAATATGATTAAAGTCATATTCAAATAAGAATTTTGAGGTCTAGAAAAAGAAAACGAAAGTAAATATAATTAAAGGTATAACAAAAATGGGGGTTGTACAGAGAGAGGAAATACAAAGAAGAAAATAAAAGATTAAGAAAAAGAAAAGTGGAAAAAATGGAAAAAGAAAAGTAGCCCAAGAGGAAAAACAAAGTTGTGCTCCTGACATGGCACCTGCAATTATTTAATTACTCGGGGTGCCACACCTTATATATATATTGGTCAAAATCTGACCACCTCGACCAGGTTGACCACGACCCTATTTTTGCAACCGGACAGTAGAAGTCAATAGAGTCAACTCCATTTCTCCTCTAAGACATCCGACACATTGAAGAGAGCAATGTCTAGCCACGACCAGAAAGCTCCACTGACCCAGACACGCCAAGTCATAGCAGGAGTAAGAGGGTTTCGCCTATATATATAAGCCCAGGTAAGCTTACGAAAGGGGGGCGGAAGAAGACTTTCTCACAGAAGAAAGAGAAGGAAAAAGCTCCATTCTTGTATCCCGAAAGGGAAAAACAATTGTAATCCTTCTTCCCCATCTACGGATGAAATAGGCAGTGTATAATCTTAATAAGATCAATGACATTCCTTTCGTCTTATGTTCAATCATTATTACTCAATCTTTCGATCTGGTATCAATTAAGTTTGACTACGATTTACCCCTTCATCATTGATTGATTTATTCAAAAGGTTTTAATATCTTTTGTCGTCTGTGGGGATTTCCTAGTGAAAACTCCTAATTTTTTCCAGATCGAAGCAAAGAAACACGAGAAGAGAACCCAACTCACGCGAGACATGGAAACACCGTGTTGAGGGAAGGGAAACCAAATGGATTCACGAGGTCTGGAATTCCCTGCCCTATCGGCTCCGAATATCCCAAACAAGGCGAAAGGTGCTACAATCCAGCTTCCCCCCTCCCCTCAAAACCGCCAGACAGAAGCAAGGAACATCTCATCCTCATCTCCTACACTTCGTCAAAACAGGTACATAAAATACACGCGAGCGAACGTATGCAGGGGTATCTAGATTGAGGAGCCAAAAATTATTTCGTCACAGCCGAAACACTCCCGGCCGGCAGTATATCCAAGCCGAAAAGCCGAAGTCAGGCGGGAAACTATAACATGCGTGTAACATGAGCCCGTGCAAAATATTGGCACCTCGTGTCTACAACGTTGAACCATCTGATGCGAACGATGCTAACCAAATTGGGACTTCCGCGAAAAGTACCCGACTCCGAAGAAAAAGAAAGGTTCGACCTCACTCGAACCACGGTGGGTTGTTATTTCGATAAGTTCGAAATAGAACCCTTTAAGGCCAAGGGCCTTCGCCATCATAGAAAAGAAAGGTTCGACTTCCCTCGAACCACAACGGGTTGTTATTTCGATAAGTTCGAAATAACACCCTTTAAGGCCAAGGGCCTTCGCCATCAAAGATAAAAAGAAAGGTTCGACCTCGCTCGAACTACGACGAGCTATTATTTTGATAAGTTCGAAATAACACCCTTTAACGCCAAGGGCCTTCGCCATCAAAGGGGAAAAGAGATGTTCGACCTTGCTCGAACCACGACAGGTTGTTATTTCGATAAGTTCGAAATAAGACCCTTTAAGGCCAAGGTCATTCACCATCAAAGAGGAAAAGAGAGGCCTGACCTTGCTCGAACCACGACGGGCTGTTATTTCGATAAGTTCGAAATAACACCCTTTAAGGCCAAGGGCCTTCGCCAAGAAAGAAAAAGAGAGGTTCGACCTCACTCGAACCACGACGGGTTGTTATTTTGATAAGTTCGAAATAACACCCTTTAAGGCCAAGGGCCTTCACTGTCAAAGAAAAAGAAGGGTTCGACCTCGCTCGAACCACGACGGGGTGTTATTTCGACAAGTTCAAAATAACACCCTTTAAGGTCAAAAGCCTTCGCCATCAAAGAAAAAGAATGGTTCAACCTCGCTCGAACCACGATGGGCTGTCATTTTGATAAGTTCAAAATAGCACCGTGAAACACCAAGGGCCTTCGCCAACAAAAAGAAGGGTTCAACCTCGATCGAACGACGACAGGCTGTTATTTCGACAAGTTCGAAATAACACCCTTTAAGGCCAAGGGCCTTCGCTAACAAAGAAAAGAGGGGTTCGACCTCGATCGAATGGCGACGGGCTGTTATTTCGATAAGTTTGAAATAGCACCCTTTAAGGCCAAGGGCCTTCGCCAAGAGAAGAGGTTCGACCTCGATCAAACCATGACGGGATGTTATTTCGATAAGTTCGAAATAACACCCTTTAAGGCCAAGGGCCTTCGCCAGCAAAGAAAAAGAGAGGTTCGACCTCACTCGAACCACAACGGATTGTTATTTCGATAAGTTCGAAATAACACCCTTTAAGGCCAAGGGCCTTCGCCGTCAAAGAAAAAGAAGGGTTCAACCTTGCTCGAACCACGACGGCTTGTTATTTCGACAAGTTCGAAATAATACCCTTTAAGGCTAAGGACTTTCGCCATCAAAGAAAAAGAAGGGTTCGACCTCGCTCTAACCACGACGGATTGTTATTTCGATAAGTTCGAAATAGCACCCTTTAAGGCCAATGGCCTTTGCCATTAGAGAAAAGAAAGGTTTACCTTCCTCGAACCACGAAGGGCTGTTATTTCGATATGTTCAAAATAACACCCATTACGGCCAAAGGCCTTCGCTATCAGAGAAAAGAAAGGTTCGACCTCGCTCGAACCACGACAGGCTGTTATTTCAATAAGTTCGAAATAACACCCTTTAAGACCAAGGGCCTTCGTCATCAGAGAAAAGAATGGTTTGACCTCACTCGAACTACGACGGGCTGCTATTTCAACAAGTGCGAAATAACACCCTTTAAGGCCAAGGGCCTTCGCTATCAAAGAAAAAGAAGGGTTCGACCTCGCTCGAACCACGACGGGCTGTTATTTTGATAAGTTCGAAGTAACACTCTTTTAGGCCAAGAGCCTTCACCGAAAAGGCGAAGAACGCAACCACCAGAGGAAAAGGAAAAATCGGGACTCGTTAGGCGAGCCCCCCATCTTGCGCCAAGGTCACAAACAATTAAAACAAAAATTGAAGTACAAGGAAAATAGCGAAGAAGAAAATTTTTTATTTATGCAAAGTCACAAGTGCGGCTACCGCCGCTTACATATGGCCCAGGCCAACAAATAAAAAAAACGGAACGAACAGACGCCAACCAACAAATGAAACAAAAATAAAAATGAAGTACAAATATTCTTTATACGGCGTCACTACCACCGTCATCATCACCATCTCCACAAGGTTCATCATCATCACCATCTGTGCCCCAATTAGCTTTGGGTGTCGCCGCGTCGTATCCACAGTTGATGCGAGTCTCACGAGCTTTCGCTCGCGCTTCCTCATAAGCAGCCTTAGTCACAGTGCCTACTTCCAACAAACTCTTATATATGTCCCGCTGGGCTTCGGCATAAACCCATAGCTCATGCGTTTGGCGGGGAACAACAGCAGAAGACAATTCAACCTAAGCCTTTAGTCACTCATTATCCACCTCTAGGGCCACGACTCGATCTCTCAGAACCGAAGCCTCCTGATCAATCGTGCTGATCCGTTCCTCGAGCCTCGCCTCCATAAGAGTAGTTGTTGCCCTCTCCGATTCTTGCTCAGACTGGAGCACGCGGATGGTATCCTCTAGGGCCGCCGCCCTTGCTAAAGCCTCAGACCAGGCCCTCTCAATATTCTCCAGGCCAACAACCTTACTCTCCATCGTGGTCAGCTTCCCTCTCCACTCTGCACTCATCGCCTCGACTCAGACTAAGTTTTGGTCCATCTCCGACTACATAGACCTCAACTTGCCCTACAAATACTCACACTCTGCAACAACCCCCTTACCCAATTCGAGCTCCTCATCCTTGATGCAGAGTTGCTCCTCAAGCTTGCTCTTACTACGGATCGTCTGCAGTAATTCCTGGTCCTTTCTCTCTAACTCCTCGCCTAGGGCCCGATTACGGGGATCCTTTATCAGTCGCTCGTGCAACTCGCGACATCTGTTGTGATAGCGACAATATTTCTCCAGCATCTGGAAGAAAATCCTCGACCGAGTATTGGCCCTATGAATGCTTTCCACCTCCACCATATACATATGAAAAATAGAAAGGCAATTAAACAAATGCTTTTGAACAAAGGGAAAGTTTAAAACAAGAGCCAAATGTATCATACCCTCAATCCCATAATGGCCACCTCGTCCCTCAACTCGGCTTTAGGGATATTCCGCAGGGACTCATTCTCAGCTTCCGAACATAGCAGGCTAAATTGAGGAACCAAGTTATCCCCTTGCTCCAAAAGGTTAACGTCGGAAGGGATCTGTAGAACATGAGTCGATCCCCCTGTGTGAACCACCGAATGAGTAAGGCCCTCCTCGAACATCCTGACGTCATCAGGATCCAAGTCTGACTCGGATTCATACTCGTCAATCACCACGCCTTTTCCCCTTTCTGCTACCGAAGAAGGAACGCGACCCGCTGTAGACGAAGAGGGCACATCTGAGGTCGCAATAGCGGCACCAGAGGTTTGGTTCTCTGCCCGACAGGGCGTTGATCATTAATAACAACGGGGACTTCTAGATGAGTCGTTACGGCAACCGGAGTTTCTGAGCACTGACCGCCGGAGCCAACTTCAACAACTTGCTCTGCCTCTACGGGAGATGCCGCAACAACGCCTTCCCCCGGGCCCGTCGGGGGAGAATCATCCAGGTTAATCACTATCGGAGGTGTCATATCAAACTCTACCTTTCGTCTCTTCGACGACCCTTCCTCCTCCCCAGTCGATGGTGATTCATTCGTAGGGCGGACGACACTGGACGGGACCTGTGAGCACGTGATTTTTGCTTCACGAAAACTACTCCAAAAGAAATCAAAAAATAAAACAAAATTTTCTTGGTGTACAATTTTTAGGATTTGCGTGGCATTTTTGGATAATATTGTTTTTGTCTGTGAATGTTTATCCTGTTATAATTAATTGAAATAATAAAAAATATGTGGCATGTGCACTTAGGATTTTTATTTCTTACAATTAGGAATTAATTAAACCATAATTTGGTTTTAAAAGAAGGAAAATCACAAAAAATATGTAATTGTTGTAATTTTGTCATTTAAATGTGCCATTGTGTGATTTTATTTTTAATTAAATGTTTTAACTTGTGTGTTGTTTGTTGTTAAGGGTTAATTAATATTTTTGTAGATCAATTTTGTTTTACAATTTATTTCTAGAGTTGTTGTTAATTGTTAATTAAAAGAAGGAAAAGAAAAGAGTTAAAATAATTAGCTGAGTCAGACTGGGCCAGGCCAAAATCAGGCCCAAAATGCAATGCAATGACCCAGTCCATTATGCCTGATCTCTCAGATAGCCTAAACGACGCCGTTTAGGCGTCTTCAATCTGAGCCGATGATCGAACAGATCAAACGGTCCAGTGCAACCCTGGATTGGTTTGAAATGACACCGTTTCAAGTGTTTAATCCGAGCCATCCATTTTCTTTGATCCAACGGCCTCAAGGCCTCCCCATGACCCGATCCACTTCACCCCGGGCCAACCCATTCCCCAACTTAAATCGAAAGACACCGTTCAGCTAAGTGAGTTGATCCAGGCCGTTGATCGTGCTTGATCCAATGGCCAAGATCAATCCCCCCTCCACTATATAAGCCTAATACCTACCCCAACCCCCCAAACCAAACACCCCCCTCCTTTTCTTCCCTGTTCATCGTCTCTCAACTCAGAGACGAACTAGGGCTAACTCTAGCCGCCACCTTACCCCGTCGCCTGAAACCCGGCGGCATCAATGCCGCCGGCCACCACCTTAACACCGTAAGACCATCTGACCACCCCCGTTCCAAATATGTTACTCGTTTGGTTCAAATCTTCCCCCATCTTCTCGAATCTTCATTTGAAGATTCGAGCCAAATGGAAACCTACACCAACCAACCCCAAATTCATACCAGGCAACCCCAAGACCTCCCTCATACCATAAATAACTTTGGTCCCGTTCGAATCTGGCTAGAAATACTCGAACCCCAAATCGAAACAAACAGAACCCTAGAAAAACCAAAACTGGTTTCTATCCGAATTTTTAAGAGGTTTTGAGTGTTTAACTGACCATAGTCTAAGTGTTCTCAGTTGAGAACACTCGATTAAGGTCCGTTTGACCTCAAAAGAATTTCAAATTCGAGTCGATTCAAGTCCGTCTGTTCTTTGTTCTATCTAAGGTATTTTTCCTTTATTCTATTTTTCTGATGTTTTAAGTGTCTTTTTATGTGTTTAGTATGGTTATATTAATTTTTCAGTTTTGTCAATTGTTATTTCCTTCTCCATCAGACCTTTTTATTTGGTCGATTTTGTTTCTATTCTTTGTTGTGAATAGTTATAGGCTGTGTAATCGATTCGAATAAGTTCGTCGATTAGTTGTTTTAAACCTCTGTTCTTGTCAATGCCGATTGAAATTGCCTGATTATCTATTTTCAGATTGATTGTTATCAATTGTTGTAGGTAATTGGTTAATTAGTTCTCGTCGATTAATTCTTTCTTGTTTGTAAACCAATAAGCTCGTCAAATGGTTGTTGCGTATGGACACTTAGCTTCAGGGCATTGTCAATAGGCTGACAATGAACCTGCATTCATGTTACCTGCATTCATGTGCATTTTGATTCAATTGTCAATTTCATTTTAACTGATTCTGTTGAGTTCTATGTGGTGATTTAAATTCAGTTCATTTGTTTCAAATGGAATTCAACCTTAGCTTCAATTTAGCTGTCAATAAGTTTGGTTATAGCTGTTAGTCAGGTTTAGTTTCAAATCTTTGTTAGCTGGAACAGATTTCAGAATTAAAGGTTTTAATACAGTTGAATAATTGTATTAGGGGCAGTAATATTAAGGGGTTTCAGGGGTAATTTGGGAATGAAACAGTTATGATAATATTTTAATGTTAGTGTTTTGTTAGTGGGATATTAGTATCTTTAAATTAATACACTAATGGCGAACAAAAGGGAATGGGGGGCTGAAAATAAGGAAAAGCTTTCCTTAGTGGGATTTAAAATGGAATAATTCAGATTTTTAGTGAAAAAGGGGGGCAAGGCAGTAAGGGGAAAGGAGGGCAGGTCTGTATAAGAGGGTAGAAGGAGGTCTGTAGGGGGGGACTGAATTCTGAAAGTTTGAAAAAATTGAAAAAAGAATAGCTATTTTCATTATTTGTCTGGTTTAGGATCTGAAATTAGGAAAAACTTTCTTCCTTTTACTTCTGCTCTATACTTGGGGAAGTATATAGTTGCTGGCTATTTGTGGCTACACTGCTGGTTGCCATTTTTGTTTGCTACTACTGCTGTTGCTGACTCTCTTCTTCTTCCTCTTCTTCTTCTTCTTCTTCTTCTTCTTGTGTTGATAATACCAGGTGCATGCTTCGAACTCCTTTGATGTAGTTCCTTGAGGTTCACAAAAAATGGAAATATTCATAGATTTGTGTTCATTAGTAGGCTGTCTGTTGTTTATAATTGGATGAATTGTTAGTCGATTATACCTAGTCAAGATTGGCTATGTGTTTTGTATTATGTGAACAATGGAGACATATGAATTGTAATTAACAGCTAACTAAACTGCTATGTTCATGTTGACATGCTTTTAATTTACAAATTTGAACTGCTAGGCTCATGTTGATATGCTATTAGTTTATAACTTTGAGCTACTAGGTTGTCAGTGTGCCTTACCTAAACATGATTTGAGCTAGAGTTTGTGGTTATAACTGCTGCATCAGTATTTTAGGAGTAAGCTTACTTAAAGGATGATTTTGTGATTGTTGGCACTAGAACGTATTCAGCCATTGGTTAGCGTATTTGTTTGTTGGTAGGCTTAAGGTAGAAATCAATTGTTATAAAGTTTTATTGGCCTTCTGGATTAGTTGGAAGTTTGATTCCTATTATGGCTCCACCTTGGTGACTGATTGAAATATGTTTGTGATTTATTGTTTACTGCTAATTGACAAAGGGTACACTCTATTATTTTTATTTTATGTCTATACCATATTCTTTCCAGGAGTCCGGGCAACAAAATTCATTAAAAGGAAATATAACAACCCATTTCTTCATGCTTGAATACTAGTTTGTTATTGTTATAAAAAAGGGCTTATGTCTAAAGTGACGAAAACAGAGGCGAACGAACTTGAGATTTTGAATGACGTCATATAATATTTGTTTGGTTGTGCTGATATTGGTTCTGAATTATTCTGTTAATGAGCCATTTCGATAATTGTTTAAGCCATAAGGCCATTATGAAATAAGGAAAGTATAGCCTTGCAACTCATTTGAGCCAGCTGCCAGCCCAATGCCATTTCAGCTGAACACTTAGCTTCAATTTAACACAAACCCAATAGTTATTAAGTTAGTATGAACATTAGCCTAAAAATAATTAGAATTCCTTTAAGCTCACCTTAATTAATCAGACTCTTTCAATTGGTTTGAGATGTTCCATATTAGCCAGGCCAACAATTATGGCCCTCCCTTAATTAACTTTAATCCTTTAGAAATCAAGGTGTATCATCTAGTGAATTTTCCATGGCTGCGCAAAGTTAAAAACGCGTAGTGGCTTTTTAGGGCGATGTTTTAATAAAGTTATTTTCATAAACTTGGGTGCACATTTATGTGATCCAAATCTCAACGGAGTCGAAATGTGTCGCTAATCACGGGTACATTGATTGTGACGTGGTTCGAGATGCATGTCCATGATGTTGTAAATTCCTTTAAAATAAATAATGAATGAGACGAGCCTCGACAAACAAGAATACACAAACTGTGGGGCCCTCAACGGACAGTTATTTCGAATGCTTAGATTTCGAGACAGGCCGCATAGCGAACTTTACGGTTTTTCTCAAAATAACAACGCGTTAGTATCTTTAGGCGTGTATTTAATAATGTTATCTTCCTAAACTCGGGTGCACATTTATGTGACCCAAATCCAAATCTCAACGAAGTTGGAACGCATCAAAAATTGCGGGTACATTTATGTGGCGCAATTCGAGATGCATTCTCACGGCGTTGCAATTCTTTGAATAAATAATAACAAAAGCGGTAAACAGATAAAATTTGCACATAGCTTCATAATTGTATAAAATCAGATAATCAAGCCGAATATGACAGTTGAGCGACCGTGCTAGAACCACGAAACTCGGGAATGCCTAACACCTTCTCCCGGGTTAACAGAATTCATTATCCGAATTTCTGGTGCGTAGACTATTAAACAGGGTCAATATTTTCCTCGATTCGGGATTCAACCGGTGACTTGGGACACCATAAATCTCCCAAGTGGCGACTCTGAATCTTTAAATAAAGTCCCGTTTCGATTGTCCTTTAATTGGAAAAACTCCCTCTGCGCCCATTTGTGGCGGCGCGGGTAAAAAGGATGTGTGAAAGCTCTGGCGACTCTGCTGGGGAAGGAACCCAGAATCTCAGGTTCAGGGTTCAGAATTCGAGCTTAGATAAATTGTTGTATTTGGCTTTATTCATTATCTGATTTTATGATATGTTTTGTCCTAATGTGCTAAATGTTGCTTTTACCGCTTTGATATTATCTGAACTGTATATATAAACTGCTACGAAATCCCTTTCTTCTCTCTCTTGAGGAGTGCACGCTGGTCGTGACTTCTTTCTATTAGTGTCACATCCCAAAATAGAATGAGGATTCAGAGGAGTTGCAAAATCGGATGATCTTTTGGTTACCGGTACGCAATTCCCATCCTTGGCTCGAGTTGTACGCTCGGGTAAGCCAGGTCTAGAACAAACACCCAGGATAAATCTAATATAACAAAACCTCATTCTGGATCCCTAGTAGGAACCCTTATTTGCATCATGTGCACTTGGCTTAGGGGACTCAACACAGGGGTTAGGTCCGTCTAGGACAAGTAGCCTGAAATGAAAAGACCATCCTGCTGCATCCTGTTTGTTTTACGCATTTATTTGCCGTGGACTTGCATGCTGACCAGCTTCTGACAATACTGGAATATCGAGAAGAAAAAAGGAAAAAAAGAGAAAAAAGGGGAAAAAATGAAAAATGAAAAAATGTTTTTTTAGTGTAATTTATTTAAACAAGTTTCGTTGTCAGAATTAGTTTATTGTCGTGGCCCGACCTACGCCGGTTTGATTCTCAAAGGATGTGAGATACGTAGGCAACCCTCATCGGGTCCAACCTCCTCTTTTGCAAAAATAGCCAAAAAACAAATGTCAAAATTTTAATCTTTCGTCATAAATAAATCGGGTGATTCCATTCTAGTAAAAATAGCCGAATGTCTCTAAAAAGACGCCGGAAGGCTGTTTTTGCGAAAATAGCCACTTTTGGTTATTTTCAAGGTTTTGTCCGGTTGGATAAACACAGCCTTTAAATCTTCTTCGAAGTACTGAAAGGCCGTATTGACAAGACCGGAGTTTTATTTAAATGTGTGTCAATTTTTGTTTATTCTTTCTTTGAGTCCAATGAGTGTTAATCACCCCAAACAAATATACAGAATGAGCCCGGGTCCAAGTTTGCCGGTAACAGTTAGGAGCAAGATCCCTTTAGAGTTGCGCTTGTGGTGGGAGGATTTGGAAAAGTCAGAGCGAGACAATATCAAACTACATCTGGGAGGTCTCACCAGTTTGTTGAACATCAGACCCAGATGTGACATCATAAAGGCTTTGGTTACATTTTGGGACCCGGCCCACAACGTATTCCACTTCTCGGATTTTGAACTCACCCCAACCTTAGAAGAGGTAGCAGGTTATATGGACATTACTGAGGGGCTAAGGCACAAATATCTGATTGCTCCAAGAGCCGTCAATTCGCACAAGTTCATGGATCTGCTGAAGATAAGCAAGGGAGTCCCGTACTCTAAATTGGATAGGGGGTTTTCTCAGTTCATATACCAGAGGTATGGGCATATAGGAGGGTTCGACGATCTGGAAAGCGGGGTTTGCAGCAGAGGGAATCGGGCAAAATGGGATGAACATAGGCGGTTCGCCTTCATGGTAGCATTCTTGAGCATTGTGGTATTTCCTCGGAAAGACAGAAATATTGATTTGAAGGTGGTTGGAGTCGTCAAGGTCCTAATTACCAACAACAAAAGCACGCTTGCCCCTATGATAGTGTCTGAGATATACCGAGCTCTCACAGCCTGTAAAGCCGGGGCAGATTTTTTCGAAGGATGCAATTTGTTATTGCAGATGTGGATGATCGAGCACTTGTGTCGTCATCCTCAGTATATGAGCTATAGATCTACAAACGAAGGTTGCATTGAAGGATATAACACGAGGGTTTCAGGGCTCAAATTTCCAGAAGGGTCTAAAGACTGGGTATCTTGCCTTCGCGCCATCACTGCAGCACAAATAGGGTGGACATTGGGTTGGCTTCCTGTTGAAGAAATTGTGTACATGCCCGCCACGGGTCATTACTTCCTCTTAATGGGACTCCGAGGCATTCAACCTTATGCGCCTTACCGGGTGATGAGACAGCTAGGGAGGTGTCAGGTGGTACACCCAGATGAAGATCTCAGTGTTTATGCAATTGAGGTTAGCATCAACAGCCAATTTCATGAAGAAGCCATTCGTTCTATATGGAATGAATGCCAGTATTTAACGGTAAACACTTGAGTGCGCGACCTATCCAGAGGTGAGACTATATCTCCTGGTACAGGAAGAGAGATGTTGTAAGAGATGAGCCAGAATGGCCAACCAAAAAACCTCACATTCAAGAGTTCGTTGAGGCGTCACAAGAACCGTGGGACTGGTTGGCCAAAGAGCGCGAATACCGGGCCGAAATAGGCAAGCTGAAACAACAGATTAAGGATCTGAAATTTGAGAACAAGGTGCAAGTTGCTGCCGATGAGGGAGATAAGAACAAATTAGCTCGGGAAAGCAAGATCCTCAAAGCTCAAATCCGGGAAATGAAAATAGCTTCCAGAAACCCGAAGAGAAGCCGGGCTGATGAAAAGCTCATAAACGGTCTGAAGAAGAAAGTCCTCGAGTATCAAGAAGACCTGGAAAAATCTAAAGCTGGTCTAGCGAGAATCCAGGTGAAATGGACAAAGAAGGCAGAACAGCGGGCACGGTCTACGCAACAAATGAAGAGGGACTACGAAAGGAGCATCGCTCTATTGAGAGAAACAATATCCACTCTCGAAGAACGGATCTTCAGACAAGCCCGAGATGCCAGAGCAGATAGGAAGCACTGCTATGATCTAATGGCCCGAATGGAGAAACAGATGAATGAGTTTCAGCATCAACTCCTTTACAACGCGCAAACGTTGGGGACGCGGAATCAACAAATAAAGCGATTGCTTATGGAAAGGGACAGAATCAGGGGAAGAATCAACGATATCGGGCACTACATCACCATAAAGTGCCTAGCTTGTGAGGATATGTCACGTACCACCTTATTTGCTTCAATAATGATTTATGTCCACCAAATTATGGAATATTTGAAAGATCTGCAAAGGGGCCTTACACCAAAACCCGCGGCGAGGCCAAACGACGCCCCGCGGGCGCCAAAATTCAAAAGTCTGAAACAGTCATAGTTTGAGTCTGTATTTTCCTTGTCTTCAGAGTCTGTTGTCCGTCGAAGTTTGTATTTCCCTTTTAGGCATAACAGTCTGTAGTCTATATTAAGTTTGTCAATTTCCTTTCAAAAATGTTTTGTCCTGTTATAAAATGTTTTGCTAAGTAAAGGTTGGAAAATCCAAAAATGGTGTCTTTATTTTCCGCACTTGTGGAAGAACTACGCCCGGTCTGATTCATGCGGGGACATGATATGTAGGCAATCCACATAAGATTCGACCATCACTAAAAAGAAAAAAGAAAAGGCATTGGTGGATAAAAGAAAGGAAAAAGGACATAAAAAAGAGGGTAAGCCGGGATGACGCATGCAATCAAAGCAAAAACATGTTAGAAATAGTTAAACTGCCTAGGAACATTGCATTCCCCCAACATGAAATTGCAATATGTGTTAAACTCTAACGCTAACAAGTTTGTTTTTTATCGAGAGAATGATTTCAAAATAGTTAGTTCGTTCTGGCAGATTACCATTACCACACAAGATCTAAAGGGCCCATTCTGAAAAGCATGTCTGGTTCGGACAAAAGTGTTGAGGAGGAAAAGACAGAGATGCAAATGATGAAGGAGGAAGTAGACAGGTTGAGACAAGAGATAGCTGGGATGCACTTAGCCTGGGCTAAGGGACAAACATCACCAATACTTCCCCCTACTCCTACCCTCTCACCGGCTCGGACTCCGGAACACCCTTCCACTGGTCCATCAACGAGCTTCCCCAATGCCCAATACTATCAGGGGGAAACTTCCTATAATCCCCAAGCTCCACCACCCAAACAAAATCCTTCACCACCAATTGTTCCTGTTTTTGTGGCACCTCCCCCCGCCACATTGCAAAAATCATCCGATGAACCAGTGTTTCAGGTTCACGACAACCAATACTATTCTCCCGAACTCACCTTCAAAGCACCCGAGCCATACACTTATGCCCCTCACGTTCAGCTCCCGGCGAAAACTGAGAGGTCGGCTAAGAATCCGGAGCAGGACGAAGTGCTTCGTAAAGTGAAAATCCTGGAGCAGTCCTTCAGGAATATGCATAGATTGGGCAGCCAAGTTAGCGTGGCCTACAAAGATCTGTGTCTCTTCCCCGATGTTCAATTGCCTGCAGGTTTTATGATGCCTAAGTTTGATCTATATGAGGGACATGGTGATCCCATGGCACATCTACGAGGTTTCTGTAGTAAGATGAGAGGGGCAGGAGGAAAGGATGAGCTGCTGATAGCTTATTTTGGTCAAAGTTTAAGCGGGTCCGCACTAGAATGGTACACGAGGCAGGATCCTAACAGGTGGTATACCTGGGACGATCTAGCACAAGCATTTGCAGGTCACTTCCAGTATAACCTTGAGATCGTCCCTGACCGTCTCACCCTGTTGAAACTTGATAAAAATCCTGGAGAGAGTTCAGGGAATTTGGATTCCGTTGGAGAGAACAAGCAGCAAGAGTCGATCCACCAATGAGGGAAGGTGAAATGGTGGACTACTTCTTACAAACTTTGGAGCCAACTTACTTTGGTCACCTGGTGACGTCAGTTGGTAAATCTTTCAACAAAGTAGTAAAAATGGGTGGTATGGTTGAAAAGGGACTCAGGTCCAACAAGATAATGAGTTATTCGGCAATCAAGGCCACAACTCAGGCTATCCAAAGTGGCACGGGAGGTGCGCTCGGGAAAAATAAGAGAGAGGAGGTCACAACAGTTGAAGCAGGTACTTGATGCAGATCAAGAGGTCCTTCCCCTCGCTACCAACCCAGACACCATCACCCAAATTACCCACACACTCCATACAACCCTCCACATCCCTATTATCCACCATAAGAAACATATTTCTCCGTCCATCATGCCCAAACTTACACCCAGCCTCCGGCTCGCCCACAATGGCGTGCGCCGTTTCCCCAGAATACATATCCACCTCCACAAAACACATACCCACCTACACAAAACACATATCCACCACCAAGAGCCTACAGGAATCCTATGGGGCCAGGCTTCCGTGGGAATCAGAATTTCAGGAACGAAAGGGTGCAGAGGTCGAGAACATTCACTCTGTTGGGAGAAACCTATACTACTCTGTTCCACAAATTGAGGCAGTTAGTCCTATTGAGTCCTGTTGAGCCCAAATTGCCAAATCCCCTGCCCAAAAATTTAGATCACTCGATAAGCTGTGAATATTGTTTAGGGGCTCCCGGGCATGATACTGAGAAGTGTTGGAAGTTGAAGACTGCCGTACAAGATCTTATTGACACAAATAGGATCAAGGTTCAGGCACCAGAGGCACCCAACATCAATGATAACCCGTTGCTGGTGCACCACGAGGCCCACATGATCGAACTAGCGCACGAAGGAGGGGAGCCCAAGAAACCCTCACAAACGGTAATGATGATTCGTGTCAGTCCAAACGAAAAGCTGACCAGTGGAAAGGCAGCGGTGCAGTTGCGAAGGGTAGATGACAAGCCAGTTGTGGTAATAGGGAAAGGTACGTCTGTTGTTGCAAAGAAGTCGGAGCCGGTCAAGGTAGTGCTGCAGGAAGTACCAAGCGCACCAGTGTTAGTTGTGAAGGCGGCCCACGTAGAACCAGTTGTTATCAGGCCAGTAATGCAGTTGCCGATAACAAGTGAGAAAGTTGTGCCATGAAGCTACAGTCAAGTGACGGTGATACATAAGGGGAAGGAGGTTGTGGAACAAGTATGCGAGGCCCAGGGATTAACTCGTTCGGGAAGGTGTTTTGCTCCCGCAGAATTGAGAAGGGTCAATCCAATAACAATAAAAAAGCCAGTGACGGAGGAAGAAGCAGAGGAGTTTTTGAAGAAGATGAAGGCGCAAGACTACTCCATTATGGAGCAGTTGAGGAAGACCCCGGCACAGATCTCATTGTTATCCTTGTTGATCCATTCAGATGAGCATCGCCAGGTATTGATGAAAATCCTGAACGAAGCCCACGTTCCGGATAAGATCTCTGTGAACCATCTGGAGAAAATAGCAAACAAAATTTTTGAGGTCAACAAGGTCACTTTTTCAGACGATGAGTTGCCCGTGGATGGTACAGAACATAATAGGGCCCTCTATTTGACAGTGAAGTGTGAAGACTCGGTAGTCACCCGAGTACTGATTGATAATGGCCTAGTGCCAATATCTGTCCTTTGGCCACATTGAACAAACTGAAGGTCGATGGTGACCAGATTCACAAGAACATCATCTGTGTTCGAGGGTTTGATGGTGGTGGTACAGACACAGTGGGTGACATCATACTTGAGTTAACAATTGGTCTAGTCGAGTTCACCATGGAGTTTCAAGTGTTAGACGTGGCGGTGTCATATAATCTTCTGTTGGGACGACCCTGGATCCACGCCGCCAAAGCAGTGCCTTCTACACTTCATCAGGTGGTCAAATTCGAATGGGATCGACAAGATATTGTGGTACACGGGGATGATGGTACAGGCACCGTTAGTAATGCCATTCTGCCTTTCATAGAAACCGACGATGACAAGGGCCCATGGGTTTACCAGGTTTTTGATGCAGTCTCAGTAGACAAAATTCCCGAGGGCGAGGGCCTTCCATTTCCCAAAATAGCAGCTGCAACCTTCATGATAGCCTCGGAAGTGTTAAACAGCGGGTTTGTACCAGGAAAAGGTTTGGGGATTGATCTGCAGGGAATTGTCCAGCCAATTTCTTTGCCCAAGAACTTGGATACTTTTGGGTTAGGATAAAGCGGGCTCGCAAGTTGAAAAAAAGAGGTTGGGTCCTTCCCAAGCCAATTCCACGCCTGTCCAGATCTTTTGTCAGGCCGAGCATCAAAAAGCAATTGATGTCCAAAGTTCTCGGACCACTGATTGGGCCGGATGGAGATTTGAATGAAGGCTTTGAAAGGTTGTTCGTTGATGTCAACATAATAGAAGCTGGAGAAGGTTCCAGTAAGGCAGACATACAGTTTGTGGGGCCTAGGGCCAATATCAACAATTGGATGGCTACTCCCCTTCCTGCTCGGAGGGAGTCTTGGTAGTGGGCTCTGATTTTTCTTTCTTGTCTTTGGATTATTTTAGGGTTGTAATCCAGATTTATTTTTATTGTGTTCATCAAAGTGTGAAACCTCGTTATCCCATAATTCAATAAAATAAAAAAGTTTCTTCTTCATTCCTTATTTTATTTTAATTATTGGTCTTCTTCTTTTCTTTTTCTGTACAGTTCTCTTCATACTGCTCTTAATGACATGGCGTGCATAAGGAATTCTCAGCCCAGTCTTAAAAATCAATCTGATTCTGAAATGATAGTTCAAGAAGTAGATTGCGATTATGAATCAGAGTATGATGATGAGGATGAAGCATTCGAAGAAATTAGTAAGGAGTTAATTTACATCGAAGAGAAACCCAAACCTAATCTGAATGAAACAGAAGCCGTCAATTTAGGGGACACAAACAATATCCGAGAGACTAAAATAAGTGTCCACCTCGAGCCAAAAATTCGGGAAGAGTTAATCAAAACACTCATTGAGTACAAAGATATTTTTGCGTGGTCATATGACGATATGCCAGGGTTAAGCACTGATTTAGTGGTCCACAAATTTCCCACTGATCCAGCGTTCCCCCCCCCCCCCGTCAAGAAAAAGTTGAGGAAATTCAAAACTCATATGAGTGTGAAGATTAAAGAAGAGGTTACCAAACAGTTGGATGCAAAGGTTATCCGGGTCACCCGATATCCTATTTGGTTGGCTAATGTCGTGCCTGTGCCGAAGAAGGATGGCAAGATCAGAGTATGCGTCGATTACTGCAATCTCAACAAAGCAAGTCCGAAGGATAACTTCCCACTGCCCAATATCCATATTTTGATCGATAATTACGCCAAGCGTGAGATCGGATCTTTTGTGGATTGCTATGTCGGGTATCATCAGGTTCTAATTGATGAAGAAGATACAGAAAAGACGGCATTCATCACACCCTGGGGAACTTATTGCTACCGGGTAATTCCATTTGGTTTAAAGAATGCTGGGGCAACCTATATGAGGGCAATGACTACTGTGTTTCACGATATGATACACAAGGAGATTGAGGTATATGTAGATGATGTGATCATAAAATCAAAGCATCAATCCGACCACGTCAGGGATTTGAGGAAATTCTTCCAGAAGCTTCGCAGGTACAACTTCAAGCTCAACCCCACCAAGTGTGCATTTGGTGTTCCATCCGGAAAACTGTTGGGATTCATAGTCAGTCGGCGAGGCATCGAGTTGGACCCATCAAAGATCAAAGCCATACAAGAATTACCCCCTCCCAGGAACAAGACTGAAGTGATGAGTCTGTTAGGAAGGCTGAACTACATCAGCAGGTTTATTGCTCAGCTCACGACAACTTGTGAGCCTATTTTCAAGTTGTTGAGGAAGGACGCTGCGATCAAGTGGACTGATGAGTGTCAAGAAGCATTTGACAAGATAAAAGGTTACTTGACAAACCCACCTGCCTTTGATTCTTTACTTGACAGTCTTGGAAAATTCATTTAGATATGTACTGGGGCAGCATGATGTCACCGGCAGGAAGGAGCAGGCCATCTAATATCTTAGCAAGAAGTTCACAGCTTATGAGGTTAAGTACACTCACCTGGAAAGGACATGTTGCGCCTTAACTTGGGTGGCACAGAAGTTGAACATTATTTGTCATCCTACACTACTTACCTCATTTCACGCTTGGATCCGTTGAAGTATATCTTTCAAAAGCCTATGCGGACAGACAGACTGGAAAAATGGCAGATTTTGCTCACAGAGTTTGACATAATCTATGTGACTCGGACTGCGATGAAAGCCCAGGCATTGGCTGATCATTTGGCCGAGAACCCGATCGATGAAGAGTATGAGCCACTGAGGACTAATTTTCCCGATGAAGAGGTGATGCACATTGATGAACTAGAACAAGCCGAAAAACCAAGTTGGAAGCTCTTCTTTGATGGAGCCGCGAATGCTAAAGGAGTTGGAATAGGAGTGGTACTTATTTCTGAAACAGGACACTATTATCCTGTTACGACTCAGCTACGTTTCTATTGTACCAATAACATGGCTGAATATGAGGCATGAATTTTGGGTTTAAGGTTAGCTGCAGACATGGATGTCCAGGACGTCTTGGTCTTGGGAGACTCGGACCTCCTGGTGCATCAGATTTAGGGTGAATGGGAAACACGGAATTTGAAGCTCATACCATATCGACAATGTTTGCACGATCTGAGCAAGCGATTTCGATCAGTGGAGTTCAGACACATCCCAAGAGTTCACAATGAGGTTGTCGATGCTTTGGCCACTTTAGCATCGATGTTGCACCACCCAGACAAAATTCATGTTGACCCATTGCATATCCAGGTTCGTGATCAGCATGCTTATTGCAACATGATAGAGGAAGAAATGGATGGCGATCCATGGTTCTATGATGTCAAGGAATACCTCAGGATGGGGATATACTCGGAGCAGGCCACCGGAGATCAAAAGAGAACCATTCGGCGATTGGCCAATGGATTTTTCCTCAGTGGAGGAGTGTTGTACAAAAGAACCCCAGATTTGGGATTGCTGAGATGTATAGATACTAGTCAAGCCACGACAGTTATGACACAGGTACATGTTGGAGTTTGTGGGCCACATATGAGCGGATATGTATTGGCAAAGAAGATTCTTCGAGCAGGGTACTATTGGCTCACTATGGAGCATGATTGTATCAATTTCATGCAAAAATGCCATTAGTGTCAGATACACGGAGATTTGATTCATTCTCCGCCGACAGAATTGAACACAATGTCAGCACCATGGCCATTTGTTGCCTGGGGCATGGATGTCATTGGACCTATTGAGCCGGCAGCTACCAACGGTCATAGGTTCATTCTGGTGACCATCGACTATTTCACTAAGTGGGTTGAAGCTAAAACTTTCAAGTCGGTAACCAAGAAGGCAGTGGTAGATTTTGTTCACTCCCATATCATCTGTAGATTCGGAATCCCAAAGGTGATCATCACGGATAATGGTGCTAATCTTAACAGCAATTTGATGAAAGAGGTATGTCAGCAGTTTAAGATTACACACCGTAATTCCACACCATATCGTCCCAAGGCGAATGGAGCAGTTGAGGCAGCCAACAAGAACATCAAGAAGATACTGAGGAAGATGGTAGAAGGATCCAGACAATGGCATGAAAAATTACCATTTGCATTGTTAGGTTATCTCACTACTGCTCGTACTTCAGTAGGGGCAACTCCTTATTTGTTGGTATATGGAACTGAAGCAGTAATACCGGCGGAAGTTGAAATTTCATCCCTTCGGATTGTCACTAAAGCTGAGATTGATGATGGCGAGTGGGTCAAAACCCGTTTGGAGCAGTTGAACTTGATTGATGAAAAGAGATTGGCAGCCGTGTGTCATGGCCAGTTATATCAAAAGAGAATGGCAAGAGCGTACAACAAAAAGGTGTGTCCCCGGAAGTTTGAAGTGGGCCAGCAAGTGCTGAAACGCATCCTCCCACATCAGGCTGAGGCAAAGGGCAAGTTCGCCCCGAATTGGCAAGGGCCATTCGTTGTAACCAGAGTGTTGTCCAATGGCGCTTTATGTTTAACAGATATCGAAGGGAAATGCTTCGACATGGCTATCAATTCTGATGCAGTTAAGAGATATTATGAATAATTTCTTTTAATTGTAATTGTCGTTTGTTTGTACTTGGCATTTATCGGAGAATGAAATGACGGAGGCAATTCTTTCTTCTATCCAAACACTTTAACCTTTGCTTCCCCTTTTGAGCCTTATTTATTCTTTTATACCCCTCTTTTGGAATCAGTAATGAAAATGAAAGAAAAAGAGAAGAAAAAATAACGATAATAAAGACAAAAGAAAAGTCACAAGAAAAACAAAGGAAGTGGGAACTACGTTCGACCTGATTCCTCAAAGAGGATACGTAGGCGCCTCACGGCTCGGTCATAGCATAACAAAAAAATAAAAATATCCAAGCAAGAAACTGGGGTAGAAGTTGTGTTTGTAATTTTGCGGAGGAAGTTTGATTCCAAGAGGTGTAATGTTTTACCCATCAAAATTATTTTGAACCTTTTGATACCCCTTTTCTTTTAGCCATATACAAAAACCCATATTGATATCCAAAAAAGACCTCCCGATCAGCCTCCGAGAAGTGCCCAGGCTGGCAAATTGAAGTCAGGAATAACACTCTGATCCCCAGCAGAGAGGAGGATCATAAATTGGAAATGAATTAATAGCCGGAAGAATCCCCAGCAGAGAGAGTCGTATCAACAACACTCCAATCCCCAGCTGAAAAATTAAAATAAAATGAGAGAGTCTTATCGGTGAAAACCTTCACAGGCACCATAAGGCGACGGGAGTTGAGAGAAATAAAATGAGAGAGTCTTATCGGTGAAAACCTTCACATGCACCATAAGGCAACGGGAGTTGAGAGAAATGAGAGAGTCTTATTAGTGAAAATCCCTCAAAGGGCACTATGAGGCGACAAGATAAGATTGGCGGAAAGGATCCGTCGAGGCATCAAGCAATGCAAAAGTGTCGATTTGGCAAAAAGAGTTGGGCGCCTACATATCCCCCAGCGAAATGAGGCCACCAGAAAGATTGATTGATACAAATAGACTGGGTTGATTAATCCGGAATACACGACATGATCGTTGGGATCGGTTATTTCATTAAGATAAGTCCTTTTCATTTTTCTTCTCCCCAACATTCATTCAGAAAGACTTCTTCTTTTTCTATCTTTTGAAATCATCACTTTTTCATTTCTTGGTTTAAAGACTTTACCTCCTCAGCAGTTTGTTTTGAAAAGGATTTTCAGAGCTTACTACCAGTTGCCAAAATGGTGCAAAGCAAAATGCGAATAGGACAGACCAAAGATAAGGCGACAAAGCGAAAAGAAGTTTGTCGCAAGACCAAATGATGAATGGGTCTAAATCTGTGGAGAAAAACAAAAAGCAACCGTTAAAAGGTTATGAGGATCCCCAGAAGATTTGCGAGATGCAGGAACAACTCCGACAGATTATCGACCAAGTTCCGCGATGGTCGGACAGCACAGAGCAGGGAAGGAGGAGAAAAGAAAAACCATCCCCAGCAGGAATATCATCCCCAGCGAATAATATCATCCCCAGCAAGTTTTGTAATAAAACGTAAAGCATTGAAAGGGAAAAGGAAAAACCATCCCCAGCAGGAGTGGCACGACCACTCACCACGTTTTAAACTAACAAATTTTTCTTTGATTTAAAGCAGGGAAATGAAATGTTATCGACAGCGGGAAGACATGGCCACAAAGAAGATTATCAAACTGGGGCAGAAAATTTTCTCTCATTGCGAAAATTTTCTTTAAATCAGATACCCACTTGGGAAAGATGGAAGATAACACAAGTTTTGAAGGAAGTGGAATCCCCAGCAGTTCACGGGAGAAGACAATACAAGTTTTAAAGAAAGCAATCTTGGAAAAAGCAAGATAACCCAAGTTTTAAGGGTAGTGGTCTTTGAATCAGTATCATCCCCACCATTGTTAAAAGGAGGAAAGTAACTAGTCTTAAAGAAGGAAGATAATTCCCCAGCAGTATTATCCCCGGCAGGTTTCAGAGAAGTGATAACACCAGTTTAAGGGAAGTAATTGCTGAAGAAGTCAGGAGCCCGCCTGGAGAATGGAGGTTGTTAAATTTAAGTCGGAGTCAGGAGCCCGCCTGTAGAACAGAGGTTGTTTATTTTAAAAGTTGAAGGAGTCAGGAGCCCTCCTGGAGAATGGAGGTTGTTAAATTTTAAGTTGGAGTCAGGAGCCCGCCTGGAGAATGGAGGTTGTTAAATTTTAAGTTGGAGTCAGGAGCCCGCCTGTAGAACGGAGGTTGTTTAATTTAAAAGTTGAAGGAGTCAGGAGCCCGCCTGTAGAACGGAGGTTGTTATATTTTAAGTTGGAGAAGTCAGGAGCCCGCCTGTAGAATGGAGGTTGATAAATTTTAAGTTGGAGTCAGGAGCCCGCTTGGAGAATGGAGGTTGTTAAATTTTAAGTTGGAGGCAGGAGCCCACCTGTAGAATGAAGGTTGTTATATTTTAAGTTGGAGAAGTCAGGAGCCCGCCTGTAGAATGGAGGTTGTTAAATTTTAAGTTGGAGTCAGGAGCCTGCCTGTAGAACGGAGGTTGTTTATTTTAAAAGTTGAAGGAGTCAGGAGCCCGCCTGGAGAATGGAGGTTGTTAAATTTTAAGTTGGAGTCAGGAGCCCGCCTGGAGAATGGAGGTTGTTAAATTTTAAGTTGGAGTCAGGAGCCCGCCTGTAGAACGGAGGTTGTTTATTTTAAAAGTTGAAGGAGTCAGGAGCCCGCCTGGAGAATGGAGGTTGTTAAATTTTAAGTTGGAGTCAGGAGCCCGCCTATAAAATGGAGGTTGTAAAATTTTAAGTTGAAGAAGTCAGGAGCCCGCCTGTAGAACGGAGGTTGTTATATTTTTAAATTGTTGAAGAAGTCAGGAGCCCGCCTGTAGAATGGAGGTTGTTATATTTTTGAATTACTGTTGAAGTCAGGAGCCCGCCTGGAGAATGGAGGTTGTGTCATCTTTCAAAAGTCAAGTTGGAGTCAGGAGCCCGCCTGCAGAACAGAGGAATACACTTCAAGATCAAATCAGAAGTCAGTAATGCGGAGGGTTACAACAAAAATCCCCAGCATAACAAGCTTTAATGTAGGAAGCACTGTCCCCAGCAGACAGAACGAAATGATAAAACTTGTGTTCAGAAAAGGAAAAGGCCAGTGTCATCCCCAGCAGTTTTCGGAAGAAAAGCACCAGAGGAAACACAAGCCGATAAGAAAGCAAGGCAACCAGAGCGAGTGGAAGATAGATAAGATTTTGTAATTCCTAGTTTATTCTAGCCTCTTGTTTTCTTTTGAGCACAGTGTAACAAGGAGATCGGTAAGCAGTAGTAACAACATGCAGCAGTAGTAACAACAAAATTGCAGTCCCATGGTAGTCCCAGCTACCAAAACTTCCCGAACTACATTAACCTGATTCCCTTTTAGCCAGAGATATGTAGGAAACCTTTGAAGCAAAGGTTCGGTTAAACCTTTTCAAAAAAATGCTTCACACGGAGTATTCCAACGGGCAAAAATTGCTCGTATCCGCTCACTTTATCTTTGCACGAAAACTCTTTGTGTTTTCGGACAAAGAGGGGCAGCTGTGAGCACGTGATTTTTGCTTCACGAAAACTACTCCAAAAGAAATCAAAAAATAAAATAAAATTTTCTTGGTGTACAATTTTTAGGATTTGCGTGGCATTTTTGGATAATTATTTGTGTTTTTGTCTGTGAATGTTTATCCTGTTATAATTAATTAAAATAATAAAAAATATGTGGCATGTGCACTTAGGATTTTTATTTCTTACAATTAGGAATTAATTAAACCATAATTTGATTTTAAAAGAAGGAAAATCACAAAAAATATGTAATTGTTGTAATTTTGTCATTTAAATGTGCCATTGTGTGATTTTATTTTTAATTAAATGTTTTAACTTGTGTGTTGTTTGTTGTTAAGGGTTAATTAATATTTTTGTAGATCAATTTTGTTTTACAATTTATTTCTAGAGTTGTTGTTAATTGTTAATTAAAAGAAGGAAAAGAAAAGAGTTAAAATAATTGGCTGAGTCGGACTGGGTCAGGCCAAAATCAGGCCCAAAATGCAATGCAATGACCCAGTCCATTATGCTTGATCTCTCAGATAGCCTAAACGACGCCGTTTAGGCGTCTTCAATCCGAGTCGCTGATCGAACAGATCAAACAGTCCAGTGCAGCCCTGGCTTGGTCTGAAACGACACCGTTTCAAGTGTTTAATCCGAGCCATCCATTTTCTTTGATCCAACGGCCTCAAGGCCTCCCCACGACCCGATCCACTTCACCCCGGGCCAACCCATTCCCCAACTTAAATCGAACGACATCATTCAGTTAAGTGAGTTTATCCAGGCCGTTGATCGTGCTTGATCCAACGGCCAAGATCAATCCCCCCTCCACTATATAAGCCTAATACCTACCCCAGCCCCCCAAACCAAACACCCCCCCTATTCTTCACTGTTCATCGTCTCAACTCAGAGACGAACTAGGGCTAACCCTAGCCGCCACCTTACCCCGTCGCCTGAAACCCGGCGGCATCAACGTCGTCGACCACCACCTTAACACCATAAGACCATCTGACCACCCCCATTCCAAATATGTTACTCGTTTGGTTCGAATCTTCCCCCATCTTCTCGAATCTTCATTTGAAGATTCGAGCCAAACGGAAACCTATACCAACCAACCCCAAATTCATACCAGGAAACCCCCAGACCTCCCTCATACCATAAATAACTTTGGTCCCGTTCGAATCTGGCTAGAAACACTCGAAGCCCAAATCGAAAGAAACAGAACCCTAGAAAAACCAAAACTGGTTTCTACCCGAATTTTTAAGAGGTTTTGAGTGTTTAACTGACCTTAGTCGAAGTGTTCTCAGTTGAGAACACTCGATTAAGGTCCGTTTGACCTCAAAAGAAGTTCAAATTCGAGTCGATCAAGTCCGTCTGTTCTTTGTTCTATCTAAGGTATTTTTCCTTTTTTCTTTTATTCTATTTTTCTGATATTTTAAGTGTCTGTTTATGTGTTTAGTATGGTTTTATTAATTTTTCAGTTTTGTCAATTGTTATTTCCTTCTCCATCAGACCTCTTTATTTGGTCGATTTTGTTTATGTTCTTTGTTGTGTATAGTTATAGGCTGTGTAATCGATTCGAATAAGTTCGTTGATTAGTTGTTTTAAACCTCTGTTCTTGTCAATGCCGATTGAAATTGCCTGATTATCTATTTTTAGATTGATTGTTATCAATTGTTGTAGGTAATCGGTTAATTAGTTCTCCTCGATTAATTCTTTCTTGTTTGTAAACCAATAAGCTCGTCAAATGGTTGTTGCGTATGGACACTTAGCTTCTGGGCATTGTCAATAGGCTGACAATGAACCTGCATTCATGTTACCTGCATTCATGTTACCTGCATTCATGTGCATTTTGATTCAATTGTCAATTTCATTTTAACTGATTCTGTTGAGTTCTGTGTGGTGATTTAAATTCAGTTCATTTGTTTCAAATGGAATTCAACCTTAGCTTCAATTTAGCTATCAATAAGTTTGGTTTTAGCTGTTAGTCAGGTTTAGTTTCAAATCTTTGTTAGTTGGAACAGATTTCAGAATTAAAGGTTTTAATACAGTTGAATAATTGTATTAGGGGCAGTAATATTAAGGGGTTTCAGGGGTAATTTGGGAATGAAACAGTTAGGATAATATTTTAATGTTAGTGTTTTGTTAGTGGGATATTAGTATCTTTAAATTAATACACTAATGGGGAACAAAAGAGAATGGGGGGCTGAAAATAAGGAAAAGTTTTCCTTAGTGGGATTTAAAGTGGAATAATTCAGATTTTTAGTGAAAAGGGGGGCAAGGCAGTAAGGGGAAAGGAGGGCAGGTCTGTATAAGAGGGTAGAAGGAGGTCTGTAGGAGGGGGACTGAATTCTGAAAGTTGGAAAAAATTGAAAAAAGAATAGCTATTTTCATTATTTGTCTGGTTTAGGATCTGAAATTAGGAAAAACTTTCTTCCTTTTACTTCTGCTCTATACTTGGGGAAGTATATAGTTGTTGGCTATTTGTGGCTACACTGCTTGTTGCCATTTCTGTTTGCTACTACTGCTGCTGCTGCTGACTCTCTTCTTCTTCTTCTTGTATTGACAATACCAGGTGCATGCTTCGAACTCCTTTGATGTAGTTCTTTGAGGTTCACAAAAAATGGAAATATTCATAGATTTGTGTTCATTAGTAGGCTGTCTGTTGTTTATAATTGGATGAATTGTTAGTTGGTTATACCTAGTCAAGATTGGCTATGTGTTTTGTATTATGTGAACAATGGAGACATACGGATTGTAATTAAGAGCTAACTAAACTGCTATGTTCATGTTGACATGCTTTTAATTTACAAATTTGAACTGCTAGGCTCATGTTGATATGCTATTAGTTTATAACTTTGAGCTACTAGGTTGTCAGTGTGCCTTACCTAAACATGATTTGAGCTAGAGTTTGTGGTTATAACTGTTGCACCAGTATTTTAGGAGTAAGCTTACTTAAAGGATGATTTTGTGATTGTTGGCACTAGAACGTATTCAGCCATTGGTTAGCGTATTTGTTTGTTGGTAGGCTTAAGGTAGAACTCAATTGTTATAAAGTTTTATTGGCCTTCTGGATTAGTTGGAAGTTTGATTCCTATTATGGCTCCACCTTGGTGACTGATTGAAATATGTTTGTGATTTATTGTTTACTGCTAATTGACAAAGGGTACACTCTATTATTTTTTTTATGTCTATACCATGTTCTTTCCAGGAGTCCGGGCAACAAAATTCATTAAAAGGAAATATAACAACTCATTTCTTCATGCTTGAATACTAGTTTGTTATTGTTATAAAAAAGGGCTTATGTCTAAAGCGACGAAAACAGAGGCGAACGAACTTGAGATTTTGAATGACGTCATATAATATTTGTTTGGTTGTGCTGATATTGGTTCTGAATTATTCTGTTAATGGACCATTTCGATAATTGTTTAAGCCATAAGGCCATTATGAAATAAGGAATGTATAGCCTTGCAACTCATTTGGGCCAGCTGCCAGCCCAATGCCATTTCAGCTGAACGCTTAGCTTCAATTTAACACAAACCCAATACTTATTAAGTTAGTATGAACATTAGCCTAAAAATAATTAGGATTCCTTTAAGCTCACCTTAATTAATCAGACTCTTTCAATTGGTTTGAGATGTGCCATATTAGCCAGGCCAACAATTATGGCTCTCCCTTAATTAACTTTAATCCTTTAGAAATCAAGGTGTATCATCTAGTGAATTTTCCATGGCTGCGCAAAGTTAAAAACGTGTAGTGGCTTTTTAGGGCGATGTTTTAATAAAGTTATTTTCATAAACTTGGGTGCACATTTATGTGACCCAAATCCAAATCTCAACGGAGTCGAAATGTGTTGCTAATCACGGGTACATTGATTGTGATGTGGTTCGAAATGCATGTCCATGACGTTGTAAATTCCTTTAAATAAAATATTGAATGAGACGAGCCTCGACAAACAAGAATACACAAACTGCGGGGCCCTCAACGAACAGTTATTTCGAATGCTTAGATTTCGAGACAGGCCGCATAGCAAACTTTACGATTTTTCTCAAAATAACAACGCGTTAGTATCTTTAGGCACGTATTTAATAATGTTATCTTCCTAAACTCGGGTGCACATTTATGTGACCCAAATCCAAATCTCAACGAAGTTGGAACGCATCGAAAATTGCGGGTACATTTATGTGGCGCAATTCGAGATGCATTCTCACGACGTTGCAATTCTTTGAATAAATAATAACAAAAACGGTAAACAGTTAAAATTTGCACATAGGTTCATAATTGTATAAAATCAGATAATCAAGCCGAATATGACAGTTGAGCGACCGTGCTAGAATCACGGAACTCGGGAATGCCTAACACCTTCTCCCGGGTTAACAAAATTCTTTATCCGGATTTTTGGTGCGCAGACTGTTAAACAGGGTCAATATTTTCCTCGATTCGGGATTCAACCGGTGACTTGGGACACCATAAATCTCTCAAGTGGCGACTCTGAATCTTTAAATAAAGTCCCGTTTCGATTGTCCTTTAATTGGAAAAACTCTCTCTGCGCCCCTTTGTAGTGGCGCAGGTAAAAAGGAGGTGTGACATGACCTCGTCCTGAGAGGCAGCCCTTGCTGGAGTAACCAAGGCCGCAGATTCGACCGAAGCAGCCCCCGACGAAGGGCGTGCAGCAGGTACCACGACAAGATGAGCGGATGCGGCCGGCTGGCGAAAGGCTAGTTGAGGGGCCCTGACTCTCTGCACCCTCCCTGACAACGACAAACAATGTATAAGAGGTGAAACAAAAAACGATGAAGAAAGGAAACAGTAAATAAGAACGTCACCTCACCTGCAAGAGGCATACGTCCAAACCTCTCATGAAAAGTCGACCAGGTACGAACCCCCACTGTGTGGGGAAGAATGGCCTCCACCCATTCACGAATCCCTTCAACAGGCGGCGGGGGCAATTTCTTAGCTACAATTCTCAGCAACATAACAATAAAGCAGTTTAGTATCCACAAAACAATAATCAAACACTCTATTAGTCAAAGACGCAAACTTACGTGCAAAATTCCATCTCTCGAGGAATCCCGTCGGGTCCGCCACAATATGCTCGGTCCGCATGTAGAAGAAATTTTCATAGAAACGACGATTGGTTCTATCATCCATCTTCACCACCAGACCTTTGATCCCCGAGGACGCGCGTGAATCATCGTACCTCGAATTAATTGAGGAGCAAAAAGGCTAAGTATATGGTCCAGAGTGACCTCACGACCGGCAAGCTCCGCATATTTGAGTAGCATGAGAAACAACTTGTATAAATAAGGAGAAAGCTAAGCAGGGCACATCTCATAGTAGCGGCAGAAGTCCACCACCAGCATGGGAAGGGGCAGGGTGTACCCTACAATGAAGGGTTAGGCGTAGAACACACAAAATACGGGACGGTCGAATTGAACTCTGTAGTTCCTCTCCGCCGGCCGTATCTCGACAAAACTAGGGATTCCCCACCGTTCCCTCAATCAATTCCCATCTCCCTTATAACAGAGGCAATGTCTTCCGGATCCGTTCCACCACCGATACTAAAGTCGGTCTCGTCCTTCCCTAGGCGAGGCAGAATTTATCTACCGAGGGAATCTCTTCATCCTCTACCGCATCCACTTCCCCGATGGCCTGAATGGGACTCTCGGTTATCGGATCAGCGGCAGGAATATTATCACGGGAAGAATCGCCGGCCATTTTTAGCAAAAAACTTTCCGAAAGAAGTGATACGAAGAAACGATTAAGGGTTGCAGTGAGCAAGAAAGTAAGCAAGAACTTGAAGTATCAAAAAAAGCGATATCTGGAGAACTCTCTCAAACAAATGATGAAGCGTATGAAGCAAATGACAAAGTTTCCCTATTTATAAGAGACACAAATTCCCCGACCACGAAACCCAAGAGTCGCCATTTGAATCCGATGGGATACGAAACTTTTCAGTTCCTCAGAAACATGTGTTATAATGATGGCGTGCACGAAGTAACGCTTCATTTGCCAATCGGCGTTTCGATTCTGAAACCATCGTAACGGTACATGAGTACCGAAAAAGCACCCCTACACCACCAAAAATGCGCAGAGCGCGACTAAGGAATAGAATGAGGGGTCAGATTCCTCTCGACCACGTTGCAAACGTGTTTCGTCCGTCGAGCCCGACAAAGGACGACCCCGTCGAACGGAGGGACTAACTGTATTGGTCAAAATCTGACCACCTCGACCAGGTTGACCACGACCCCATAATTTGCAACCGGGCAGTAGAAGTCAATAGAGTTAACTTCATTTCTCCTCTAAGACATCTGACACATTGAAGAGAGTAATGCCTAGCCACGACCAGAAATCTCCACTGACCCAGACACGCCAAGTCACGGCAGGATTAAAAGGGTTTCGACTATATATATAAGCTCAGGTAAGCTTACGAAAGGGGGGGTGGAAGAAGACTTTCTCATAGAAGAAAGAGTAGGAAAAAGCTCCATTCTTGTATCCCGAAAGGGAAAAACAATTGTAATCTTTCTTCCCCATCTACGGATGAAATAGGCAGTGTATAATCTTAATAAGATCAATGACATTCCTTTCGTCTATGTTCAATCATTATTACTCAATCTTTCGAACTGGTATCAATTAAGTTTGACTACGATTTACCCCTTCATCATTGATTGATTTGTTCAAAAAGGTTTTAATATCTTTTGAGTCAAACAATATATATGTCGTTTTTCATCAAGATAGTATTGTATACTTTGAAAAAAAAAAATCGAGCGTATAGTATTGTATTCCTGAAATTTTTATTCGAGCGTGCAAGTGGCATATCACCCTTTCTGCTCTATATAGATCCAGGGCCGGCTCTAATGCACAAGCCACTGAGGCAAGTGCTTTAGGCCTCCAATTTTTGAGGGCCTCATTTTTTAATAATAGTTACTAATTGAAGGACTTTTTCTTGCCGATGTAAATAGATTATACATTAACTATACATAATTATACATATATTTATATATAAATTTTATATATGTCCGCCAGCTAGTTTTAGTTTAAGAGATTAGGTTGGTGACTATTTGAGTTAATTCTTCTTTTTTTTTATTTATTTAAAAAAATATTGAATTAAGATAGAAATTATAAAAGAAGACCTCATATTAATATTTGACTTTAGGCCACAAAATATATCGAGCTGCCCCTATATAGATCCGCCCTAACTGTGGTCAAAATACTGTAGCTTGCTTTCTCCATCATAAGAAAACAATTCATCTTCTAGTTTGTCTACTCTTTCCTTTAATTAATCAGGAAATAAAGTTTAAAAATTAAACAAGATTTCATATAAATTTTAAGGTGGTGCTCCTTATAGAATGTAGAACTAGGTTATGTCATACTGGATAGTTTTCCAACTAAAAAATTAAAAGTAAAAAAGGGATGAAAAATCATTTCAGCCTATTTGTATGAAAGTTCAAATTGAAATGGCACTAAGAGCCGCTTTTAGTACTTCTATTTAAAACATATTGATTTCTGTCAACCTCAAAACTTGAGATTTTTTAGTTTAAGTTAGACTTTGCCAAAGACCAACGAATTTAAGCTTGTTGCGTTGAAATTTCTAATATAATGGTTTGAAATTTAATTTTAAGGCGGATAAAATATAGAAACTTACTAAATTTCAGGTATTTCTTGAATAGTAATCCTAAAAAGGGCTATTTGTGCAATTCGTCCAAATTTTGGCCGGCGAAGTAGAAAAACACAATAAACGGAGACCCGAAACACATTTCGAATAACCGCTGTTTCTCCGGCGACCTGCGTTCGAACATTCTCCGGCGAACTTGAGTTGTTAGTTTCCTTGTCGCACTCTCTTTTCGGTAGATATAAACCCTAATCCCTTTTCGAAATCGATTTTTAAGCTGAAATACTAATTGTGAACTGTGCTGCAATGCACTGTGTAATTATTCTCTCTGAATTTCTCATTATTTTCTGAAAACCTCTCCTATAGCATTTTCAGCACTTGTTATAATGTTGTGAGCTTGCAAATGTGTTCCTCTATTCTTATGGACTACCAATTTCAATTTCCAATCATCTCAAATCAATTAATATTAAATACCTTAAAAATTCTACTCAGTTCATATATCTAAGGTTTGTTTGTCAGAGAAACTTGTTATATTAATATCCATAAAATCCAACTTCCATCACTACAGTTTTTGAGTTAAAGGTTAGTATGCAAGGAAACTTCGATTTTGTTTGGTTATGTTAGAAATTAGTGGGTTCTATATAGCTGTCCGCTACTTGTTTCTGACCGAGGTTTAGTTGCTGTTGTACTAGCAGTTAGTTAGAAAACTAGATTATTACTAAGCCAAAATATCTTAAATTAAATTAAGAATGAGTTGCAGTAGTTAAAAACATAGTTCTTTGCACGCTTCTCTGTGGATTATTTTTTTTGGTCGCACATGTTTCAAATGTATGTAAGGTCAAATGGATGAGTTTAATGTTGAAATCGTTGCACTAGCTGCGATCACTGCTACTTTGAAGTTTGAACATGATTCTTTATTTATTAATTGGATAGAATCATGCAATTGGAGTAGTTTCTGGTTTCTGTTGTATACTTTAGTGGCAAATGTAGGTTTGTGGCTATCACACTCTATTCCTTATTTATTGGTATTTCTGGGTTTGCCTGTGCAGATTGTGGTATAGAGTGGTCTATTTTGATCGGTATATTTCCAGGATACGATGTCATAATTCTTTTATTCGTGATTTTCTGGATGGTGTTCCTTCATGGCATGCCCCTTGAGAAAAGCTATTGCAGTTTGCTCCATTTTCAGGAAAAGCTACTCTTCCTTTGTTGATGTGGCTTCAAATGCCTGTAGATTGACCTGCAACAGAAGGTGTACTGTCTTCTCGAGAACAAAGTCCTCGATTTCATATGAAAACTCTAAACCTAGAGGTGAGCTGTTTCCTCGGCAGTTCTGTTCAAGTAGAGAGCCAGAGACGTTATCTTGGGGTGTGTCATCTGACATTGTTTTGCTGGGAAAGCTTGAAAGTGCATTGAAGAATCACAACTTGGAGGAGGCTTGGGAAACCTATAAGGATTTTAAACGTCTTTATGGTTTTCCTGACCCCTCTCTTGTAGGTAGGCTGCTCACTGAGTTGTCGTACTCATCTGATTCTAGGTGGCTCCGAAAGGCATACAATATGGTAGATTCTATTTTGAAAGAGAAAAGGGAGTTACTACGTACAGAGTTAATGACCAAGCTCTGCCTATCGTTGGCTAGAGCTCAAATGCCCATTCGAGCATCATCAATTCTCAGGCTGATGTTGGATAAAAGAATTCTCCCACCAATTGACATGCTAGGGATGATAATATTTCACATGGTGAAGACCGAGGGTGGAATGATTCTGTCATCGAATATTTTGATCGAGATTTATGGTAGCTCTCAACAATTAACCACAAAGAAGTCAGCTTACTTAGAGATTAATAAGAATGATACACTTGTTTTTAATCTTGTTCTTGATGCTTGTGCAAGATTTGGATCATCCAGTAAAGGCCATCAGATTATTGAGTTAATGGCTCAAGTTGGAGTGGCAGCTGATGCTCATACTATTTCAGTTATTTCTTTGATTCATGAGATGAATGGTATGCGAGACGAATTGAAGAAATTTAAGGAGCATATAGATCAGGTTTCAGCAACATTGGTCCCCCACTATCGGCAATTCTATGAAAATCTCCTGAGTTTGCATTTCAAGTTTAATGATATAGATGCTGCTTCTGATCTTGTACTGGATATTTATAGATTTCAAGAGTCTCATCACATGCATGGAGATGAGGCACAACCACCTAAACCGTGCCTTGTTTCTATCGGCTCCGATAATCTAAGGATGGGATTCAAACTACGAATTTTTCCTCATTCATTATCAAGGGAGTCTGTTTTCAATGTGGGACATAATCAGGCGTTTGTTATGTATAAGAATGGGAAACTTATCCTTAGCAACAAAGCGTTGGCCAGGCTTATCGTACGGTACAAGAGGGATGGGAGAATTAATGAGCTGTCAAAGCTTCTCTGCAATATCCAGAGGAAAGGCTTATTTGAATCCAGCAGAATGTGCTCTGATGTGGTTGCTGCTTGCATTTGCATGGAGTGGCTCGAAACTGCTCATGATATTTTGGATGATTTGGATTCTGAAGGAAGTCGGCTAGGCACTAGTTCATACATGTCTCTGTTGACTGCATATCGCAGTAAAAATAAGCTAAGGGAGGCAGAGGCACTACTAAAGCAATTAAGAAAATCAGGTGTTGTCATAAATGCATCTGATCCGTTGTTAACTCCTGCATCTATGTGTAAACTGGAAGATAAAAACATCGCAAAGTTGAAAGAATTAGGCTCCATGGCTAAAGGGGAGTTGGCTTACCATATTGTTGAAGAAATGAGGGGAGAAGAAAACGAGGCTTCTTTTATGATGCATGAATTAAATTCTTCTATCTACTTCTTTATGAAGGCTCACATGGTCGAAGACGCCATAAGGGCTTACCGAAAAATGCAGGCAATGAAGATCCATCCTACAGAGTCAACTTTCATGAATCTACTTAATGGGTATTCTTCTTTAGGTATGTATCGTGAAATTACAATCTTATGGGGAGATATTAAAAGGATCATGGACAGTCGTAATAAGCTGAATACCAGGGATTTATACGAGTTCTTGCTGTTGAATTTTCTTCGAGGTGGTTATTTTCAAAGGATGATGGAGGTTATTGATTTTATGAAGGAGAATGGTATGTATTTGGACAAGTGGATGTATAGACGTGAGTTCTTGAAGTATCACAAGGGTCTTTACCGAAGGATGAAAGTATCTGATGCTACAAATGACGTACAAATTCAGAGGATTGAGCATGTGAGGCACTTTAGGAAGTGGGTTGGCCTGGATTAAATTGTTTTAGGTATCAAATAATATTCTTCTTGCACATTGGGGAACAAAAAAGAGCCGAGAAGATATTGAGTTATCATTTGCCAAATTTTGGCAGGCTTCTCTCCATTTCGTCTACCTGAGAAGTGATGTACCCTACCCCATGAGGTCAGAGTTGCATTGTAAATTATGTATTTCAGTTAAAGTCAAATTGCTTCCAGGAAAAGACATCTTCTTTTTCACTTGTACCATTGGCTATTGTATCTAATAGGTCAATGCTCTTTAGCATGTGGCGGATTGTTGAATTTGTGACTTCTGTAATTCAGTTTTGCTTTGTTAGGAATATCAAATTATGAACTTGTGAATATAGAAAGGTTTAGATTCCCTCTAATTGTATAATTAGAAGTAGGAGTTACTTTCTTTTCTTTTTCAGGACTACTTGATGCTTGAACAAATAATCAAGCAATTCATATCCAAATCCTTTATTTGCTTTAACCACTTAACCCCGCAGATAAGATCTCAAGGATAGGGAAACTGTGTTGTGGTTGGCACTCCAGATACAATTTCTGCTCCTTGTCAGTCTTGACCAACTCTTTGAGTCGGAACTGATATTCTAACATGCTCGACAATTGAAGATTATTCGTTGCTCCAGTGTCTAATCCAAGCTTAGCATATTCAAAACCTGCAAAAATGTAAATATATGTTCTATAAAGATAACAAAAAATTTTACCCAAGAGTATGGCTTAGTGGTCAATGAAGTGGGTACTTCATAAGAACCTTGAGGTTCAAATTCCAGCGAGGCAAAAAACATTAGGTGATTTTTTCATTGTTATGAAGTTCGTATGCCTTTTTTGTATCCCAAAGAATGAAAGTGTAATAAATAGCAAAGAATTATTCCGTCCGTTGATAAAATCATTTGATAGCTAATTAAAATAATTAGCTTATATAACTGAACTTTTAGAGCAATAATATCTATAAGCATTACCGTTAAAAAGCTTATTTTCTTCGATTCCACCTTATCAAAACCTTCTGATATAATTCAATCTTGCCAAAACCTTTCAGCTTCTTTTGGACTCGACCAAATTACTAGGAGATGAAGTTGGTGGGACACAACAATATTTCATAATTTTTGTTTTCTTCTATAGGAAAAGTTAAAAAGAAATAGTAACTTTATCTTCTTTTCATTTCTTGTAAGCGTCAAAGTTAGCATCCTTTTATCTTTAGCCAATTCTATGTAATATGGAGTAGGAATGTGAAATTATTCTTCATATTATCTTATGCAGTGATCTTATTCGAGAGAACAAATCGTGGCCATCTCCTTTACTTTTTTCCTTCTAATTAAGAATCGATTTCATGGATTGTCCACACTCACTACTTAGTGTTGTTGGAAAATTTCAGCATATTAAATTTATTCTTTTATTTTATTACCCAAACCTAAATTGCTTCACTATTCTAATATTATTTATACTGCCATTACAAAATATTTGTACTGATCAGTACGTATCCAAAAATTAATTGATCTTAAAATAGCTGTTTCATATTAAGATTTCTCTGCCAGAGGCACCAATTTTATTGTCCCGGGAAAGCATATAAGATAGGGTGGGATAAAAATTATTCCTAATGCTACTGAACCACTTCTGCCCTCATCCTAATAGACAGACAACAGATCTCGTAGTCCTCACCTACAAAATGCTACAATTTCTCGTATGAGAAAGTTGCTAGTTTTTCAGAATAGTGCAAGCTTCATTCTATGCGTACCTGTCACAAAATATTGTTGGACTTGTATTTTCTTATCCAACCAATTGTAAGCAGAACACACTATTTCTCTTTTCACGTGCTCATGAGATTTCACTGTTTTGAAAGAGAGGATAAAGAATTAAGACAAAAACAGGATACGCTGTGCTATGACCAAACTCATCAAAATTTAGTGTCCCCTACATCTAGCTCATTGTTTCCCACTATCACCTTCAGGCTTCAGCTGGAGTCAAGCTCCCAGTAGGGGTGACAAATGGACGATTTGGGTTGAATTTGGGCAAGTTGGGTTGAATGGGTTAGGTCAATAAATGGGTCATTGCCCAACCCAGTTCAAAGTGTATTTGGGTTAAGATGGGTTGGATCAAGATGCGCTAAACAATAGGTCATAACCCAACCCGCCCAACTTGACCCATGTTTTAGAATCATACTCATCTTGCATAAAAAAAAAATCTTTTACCTTAAAATATGTAAGTTGACAAATATTTTATGGGTGGGGGTGAGGGTTGGGGTGGGTGGATGGTATAGAAAAACGAAAAAATATAAAACAGAAAATAAAAAATTGAAGTTATAAAGAAAAGGTAAAAAAAATAAAAGGGGTTTTGCGCGCGCGGGGGAAGGGGGTGGGTGGTGCAGAAAAATAAAAAAAAAATTGAAAATAATAAAATAAAAATAAAAATAAATTCTTTTTGAGGGGCTTGCGCTGGGGGGTGAGAGGTAGGGGTAGGGTGGGTGAGTGATGCAGAAAAATAAAAAAACAGAAAATTGAAAATACAAAAAAAAGTAAATTTTTTTAGGATTTTTGCGCGGGGAAGGGGGGTTAGGGAGAGGGTAGGTGGCGCAGAAAAACAAAAGAACGGAAAATTAAAAATAGAAAAAAAAAAGTAAAATTTTTTGGGGGGTTTTGCGGGGGAGGGGGTAAGGGTAGGGTCGGTGGATGGGGTAGAAAAATAAAAGAACAGAAAATTTAAAATACAAAAATAAATAAATAAATAAAATTGGGGCAACTAAGTAAATTTCTAGATAAGTTGGGTTGAGATCCTTTGTTTTGGGTGAGTTTCATGGGTTATATTTGGGCTGTTAAATGGGTCAGAAACTCAGAATGAGCTATAAAAAATAATGGGTTAACTTGGGCGCAACCCAAATTGACTCATGAGCTAAAATATTTGTCACCCAACCCATTAATCTTTAGGCTAGTTGGACGGATTAAATGGTCAAATCGCCACCCCTACTCCCCAGTTCCCGTGTCAATCAAACAATCCAAATTTTTGCAAACATTTTTTTGCTAGTCATTCAATCGACTAATCACGTATACCATCAGCTCAATTTGGTACACCAGCGGATTGCTGAACTACTGTAGAAATTGAAATCGTAAGAACCAAGTAATCTAGTGCAATGTGATCAGTATGCTAAAGGACGTATTCTATGTTGCATTTGGGTACAAGCACTCTAAGCTTGGAATCGGATTGGAATAAAGTCGCCAAATGACCTGCAAATCATCCGGAATAAGCAAATCCTTAAGGCCATACATGCACAAAGATTCATTCAACTAGGGCATCTCAACCACAAATGATTTTCGCCTTGAAACAAAATCCTTCAGAAGACACACAGACAAGAAGATTGTAACCATCATCTGTAACCAAATAACAAGAGCTATATGATAACAAGTCAATAACAGGGAACACCTGATCTTTAAAATATAGCATAAACTGACATCAATTCCTGCACAACTGCTCTAGCCATAACTAACAGTACTACAGTAAAACTCAAGCAGCTAAAACGCTTTTCAGATATTACAAACGCATTAAGCTTTTGCTTCGGGTTCTGTGCTTGGAGGTACTGTTGCTTTAGGTTCATTATGTGCACTATTTTCTTCCTCCCTCACTTCTTCTTCCTCGGTGTCACTGTCATAGTCTCCTGCAGAAAAAAGTCTTACATTAGATAAGAACAAAACAAATTTTACAACTGACAAATCAAATCCAGAGCAGAAGATTTGAAGCTGAACATATCGGGATGGTACTGTTGCTGGGTAACCAAAGCTGACTTACCCTCAGGCACATCAGCATCAAAATCACTAGGACCGCCTCCCATGTTGAGTTTCTGAGAGAATAATAAAGGGGTCATGTTAAAACTTCAGCATAAATATAGACGAAAACAACCACTGCTGGCTATTAGTATCTCTAAAGCTGCTTACCGAGAAGTCAATGTCACCAAAATCCATATCTGTCCCAGCTGAAATATTAGTATCATGGTTAGCAAATATATATACCAAATAATTAATATCAACAGTAAAGCATGTTCCTAGTGACTTTATACTAACGTTTAGTGTCCTCTTCATCTTCATCAACCCATTTGTCCCAGTCAACTTTCAAAAACACTGGACGTACACCTTCCTGCTTTATCAGTCTGCTCCACCACTTGTCTTCTGCCTTCTTCACAAGATAAACGATACTTCTAGAAGTAGTACTAGTTTTGCTCTCCTGAATGAACATTTTTTAGTAAAATTAACATTATTAATTTTAGTTGTTACAGTAAAATTAACATTAATTCTCACACAAAAATTTGCAGATATGGACTGAGGGAGCTTCACTTACATCAACATTAATTTTATCAAAGAGATCGAGATCCACTTCATACGGTACATTATCAGCTCCTGCAGTTGCAGAAAAGAAGAATTTTCCTTCTGGTTCCAGTTTCAGCTTCACATTCTTGGCATCCGGCAACTCCACCGTGATAAACAGCTTGTCGGACCTCTGGGCCCACTTGACAGCAGGGTGACGGCTGAGATAGAGAAGCAGAAAACAAATGGATCTCAACCAAGTTAAATAAATGAGTCTGAGAACTCATTAACTCATAAATGATATTTCAAGACAAGAAATTTTGAGGAAGGTAAGTGAACAAATGATCCTATGTATAATTGTCTCCTTTGTCATTTTTATCTGATTATCCCACTATATGTAGGGAATAAGAACTTGGAGCATGGCACATAATGGTAGATCCCGAATTGCTATATTAATTACATGCAGAAGTAAAAAAAAATTCAAGCAAGCACCACATGAAGCTCTTCATATGCAATTACAAATAAATGAGGTGCAACAGTTCGATAAGAGACCAACTTGACATAGGGCCAAAGCTATGAGATGAAGGTGGAGACTCCACCGCATTTCATGTTTGAACAGCTACTGATGAGCATTGTGATGGGTGCACAAGAGAACCATGATAGATTACTGTGAAAGACAAACTAAGACACTCCATAGTCCATAGAGCAACTTCAACTTTGATATAGAAGGTAGAGAAACACCATACTCCATAGTGTCATGTTTTAACTTATATACGCTAATTTTGGAGCATAGTAGACAATATTGGACAAGTGAATTATGTACTACGGCCTACGCAGTTGAAGGAGGTAGAGAAACACAAAGAACGGAATGTTGCCGCCCAGATCCTCAGTGTGATCCTACGGAAGGACAGAAATAAGGGAGGTTTTGAAGGAATAGAGACTAACCATGAACATTTGAGGAATAATATCTCGTTTTTGGTTAACTTTTGGAGCACCCATGAGAACATTAGGTACCTTTGGAAAATGTGGCTCATACTTTTTGGTAGACCGCTCATAGATGGAAAGTTTCTCAAAATAAATAAAGATATTATCCTTATTTAAATTTTATAAAAGGCCGAAAGGTCTGTGGGATTACACTGGGTTTATTGTTGTTGATGGTGAAAGGTTGGCTTCTACTTCAGAAGTTGGTATCTAAAGGAATTAGAACATAGATACCAAAATAGTGTCTTGAGTAAAATAGGATTAGATTTATTTTGACGCTTAAGTTGGTTACTTTTAGTTCATAACTAACAAAAACTCAGATAAACATCATAAAAGAACACAACTAACAATAACGCTGACATCCTATGACAGGGAACAAAAAGAAAACAGAGAAAAGCTAAGCAAGTATTCCCTTGCAACCTCATTATAAAGCAATTGACCAGAACCTAAATAAATTTTGAAGGGATTCTTCAAAGCACTAATGGCCAGGAAATGTGTTGCTTTGGGATACATAGTGCATGGCTATAGTGCAGATGCCAAAGCATCAATACTCATTTATTGAATAGTGGAGACATTATTGAGCAAGAATGGCAGCAAGCACCCAAAAAGGCTATAGGTTTCAGTATTTTCTTATTTATTACATGTGTCCACTATTTAAGCAGAATATTTGACTTTTCACAGGCGGAGACGCACAGAGCATGTGTTCATTATCATATCTCTACAAGAATCAGTTGAACGCCTGCGCAATTACGTCTCCAGAAAATTCCCTATGCCATTTATGGTTCCTAAAGTGATCTCATCAATCAGTAAGATAGAAATTGTTCTCCAAAAACAAGAGCAGATATACCATATCTACATTGCATCCTATATTCAGTACTCACCACTCACCAGAGACCGTCCTTTCCCCTTCCTTCATCTCGGCCATCCCCAAAACGAAAAAAAAAAAAAAAAAAACAAAGAGATAGATAAATTGCTACATCTATATCATTTAAATTCAAAAAAAAAAGGAGAAAAACAGAATAGTTACCAATAGCAAGTGAATAGATTAGTTTCTAGTAAATCACAAGTTCAAGGGACGAGCAGACTAGATTATAAATGAAATATAGAAGGGAAAAAAAAAAGAGGAACATAAAATATTCAGATACAAATTCCTTTTCGTTAAAGTTCAAATACAAAACTCTAAATCCTAGGGTTTGATTTCGAGAGAAAACTTGAAAACACCCAAAACCTTATAGTATGTACGAGTCTTACGCAATGTGTGAATAAAAAGCTGTAAAAACACAGATTATTATAGTCCCCTACGAAGGAAGATAAATACATGTCGTAAAACGCAAAGGAAGAGTAGAAGATTGAAGAACATACCTCATGTTTATAGTATATTACAGAGGGGAAAATTAAGCGACTGATAGAGATATGCGTGTGTGTACAACTGCGTGAAGAAAGACAAATGGCAGTTGGTTTTGTTATATATAATGGTGGGGGAAAAGGAAGGCGCTACTGGAAATGTCTAGATGCTTCTGGGCCTGGATTTTGTGAAAGGCTATATTTCAGGCATTTATTCTTTTTTTTCGAAACTTTCAACCTTTTTCTTTCTTTTTTGAAAAATTAACAGGAATGCCATACAATAAGGTATACGACATTGTGATTCAATTATTTAACGGATGAACTTTGTAAGTAAATACATGTAGGTAATTTTTCTTGCGCCTCCTAAGTTGTCATGTAAAAGCCCTTTTATTGCAGAGAAAAAAAAAAAGGTTGGGTAGACCTCTTTTTTTCTCCTTATATCCCCTCCACTTTACTCCCTTGGTGATTCAAATTCGTAATTTTTAGGTCGAAAATGAAAGATATTTATCATTTTTTTCTGTTGACTATGCCTCATTTTTCATTTACAAGTCAAGCAGAAAATATACAATTTGAATGTTTATTTTTCTTGCATGAGTAAAATACAAATGAACCTACTTATGCTTGCACCTATTCAAATCTCTCCGCAAACAGTACTGGTAGTATGGTACCTCAAGATTCTTGCTAAAATTTGGAGTACATCCTCGTAGTAGGTTAGGCTCACGACTACTTATGTCCATTCCTGGCACCCATGACCAGGAAGGAAACAAAGTTACTTCGAAAGTTCGAATAATTAGTGCTTGGATTATATTGGACTAAATTATCCAAAGACGCTGACAAGGTGTGAAATTGTTTGATTTCGCATACTTTTATCTAAAATGCCTTACATTGACTTGATGTCAATCTAATATATGAATACGTGTAAAAAAAAAAAAAGGGTCAATTATATAAAGGAGAAAGAAAAAAAACTGAGTGTGGTATGGAGAAAGAAAAAAGGGTCAACTTAGGATTAAGCTTGCATTAAGAATACTTCATACTTTATATCTTATCAACTTTCAATATTAGACTATTTTCGCAAATGACATGATCTCTTCTCAAACTAAGTACCTCATTATCCTAATATTAGTCAATTTCTTTCTAATTTTATTCAAAAAAAAAAAAGGAGGAAAGAACCGCGAGTATTTCTAAAACTGTTCCCAAGCGACATTAGTGTGGTATGGCCTACGTCGATTCGTTACTGTCAAAATGCAGTTTTTTCTCCCAACTCAAACAACTCCAAGCCCATCTCGTAACCACTGGTATTTTTCAATTCTACACATGCCGCGCTAAATTCTTGGATTTCTGCGCCGTCTCTTCCGCCGGCAACCTCCCTTACGCCGCCCATATCTTCCGCCACATCACTTTCCCTGACAAGAATGAATGGAACGCCGTCATTCGCGGCCTTGCCCAAAGCCCCAAGCCCATTGATGCTGTCATCTTTTATGTCTCCATGTCTCGTTTGCCTTGTAAGCCCGACGCTCTTACTTGCTCCTTCACCCTCAAAGCATGTGCCCGTGCATTGGCGCGTTCTGAAACCCCACAGCTTCATACCCATGTGATTCGATTTGGGTTTGCATCAGATGTCTTGTTGCGCACAACTTTGCTCGATGCGTATTCCAAATGTGGTGAGTTGGATTATGCGTGCCAAGTGTTTGATGAAATGGGTGTTAGAGATATAGCAAGTTGGAACGCGTTAATTGCTGGGCTAGCTCAGGGGAACCGACCCACAGAAGCTTTGCAGATTTTTAAGAAAATGAGGGAGGAGAATATGGAACCAAATGAGGTCACTGTGCTTGGTGCTCTCTCTGCTTGTTCGCAGTTGGGGGCGAACAAAGAAGGCGAACATGTCCATGAATATATCAAAATTAAGAATCTTGATTGCAATGTGATTGTTTGTAATGCAGTTATTGATATGTATGCTAAATGTGGTCTTGTTAGAAGAGCTTATGAAGTGTTCAATGAGATGAAATGCTCGAGCACTCGTGTCACGTGGAATACCATGATTATGGCACTGGCAATGTATGGAGATGGAGAACAAGCGCTTGAGCTTTTCGAGACAATGGGCCAAACTGGAATTGAGCCAGACAGCGTTAGTTACTTAGCTGCAATCTGTGCTTGTAACCATGCGGGAATGGTGGACGAAGGAATGAAATTGTTTGATGCCATGGATAGATGTGGAGTGAGTAAGAATGTAAAGCATTATGGTAGTATGGTGGATTTGTTGGGAAGATCCGGGCGGTTAGATGAAGCTAATAAAATTGTAGAGTCGATGCCTACGGTTCCTGATGTGGTTCTATGGCAAACTCTATTAGGGGCTTCCAAGACTTACGGTAATGTGGAAATGGCAGAGAGAGCGTCCAAGAAGCTCGTTGAAATGGGATCAAATCATTGTGGGAATTTCGTGTTGCTCTCCAATCTTTATGCGGCACAGGAGAGGTGGCATGATGTGAGAAGAGTAAGAGAGGCCATGAAAGGCCAGGATGTAAAAAAAGTACCGGGTTTTAGCTATATTGAGGTTGGTGGAACGATATACAAGTTCATGAATGGTGATATAAACCATCCAAAGTGGAAGGAGATTTATTGGAAGCTTGATGAGATTTTGCTAAGGATTAGAGAATACGGGTATGTGGCAGAAACTAATTATGTGTTCCATGATATAGGACCGGAGGAGAAGGAGAATGCACTGTGTTATCATAGTGAGAAGCTTGCAGTGGCTTTTGGTTTGATCAGTACACAAGATGGCACTTGTATAAGCGTGAATAAGAATCTTAGAATATGTGGGGATTGTCATGTTGTGATTAAGCTCATTTCAAAGATATATGAGCGGGAGATTATTGTGAGAGACAGGACTCGTTTCCACAGATTCAAAGATGGGGCTTGTTCTTGTAAAGAATACTGGTGAGATTGATTCAAATTTTTATGTATAAAGCACATTAGTTTGATGTGGCGGAGGAAACCATATGTATGACTAAAAGGGCTCACCTTGTGCTGAAATTGCTCCCCGAGACTGAGAGATAGGGGAGAATGGGCGTATATTGAATGCAGTATCTTGGCATTTCCGCAAAAAGACTAGAACTCATGATCTACAAGTTACTAAAGGAGCAACTCTACCATTATACCAAGGCTCGCTCTCTCAAGAGATATGACTCATTTTCAAAAATCTGAAGAAATGAGATTCCTCTTGCAGAAATTTGTGATGAGGATTATGTTTGTGTAATGTCATGAAAAGAGGAGCTTCAGGGGCAATTACTTTAATGTAGATTCAATTTCAACATGTACGCAGCAGTCAATAAACAAGTCGAACCACCCTGTTCATTTTGGCTTTAAGCAAATGGATATTGTGGCAAAGCAGCTATGTTTAGATAGGTGCTAAGCCAAATGATAATTAAACAACGAATGATAAAACGGGCGATGCAAAAAACTCCAATGACCATGAGATTTTACACTACGAAGTTCTAACAATTTTAATTACATGATCTTGATTTTTCCCAACTCAACTCTTGAATGGCAATACAAAATCATCAACCTGCTAGAGTGTAAGCAAGTTGCAATAGTTAAACAAGTAATACTGCACAAAGTAAGAACTCAGAAACAATAGGCTTACAAATCATCAAGAGGTTAGATAAAAAATACGAATAAGCAGGGTCAACTGAAAAGAAAGGAATGAACAATTCTAATTTCTGCAGCACATTTTCAAGTCTTGATGAATGTAGACCTTCCAAGGCAGCTGCTAGAGTGAACAACCTCAATTGGTAGCTATCCCTACAAAAAGCATGTTGAATCATACAGAGACTAATGATTGAAATGCAACTAATCTTTCATCAGTCGTGCCTCGAAACCACCCTCAGGTCTTTTTACAAGTCTGTATGGCACGTACGTTCCAAGAAGTTTGTCCCATATGGAGAAGAATGGCTGAGAATAATTGAACTTGGTGCCTTGGAGCTGATGATGAATGTCATGGTAAGCAGTGTTATTTTGGAAAAACAAATGGAAGATATTACCAGGCAGCCAGAGTCCACAATGATCATCAACCGTTTTGACCACAGCAAAGCAGAAAAAGATTACAGCAGTACGTGCAGTCATTCCGGCAACAAGAAATGAAAGAGCACCACCAAAGGTATCCAGGAGGAGACCTTCAAGTGGATGGTTATAAAGGGCCCCAATCGCGTAAGGCACAACTAACCGATGATGCTGGGAGTGAATATGGCGGTATAAAAACTTGTTCTGATGCATGTAGCGATGCACAAAGTACTGCCATGTGTCCATGACCAGCATTGCGACAATTATCTGCACAATCTGAACAGGAATTGAGGGCTGAACTACATTTCCTGATGCAGTTACCTTCGAAGTTATCTGCCATAGAAAACCAGATACTTGAGTCAGTTATTGTCAAGAAATTGCCAAAGCTAAAACAATAGACTTCGTAATATCATATCTGGTTTGCCAAAACTAAATGACTCTATTCTTCCAAACTAATAATCGCTAGTTACTACTTTGCCATGGACATATGCAGCTGGTACAGGAAATTGATTTCCAGGATTTTCTGCAAGCCCTGAAACTTCCTCTTGGCATTGAATAGCTGTTAAGCACCAAATTCCATTACTGGGAGTGAAGTTGAACTTCAGATAACCTTTTAGACAACCTCATAATTTTCTTTTACTCAGCATTAGGAACCCATCCAACATTATTTTGTGCTAGCTAGCAGCTTTGCCCTTCTAACATAATGGAGAACCGGGTTAAGCTTCAAAGAGTAAAATAGCTTAGTACAAGCATTAAGCAGCATTATATACCCCCAACGGAAAAAACACAAAATAGTCTTGTTTCTGTAGACAAGACAGGATCATTTTCAACGACAGACATCTAACTCAGCAATACTTTTTGAACACTGGATGGATAGATTATAAGAATTGCAGTCGTGCAGACAAGTTACAGCTCTAACAATAAATTAGAAGTATCGGACAATTATCACAGAGTAACTAATGCCCGATTGAGAAGTTGAGGCAACAAAGATATGATTTGAATCACAAAAAACATTATGGCTGCCAATAAATATAGTAATTCCCCCCACCCCCAACTAACACAAAATAAAATCTAAGGAATTGACAGTCCATGAGCAAACTAAGCATTTTCATCACTCTCTAAAGTCCAACATGTAAGGATGAACATCAAGCACTATTCTGTTTATTTTGCTCCTGTTAAATCATTAACCATCTTTTACACAATTGCCCGTCACTTATCCGTGATAATCGCTCATAGAGACGTCAACATGTACATGACATCCTTGAAACTATATACATGCATAATTGTACCATAAAAACATCTTTGTTACCCAACACGTCATATAGGAGCCTAGGAGGTCACTGACCATTCCACGTCTCAACTCTCAACAATTGAGGTCCATACTTCATTTTATGGTTATAGGTGAAGATTTTAAATAGCTGTAAATTTTGCTAAAAGAAAAAAGATGACCACCTTTATCCTGTGACCCTTTCAACTAATGAAATTCCAATGTGAAGGCATTGATGATCACATTAAAAAAAAGGCTTTACCCAAATTTAAGAAGTATTCAAACAAATTGTTAGCACAGGGAATTACAAGTTTAAGAATGAAAGAGGAAAAAAATCTCAGAGATAGCCCATTAAGGTGCAATTCAGCCATCTTTGAGGGAGGAAAGAAATTAATGAGTTCTGTCTTTTAGTGATAATGATGGTGTCCGGTCCAACTTGCGCGCACTCGACTATTTCATCAAGTACCCGCTACCTCCCACTAGCACAAGTACTGGGAAACACTACCCACCAAGGCTTAAGCAAATAGGAAGAAATCATATAACATTTTCTGTCTCTACTGGGATTTGAACCCTGGTCTCCTTGGTTTTCACTCACTTCATTGACCTTCAGCCACGTGCTTGGATGCGAAAAGAAATTTGATGAATTGACGAACCCGTTGTGGAGAGTTTAGATTTCTTTCTTCCTCTGGCTCATTTATCGATCCATGTTACTTAGCATACATATGACCTAAAAACAGAATCTGCATGTATAAGCTGGAGAGCTCACAGCAATTTCTGACTAAGAAGCAACCAGGACTTTCACCATAAAGAAAGGATCACTTTTTAGGAGGAAACGAATCTCCCAAAGAATGTGTTTTCTTCACTATTACAGGTACACAAATCCTGTAAGACCAATATTGAAAGTTGCGGCTTAACAAAGGGTATGGAAAAATTCTCCACATGGCTAAATTTTATTGCTGTTATTCAATGGTTACAATGAGGAAATCCAGGCAATAGCTATTCATAAAATAAGCATTTCTTGTTATAATAGCTGTCAGGATGACAGTTTTGGCACCTCACATTCATTTTTTAGGTTGATCAGCTCGCTAGTGACTAAAATCTATCGAGACCTAAAGTCTCTACATCATAGGACACAGTGTCCATAACAGCCTTTAGAAATTACAAATTTCTGCAAGTTTTTCTTTAAAAGCAACAAGCAGTGTCCAGATTTATACAAGTATGGCATTTCAATACTGACTGGCTACAGATTCTACAACATCCTGATTGCAAGATAATACAGAATGCAAGTAACCCAGACACCATATCTCCTACTACTTTGACGATAATGGGAGAAAGTGATCCTTCAGATGGTTTTCCTTTAAATTTGCTATTAGCTTATGCAAGATGAAAAACTGCCCTTGATTGTCAAGTCTCCTTGAAGTTCTTCCTTAAGTAACGTATTTAGAGTGAAAACGAGGCACATAAAAGGCGTGCTGTTCAATAAGACCAGAAAAGCTACTTAGCCCTTCATTTCACTTCCTCATGCTTATAGGCTGGGTCCAAAACACAAGGTGATACACAACTTTATCTATAAAATGATTACAATCTAGGAAGTTGTCCTTACACAAGATAATCTGATGAAAAGAGGCCTCATCTTATGTTCTAGATGTTTTTTGTGTGGGGAAACAGCAGAAACAGTTAACCATCTCTTCCTCCGTTGTAAGATAACTTCTCACCTATGGAGAATTATTCTTAACCTCAAAGGCATCTCCGGGACCATGCCTGGGAAAGTTGTAGATACTCTTAAAAGTTGGGAGGAAGCAGGACTACATGCAAAGGATAGGACTAGATGGAAAATTATACCTGCTTGTGTTTGGTGGACAATTTGGAAAGAGAGAAACTCCAGATGTTTTGAGAATGTGGAGAATGGCGTGCAAAAGATCAAGTTAAACTTTATTTTGCTGTTAAGTTTTTGGTGTAATCAGATGTACACAAATGATACTAATACCATTATTGATGTTTTAGACTCAATATAGAAAGTGTTAATGATAGATAGAGTCTCTTGTATATATGGTTTCAGTACTACCTAAGTACTGTTTTTGCTACATATGAAATATAGAAAAGTTATCAGTTTCAAAAAAAAAATGAATATAATCTATGTAACATTTTTATCTAACTTTCTCATGCTTGGAGAACACGAATATTGAAACTCATCCATCCCCCTTTCGTTCATTAATATTTTAAGAAAATACCGCACCCACTCGTGAGATATAACATACTTGTTAGTTTCACCATGCTTTAGATGCTTTATTTCTAGACTTCTTTCCCTCTCTCCATCTTCTTTTCTATCAACTCCACGAGGAAAATGTTCTTACAAAGTCCATATAACATGGCAATGTAGTTAAACCTTTGAACGGTCAAAGTTTGTATTATTGCATGTGGAGACGGGGTAGGAGGGGACAAGCACATTTGTCAATGGGCACTATTAGAACATCTTTATAAACTTCAGCATGCTTCTACTGGGGGGGGGGGGGGAGGAATTGAAGCAACCATCCCTTCATTCATTAACTTGTTAACAAAATACTTTCATCACTTAAATGCTTCATTCGCTCATGAGAATATGACATAATCGTCAGTCTTACCATGCTTAGATACTTTTTCTACACTTCCTTTCCTCCTATCTGACTACATTTCTATCAATTTCATGAGGAACAATGTTCTTAGAAGGACCGTACCAAATATCCAATGTACTCAAGCGTTTGAAAACTAAGAGTGTAATATGGGAGGGGGTGGGGGAAAAGCACGCCTGTCGATGCAAAAAGTAATCACTTCATAAGCTAAGGCTGACTGGCACATTAAATAGAAGAATCTAGAATCTAAATCGAATAACTGTTGCACTAAATAGAGCGCAACACATGAAGAATCATTCCATACTTAGTTATCCTCATAACTATAAATGCAAACGACAAGTTAGTTATAATTGGAAGTCCGACATCAATACAATCAGAACAAGTTTGTTATAAAGGGGTTTACCCCGTGCACAAATTGTTTCCCAACTTTTTTTGAGACGTAGGAGGAGGGTGCATGTATATCATATGCAACCTTCTCTTTGCATTTCTACAAAAGGGCCGTTCGCATGCCTCAAGCTCTACCTATCCATTCCTAAAGAGGCAGAGCTAGGATTTAACTTTACTGGTTCTGGGTTCTAGAACGACTTCATGTGCTAATAACTGGGTTCTAAATCTAAATTTGGCATATTATTAATGAACTTTTATCATAAATACAATGTTGGAACAAAAGCTATTGGGTTTGGCCTAGCTCCGCCCCTGCCTTCAGGCCTAACCCACCAAGTCACACGGCTATCTAATTAATCAAGAACTCCAACCAAAACAGATAAGACAAATATCATGAAACAAGAACCATAAGTAGCTGAGGAATATACCAAGAATAGCAGTTGAGCAACAGTGGCCTGAACAAGCTGCTGAAGAAGAACCCCTTTAACAACAGCACCAAGTGGAACTAAATTCTTCTCATCTTCCTCTTTCCTTGTGTGAAGACGATAGTTATCCATGGGAGGCAATAGCTGATAAAACCCTGCATATATCCAATACACCACTATTGGGGCAAATGTCCCCATCACTTCATCACTCACATAACCCTCCCAAAAAACCATTCTTTTTATTTTTCTTTTTAAAATATACCCCCTTCCCTTTTCCCCTCAATTTGACACTCTAAATTCTCAAAATTCCAGCTCAAGATCTACATACACAAACACACATTATATATCCCCTGAAACAAAAAAAAATCAATAAACAAAAAACAACCCAATAAGTTCTTGATTAAAAAGATCAAATTTTTAGCCCCAAGAAGATCAAATGACACAAATGGGTATAGGCAAAACTTACATAAATAATGATTGGAAATGTCATTTCTTGGGAAAATAGATCTGGGGCATATGTATTATATTGTAGGAGAAGGTTGAGCTGGGGTTAATGCAAATGGTAGTGGTGACAGTTGTGAGATTCGGTGCCTATTTTTTGAATTATGAATGAGATTCGTTGGAAAAGGGAAAGGGGGATTTGATAAGGAAAGGGGCAAACTACAGAAATGGCTTGCTCTCCTTGTTTTCTTTCTTTTCTTCTTTTTTTTATAAAATATTTTCACATGAGATTTTTTTAATGGTAAGTGTAGTATTTGACTTTTGTCATAAAATAAAGACCATAAATTAAATACAAGTATAGAGAGACTGATATATTATTCGAATTCAACTGATATACATAATGAACTGAAATTTTTTCTATTTATATAAGAAAGGAAGCTGTTGTATAAGCTGCTACTACACCAGATATGGATAATCTTCTACTAAGAGCAATGTTTATCCATAACGGAGTATTGAAAGGATAAGTTTATTATACCCGGTATGGATAATCTTGTAACCATGGATAATGTTTATCCATAATCGAATACTGAAAGGATAAGCTTATTATACCCGGTATGGATAATCTTCTACCGGGGGTAATATTTATCCATAACCGGATACTGAAAGGAAAAGCTTATTATACCCGGTATGGATAATCTTCTACTGAGGTAATGTTTATCCATAACCGGATACTAAAATGATAAACTTATTATACCCGGTATGGATAATCTTCTACTGGGGGTAATGTTTATCCATAACCGGGTACCGAAGTGATAAGTTTCTTCAGAAGGCTTATTTCCAATAGAGTACTAAATAGATAAACATATTTACGGCGGAGTCCCATATGGATAAGCTTCTTTAGAAATCTTATTTACAACGGAGTACTAAATGAACATCCATAATATAATATATTTATAACACTCCCCCTTGGATGTTCATTAAAAGATAATGTGCTTCATTAAAACCTTACTAGGAAAAACCACGTGGGAAAAAATCCTAGTAAAGGAAAAAGAGTACACATATTTAGTAATACGCATTGCTATGTGCCTCATTAAAAACCTTATAAGGAAAAACTCATGGGAAAAAACCTTAGTAAGGGAAAAAGAGTGCATCGCGTATTTTACTCCCCCTGATGAAAACTTTGTTTCAAATATTTGAGTCTTCGCATTCCAATCTTGTATACCATCTTCTCAAAAGTTGAAGTTGGCAAAAGATTTAGTGAATAAATCTGTTGGATTATCACTTGAACGGATTTGTTGCACATCAATGTCACCATTTTTCTGAAGGTCGTGTGTGTAGAATAATTTTGGTGAAATGTGGTTCGTTCTATCTCCTTTTATAAATCCTCCCTTCAATTGGGCTATGCATGCAGCATTGTCTTCGTATAAAATTGTGGGTCTTTTCTCACATTCCAAACCACATTTTTCTCGAATAAAATGAATTATTGATCTCAACCATACGCACTCCCTACTTGCTTTATGAATAGCTATTATCTCAGCGTGATTTGAAGAAGTGGCAACAGTAGATTGCTTTGTGGAGCGCCATGATATGACAGTACCTCCATATGTAAATACGTACCCGGTTTGAGATCGAGCTTTATGGGGATCATATAAATAACCTGCATCTGCATAACCAACAAGATCTGCAATATCTTTGTTAGCATAAAACAAACCCATATCAAGAGTTCCCTTTAAATATCGCAATATATGCTTAATCCCGTTCCAATGTCTCCGAGTAGGAGAAGAACTATATCTTGCTGGTAAATTAACCGAAAATGCTATGTCGGGCCTTGTAGCATTAGCAAGATACATTAATGCACCAATTGCACTGAGATAGGGTACTTGGGGACCAAAGAGTTCCTGTCCTCTTCTGGAGGTCGGAACAAATCTTTATTTACTTTAAGTGATCGAACAATCATTGTTGTACCCAATGGGTGCGCTTTGTCTATGTAAAAGCATTTTAAGACCCTTTCTGTATAGGCAGATTGATGGATAAAGATTCGGTCTGCTAAATGTTCAATCTGCAGACCAAGATAAAGTTTTGTCTTTCCAAGATCTTTCATCTCAAATTCTTTCTTAAGATATTCAATTGCCTTTTGGAGCTTTTCTGGAATTCCAACAAGATTTATGACATCAACATAAACAGCAAGTATAACAAATTCTGATGCCATTTTCTTTATAAAAATACATGGAAAAATAACATCATTTATGAACCTTCTTTCAGCAAATATTCACTAAGGCGATTATACCACATGCGCCTGGATTGCTTTAAACCGTACAAAGATCTTTGTAATCTAATTGAATGAATTTCCTGAGATTTTGAATTCGCTTCAGGTATTTTAAATCCTTCAGGGATTTTCATATAAATTTCATTATCAAGTGAACCGTATAGATAAGTAACGTATCTTTCATATCATTCTATCATAGGTAAATGAGCCAGAGTAAAGCATGAGGGAATACAAACTTATACATATGAAGCAGGGGCCTATAAGACCGGCATGATTCTTTATATACTCGAAACATAGGCGGAAAAGGCCATACAAGTATTTGTATACATGACATCTGTCTACACGCCTCTAAGAATACATAATATCATAAAGGTAGGGGTAGGGTCCCACCATACCAATCAATACATGTACTAATTATACTGACCAAAGAAGCAACTCCGGAGCAAATGGAGCGCACCAACACCTTCCGCTGAGCTAATAGCCTACTTGGAGGACTCTCGACCTGTCTATCAGGACCTCCGGGCATGAAACGCATCGTCCCCAGGAAAAAGGGACGTCAGTACATAAAATGTACCGAGTATGTAAGGAATGAAAATTAGTAACTAGTAAACATGAGAGAAACCCAGAGTAAAATACTCAACATGTATATCTGAATAACTTTGTAAATTATTTAATATAATAATATCGTGTATATGCGTATAAATGTCATACCATGCAAGGGTATATGCATCAATAACATCATCAAGTCTCTGAGTGCATCCCATCATATCATCTCGGCCACTGTGGGCAAATCATCAACGTATACCAGTTGATCAGGTGGTGGTGCGTATATAATGCCATAACCTTTTTCCGTATCCCGTATACACATATATACGAATATATGGTGTCATCTGGTCATGGGTCAATGTACATGAATGCAATGCATGAGAAGTACGTCAATAAAATCTCTTGGAGTGTCATAAGACCATTATGCCTTCGAGTAATATCATGAAGTAAACTTTTTTTTCAACTTACGTATTTTTTTGAGACCCATGAAAAGATGATAGAATAATATGACATATGAAAATTCAAGAACATAGGCATCTCTAATTTAATAGAGTCATTTATGAAAGTTGTATATTCTCTCATTTCGTTGATGTCGTATAGATCATGCCAAAAGAAATAAGGGATAATCTTAATATACCTGAGTCAATTCTCTGGACAATCCTTCTAACATACGACAATTGCGACAAAACTCGTGACGGCAAGATCAAAGTAGGAAAAAATTCGTATAATCACTTGTGAATTGATCTCAACCTTGTGCGATGTCAAAGGTCGATATGCTACATGTACCTAATTAAGGGAGCTCATCGTCGAATTACTGAAATTCGCTATGATTGAGTCACTGGTCATTTTGATGGTTCTCCAATTCCGCTGATACAGAGCTCATTTTATCAGATAAGTTTTTTTGCTATCATTCTGCATGACACTATGATTTTTGTTTTATACACACTTTCTGCCAACTGCTAAATTACTAGCTTATCTATATTTGGGAAAAGGTTTATGTTGAAGATGGTATTGTAAGAAGATTGTGTTCATTTATAAGGTCGTACTGTTTACAAATAGATTATTGACTTGCACTTCACACATTTTGCACAAGCAATCATATAACATGGATGTGAGCAATTAGTAAGATATTTCTTTACGGATTGACACCTTGCAAAGTTATGCAAGAGTCACATAATGACTCATGTAGGGGCTGCCATGTTTTTTTCGGCTTTGTCTTTATCCAAAAACTTCAATTAATTAACCATTAATTATTAATTATTAATTAACTTGTTAATTCCCCCATTATCCAATAATTCACATGAATACAGATTATCTCAATTACTTAAAATACTTACTCACTTTTAACATACCTTATAAACCTTACTATCATGGTCATGTGGTACCTTGTATGACACTAGTCCATAAATATCAGGTATTTTAGCTCGGGTCATATTTTATCCCAAATTGTCAAAATCCGATGAAATTCACTTTCTTTGACTTGCTTACCCTCTCACCTTCACGAACTTACTCATCACTTGTTTGAAATATCATAATTCTTATAATCTCAAAAATAATCTCATTCCTGAACTTACGTCGATTAACTTATGTCGAAACTTTAACATACAAAAATGCAGTAGGTAACATCTCATTTCTGAGCTTCCATCAATTTATTTATGGCGTACTTTCGTGTATGAAAATATGGGGTGTAACATCATTACCCCTTTTGGAACATTCGTCCTCGAATGTTGACTAATGCACTTATTATTTTCATGACTTATACCTTTCGAATACTTTAGTACTCTCCTTGCCATCTAGGCAACTATTCTGTGAATAATTCCAAAGGTCAGGACATTTCCCCCTCTATGTCTCTTTCTCATACCATGGCTTATGGTTGGAATCCTTCCAATCTTGAAACTGTTGTTACCTTCTATCATGCAGCCTGAAAGACTCTGGCCTTGTAAGTGTGCCTATGCGACTCTTCTCTCATTTTTCCTCCAACTTCTAGCCCATATCTAGGCCTCACTTTGTAAATACCTATAGAGCTTGACAAGATGTCCCTCTAGGTATCTATAGGTATATTGAAGTTCTTTGCTCGGTGCTTAGTTGAACTTACGAATATTGTTATACCTTATTTCATAGATCCATTCATCCATCCGTATGACTTTACTGCCATAACTCTTGCTTTGATTTATCATTACCGAGGCCTGCTACCAAACTCCAGGTTACTCTCGTTGCTTATCCTATATGTATAAATCTATGTCCTTTAATGCTTCTTCATTACAGTTTATCTTAAGAATGACGACCTAAACTTGTGACTCTTGTCCAACCATTGTTAATTCACCTTAATATTGATCTATCATCTATCACTGATAATTTGATCTCTTATGTAGCACTGCCGCTAGGGCTCATGTCTCATCATGTAGCATTTGAAATGATTAGACTGATCCACCTGGGGCGATGCCATGCTTCCATAACCATATTTCATAGTAACCCAATGTGATTCACCTTACGTGGGTATTTAAATCCCGTACAATTCGTGAAATCCTCTTCAAGTCATTACTCAATCGAAGGCCCAAATGTCATGCTTTATTTATCACAATTACATCTTCATTCTACAACCAGGGCAACATTCCCTTTCTTCTAAATGCCATTAGTCTTAGACTCCTTTGAGTTCATTCAGGTTATACTGAGTTTTGTATAACTTAGAGAAACCATCAGCTCTTCTTGTTTTCATGGGCTTAATCCCGAGGACTTATCCATTCTCATCACCTTCTCACTTGTCTTTTCTTATCCTTACTCCTGTCTTCCTAAAACCGTGTCGCTTTACCATACTTTAGGTTGCAACCGATTTTCTTATGTTTTTATGGATCATCAAGCGAGACATCGCATAGTCTAACTCTTCTTTACTCTCTTAACTAGACCTCTTAATATCTATAAACCTTAGGCTGGAAGATAAGCCACTAACGATGCCGCTATCATTCCTGGACACTGAATCCCAACGCTTCTATCCTTTTGTTCGAAGTATGGACTATTCACAACCTTCTGCATTTGCATATTTCATATGTTGTTTACCTTTACCTTACTAACTTTACAGTCTCGCATCATGTCTTCTATCTCTTTCATGACCTCCTTTTCACATAGGTATAACTCACATCCACAACTTGAACTTCTATTATAATACTTGCACCTCTTTACATGATTCGGTGAAAGCTTCATACTAGCTCCTTATGAGGCTGGTACTCTTCTAACTAGATTTATTGTAGAGCCGTTATAGCATATGGTTGTTGTACTATCTCTCTTGTACCTCTGATATTAAGAGTAATTCTGTAATACTCTCAATCACGATTTCTATAATTTTCTGGGTCCAATAATCAAACTCCTGATTTACTTCGTTGATATAACTCTTTAGTCTCCTCCTCCTTCTGATCAGCCTTTATGTAGGCTTAAGATATATTATAATTTGCGGCTCATGGTATTAGTTATTACTTTAGCCTTTCATGGGTGTATGTCTATGTCCTGGGCTCAATTCTTTTTTTAACTTATACCGAAGTCTGCTATGTCTGTATGATTGTCAACATATATGCTGCATGTATAAAACTTTGATCTCTTAAGTGCGTTCATAATGTAACTAATTTTGGATTAGTAATCAAATGATTCTTTCCGTTCCTTCTCAGCTTTCTTTAAATGTAAGTATTTACTTTTCCTGGTCCTCCTGCCCCCTTGTTGCATGCATACTTAGCTTACCTTAGTGCCAACACATATTGAATTCCGTACAACTCATGTGACCTTGAATATCACTTTTGATTTTACTTCTCGTTCACTAGCCACGATAGGTGTCACTTTCTTATGGAGTGCATACAATGTTGTTGTGATACTTTTTTTACAAGATAATTTACTCTTTAGCTCACTATGCTTAGGTGGAAACCTTCTTCCTTATTTCCTCAGCTAGTCTTTCATTGTAGTACTTAGAGAGACCTTCTGGCTCTTGTAAAGTTGCGAGCTTGATATATCGTACACCCGAAGGTAATTTTCGTTATTCTTACTCGCCTATAATAATCCTTAGTTACATTACTTTCACGCTCATGTGCTCATACGGTTGCTTCTAAACTGAAGTTTTCACTATCTTCCCAGTGGGACTCTCTTTTATTTCCGTAACAGTTATACGGTACCTTTAATTACCCCAAATCCTATCTGAATATTTCTCAAGGATCACGATGTCATAACTATGAGGCCGAATTCCCCATATTGGTGTTCCCTATGTTTATCTTGCACGATATGTTGATTTGTCTATATCCTCTTGTCTTGCCACAACTAGGCTCTTCCTGAATCAACTACTAACTACTCGTTGGCCCATTTTCATATCAATATTCCATGTAATCTTTCTTGGTTTATTTTCTTTGTCTTAACTTATGTCTCGCACTGGTTCCTTACCTATCAATAACTTCTCGGGCAGGAACCCTAACCTCATCTACTTGACATTGTACTTGCATAATATTCTGGGATCGTAGCCTATCTGTAGGCTTTGAATAAGTGCAATCTCATCCCTTGCTTATTATTATTGCATTCTTCCTTTACCATTTCATAGCTACTAGAACCACTTAATTCTGACTTAATGCCACATCACTCCATATTCCCCTCTTTAGGGGAGTACTAAGAGTTGAAGTCATGAGGATCTACCTATAGATGTGTTATCTCTTCATCTTTTGCGTCTTTTCACATTATTGATGAACATTACTTGCCTTGCAGCAATCCTTCTGTACCAAGGATAACAAAATTCCTTACTCACGATGGTGACACCTAGTGTAATTGGCACACACAGTTCCTTAAGTTTAACTTTACTCACATTACTTGCTTTAGAGAAGTGTCTGCATGAATGACCATTCTCTGAATTTTTCATGAATCTTCTTCTGTTGTCCATTCTATTATTGCCAAAACAAAATTTGAAATTCTCATGATGCCAACTATTATCAAATCACTCAGTCCCTAATTCATGTTTAGCTTATCTTGTTCACCAATCTATACTAGTTTCTATTACTCTGAGGTATATCTTTTCCTTTTGGTAATCGTATCAGAGTTGCAAACTTATTTCTCAAATTGAGGATATGACTTTATGGCCTATACTCTTTTATTGTCTCAAGGCCTGTCACCTCTCGTCATTATCCTTCACTTGACAATAGACTCTGTAATAATGTCATCTTTTTGATCTACCGTTGTCATCCATGTACCACATTTTACTCATACTGCTTTATTAACTCTCTTCTTATTTTCCTGCTAACATTCCTGTCTATCACTTTATTCTAAAACTCGAATAAAATATTCTTTTGCTTTTAGCTCCCCTTTGTTCCATCCACTGGCTCTTCGGGTTGCCTAGCATTATCTCTCTACTAGGGACGGGAGTCATACTAAGATAATATTTATCCTTTTCAGGCTTCTAGTGCCTATCTTTGTAGCACTCATATCTAGCTGTACTATTTTAGAGTGCACCATCTAGGTGTCTCATAAGGAGATCCATTACCACGTTTGCACTATCCTTCGAAAATATCAACTAATTCTACCAATCCATCCACTAATTTGGGTTACTCTGACCCTAGCCGGATCCTGATAACCCGTCTTTCTATTAAACTATATATGTTAGCTCTCATAGGGCATAACTGAGATCGGTGTGGCCGATTGTAGATACATCTGGTACTGTTGAAGGTAACTCAAAATTCTTATATCTCCTTTCCTGAATGGTAAAAATGATAAGCTTTATTAACTGGGTATCTCGCACCCTTATTCACCTTGCTCCTTTTACTTGTTGAAAATTGTGTCTAACTTCCGATTCTGTTATTCCTTTTTATGTAAGAGTGGATAAATACTCTTTCCTTAAAGCTCCTTATCAAGAACCTTACACCTTTTAGTACACGCATGATTTGTTGAAGGCCTCACATTTACTCATCATAATCAAGATGCAAAATCGAGTTACTCTAACTCAACACTTCCACAACTATATCTTTTATCGACCATCTTTCTGAATGTAGGCATCGTCTTATTACGAATAAAATAGAAGTTCAGAATTCAAATTCTTATAAGTGAGCTCTACCAAATGATCTAGAGTAAGAAGAAAGAGTGACAGTCCTAAATGCCCTGTAGCCTCCTGCTTATAAGTGTGGTGCACGACACACCCATAAATAAGACTCTACTAGACACGACTTGTAGACTCCTTAGGAAAGAACTGCTCTGATACCATTTTTGTCACAATCCAAACCGATGGTCCGCGATGGGCACCCGGTACCTTACTCAAACGAGTACCAACATAATGTATCTTTCAAATCATTTTATCATAGGTAAATGAACCGGAGTAAAGCATGAGGGAATACAAACTTATACATATGAAGTACGGGCCTATAAGGCCAGCATGATTCTTTATATACTCGAAACATAGGCCGACAAGGCCATATAAGTATCCATCTGTCTACAAGCCTCTAAGAATACATAGTATCATAAAGGTCGGGACATGGTCCCGTCATACCAATCAATACATGTACTAATCATACTGACCAAAGAAGCAACTCCGGAGCAAATGAAGTGCGCCAATACCTTCCGTTGAGCTGATAGCCTACTTGGAGGACTCTCGACCTGTCTATCAGGACCTGTAGGCATGAAAAACAGCGTTCCCAGGCAAAAGGGATGTCAGTACATATAATGTACCGAGTATGTAAGGAATGAAAATCAGTAACTAGTAGATATGAGAGAAACCCAGGGTAAAAGACTCAACATGTATATCTGAATAACTTTGTGAATCATTTAATATTATAATGTTGTGCATATGCGTATAAATGGCATGTCATGCATGGGTATATGATTAACATCATCAAGCCTCTAAAGGTATCCCATCATATCATCTCGGCCACTGTGGGCAAATCATCAACGTACACTGGCTGATCAGGTGGTGGTGAATATATAACACCATAACCTTTTTCCGTATCCTATATACAGATATATACATATATACACATATATAACTCCATCTGGTCATGGGTCAATACACATGAATACAATGCATGGGAAGTACATCAAAAAAAATCTCTTTGAGTGTCATAAGACCGTTATGCCTTCAAGTAATATCATGAAGTAAACTTTTTATTTCAACTTACATATTTTTTTGAGACCCATGAAAAGATGTTAGAATAATATGACACATGAAAATTCAAGAACATATGCACCTCTAATACTTCTATTAATAGAGTCATTTATGGAAGTTGTGCATTCTCTCGTTTCGTTGGTGTCATATAGATCATGCCAAAAGAAAGAAGTGATAGCCTTAACATACCTGAGCCGGTTCTCTAGACAATCCTTCTAACATACGACAATTGTGACAAAACTCGTGAAGGCAAGATCGGAGTAGGAAAAAATCCGTACAATCACTTGTGAATTGATCTCAACCTTGTGCGCTGTCAATGGTTGATACGCTACATGTTACTAATTAAGGAAGCTCATCATCGAATTACTGAAATTTGTTATGATTGAGTAATTGGTCATTTTGATGGTTCTCCAATTCTGCTGATACATAACTCATTTTGTTCAGATAAGTTTTTTTGTTATCATTCTGCATGACATTATGATTTTTGTTTTATACACACTTTCTGCCAACTGCTAAATTACTAGCCTATCTACCTTTGGGAAAAGGTTTATGTTGAAGATGGTATTGTAAGAAGATTGTGTTCATTTATAAGGTCGTACTGTTTACAAATAGATTATTGACTTGCACTTCACACATTTTGCACGAGCAATCATATAACATGGATGTGAGCAATTAGTAAGATATTTTTTAAGGGTTGACACCTTGCAAAGTTATGTAAGAGTCACATAATGACTCATGTAGGGGCTGCCATGTTTTTTTTGGCTTTGTCTTTATCCAAAGACTTCAATTAATCAACCACTAATTATTAATTAACTTGTTAATTTCCCCATTATCCAAAATTCACATGATTATAGATTATCTCAAATTACTTAAAATATTTACTCACTTTTAACATACCGTATACACCTTACTATCATGGTCATGTGGTACCTTGTATGACACTAATCCATAAATACCAGGTATTTTAACTCGGGCCATATTTTATCCCAAATTGTCAAACTCTAACTAAACTCACTTTCTTCGACTTACTTACCCTCTCACCTTCACGAACTTACTCATCACTACTCTAAAATAGCATAATGCTTATAATCTCAAAATAATCTCATTCCCGAACTTACGTCGATTAACTTATGATAAAACTTTAACATACGAAAATGCGGTAGGTAACATCTCATTTCTGATCTTCCATCAATTTATTTATGGTGTATTTTCAAGTATGAAAATATGGGGTGTAACACCCTTGTCTCTCAAGATCCGTTTTCTAGTTCAATTCCCTTTAGTCTCGTTGATGAGCCAGAGAATGTCCCTTTGGAAATTTCTGATGAAGACGTTGGTAACAACCTCTCTCAAGTCTTGTTGAAAGGTTATTCGCCCATGTCTTTGAGGGTGGAGAAGGACTTGGGCCTGTTTCCGAAGAGCTGAAACTTCCTTCTCTTCCAGTGTTGTCAGTTACACCCAATGTTAACTCTCATGTTTCTTTGCCTAAAGTAACTCCAATGATTACCCCTGCTGCTGCCTCGTGTAAAAGCTGAGCCTTCTAGCAGTAGGCGGGGTATGAAAAAAGTTTTAATTAAAGTCCCCGGCAGTGGGAATTTATTAAAAATATCTAATCAAGCTGATATGTGGCTAACACCGTTGATAGGACCCGTGGAAAAGAAGAAGTTAGAGAGTTGACTCTTATGAACGACATCGTTCCATATTCTCTCAAGGTACATCTTGTCTTACTTATTTCTATATCCTTCCTTTCTCATTCATAACTTCTCTTCTTTTGTCTTTTCAAAGATTAATTTGACAGGTACAGAGCTTATAAAAAGGATGTCTTGGACTGATCATCAAGTAGTTGAGTTGCGCATTGAGGCTAACAACGGGAAAGAACAACTTGAAAGCCTTCAACTGGAGAAATATGTTCTCGCTGAGGAGAAAGGAGCTTTGGAACAATAACTGAGGATGGTCCCCGCTGAACTAGCAGTTTTTAAAGCTTCTTCCAGTCAAGTTGAGAAAGATAAGGACATAATGGAATCCTCCTTTGCTGAACAACATTCCAAGGCTACTGAAGAAATAGGAAGTTTGAAAAAACTTCTTAATCAGAAAGAGTTTTATGCGAGTGATATGGTACAAATGCTTACTAAACTCAAGAAAACCTTCGTGCCTTCACATATAAGATTCAGTCCCTTGAAAGTTCTCTTGATCCTTTGAAGGCAGCTTATGAAGCCTCAGAAATAGAAAAAGAAGAGATGAAAGTTAATATCGAGCAGTGGGAGAAGGATTACGAAGTCCTTGAAGACAAGTCAACACTTGATATTAGCTGGGATTTTGTGAACACTCGCTTTGAAACTTTAACTGAAGCTAGCCAAGAAGGTTTTGGCTTTATTTCTGAGATTGCGAAGGCTAGAGAAATAATTGAACAGACTCAATAGCGTCAAGATTCTCGATACCCGAGGACAAAGGTTCCAAGGGTGATGGAGATGGACTTACTCCCAGTGAAGCCGATGTTCAACCCTCTTCTTCTCAAGTTCATCCTTCTTCTCCTGTAGATGATGCTCCCTAGTTTTCCACTTTCCCGACTTTTTGTTGAAAGTATTTGGTTTTTGGTTTTTGGTTGAAATTCACTTGTGTTTTTGGATAATTTTGGGAAGGTTTACTGCCCCTATTTTTGGGGTAATGATATAAACTTCTTTTTTTCTTTTACTGCATACTATGCTTTTTGCTCTTTTATTTTTTGATCTTATTCTTGCACTTAAAATGCTTTAGTAGATCATGACTTTAATATGCATGAGTTTTATAAAAGAGGCCCTTTTTATTTTAACAACACTAATGAAGATGACGTCTCATCTTCATATTGGTGCAAAGATATGAAACATGAAGTAGATATGAAACATGAAGTAATTTGAGGAAGTTTTATTTGTTGAACTTTCAAATAATTAAGTTTGTACACTATTTTCATACTTGTTCGTTGTGATGACCCGGCAAGTCGTCTCATGAGTTATCGCTCTATTTCCTCCATTTTTGCTTCTTATTGCTTTGTCTATATTTCTATATATGATCGGGTTGGCTGGCTAGGGTTCGGAAAGGATTTGGTAAGGTTTGAGACACTTAGACTCTTTTGAGGAAGCTTAAGTTGGAAAAGTCAACCGGGTGTTGACTTAGGTGTTATAGGGCTCGAATGTGAGTTCCGATGGTTCGGATAGCTTCGAGAGGTGACTTGGGACTTAGGAACACGATCGGAATGAGTTTTGGAGGTTCAGAGTAGATTTAGGCTTGAATTGGCGAAGTTGATATTTTGGCGATTTCCGGTTGGTAGGCGAGATTTTGATATAGGGGTCGGAATAGAATTTTGAGATTTGCAATAGTTCCGTTGTATCATTTGGGAGGTTTGTGAAAAATTTCAAGTCATTCGAACGTGGTTTGGTTGGGTTTTTTATCAAAAGCGGAATTCGAAAGATTTTGGAAACTTAGGCTTGAATCCGATGTGTTTTAGTTGATTCAGTGTTGTTCGAGGTATTTTGAAGATTGGTATAAGTTTGAATAAGGTTTTGGGATATGTTGGTGCTTTTGATTGAGGTCTCGGGGGCCTCAGAGTGATTTCGGATGGTTGACGGAGAGTTTGAGATTTTGTTGAAGCTGCAGATTTTTCTGCTTCTAGTATTTCTGCACCTACGGATTGGAGACCGCAGGTTCAATCTCGTAGATACGTAGAAGGGAGCCACAGATGCAGAATGGATCTAGGGAGGCAGGAAACTGTAGAAGCGGTTAGTGGACCGCACTTGCGATGGCGCAGGTGCGGCTGGTGCATTGCAGATGCCGATCGAGGTAGAATAAGTGAAAAACGCAGAAGCGGTTCTTTGGCCGCAAATGTGGTACCGCAAAAGCAGGTATATGGATGCAGATGCGGATATGTGGCCGTAAATGCAAAATGCCTGGGCCAGAAGGTATAAATTGTTCCTTCGCGATTTTTGAGCTATTTCACCATTTCTAAGTCGGCTTTGGAGCTTTTTGGACGATTTTGAAGAGGGATTTCAAGGGAACTTTATCGAGGTAAGGACTTTGGACCTAAAACTCGTTCCTATGGTATTTTTTCACGGATTAAAGCTATAATTAATGGAATTTAAGGGTTAAAATTGGGGAAATTAGGGCTTGGTATTGAAGACCTAGAGTTGAGGATTTGAGGGACCTATTGTGGTCGGATTTTGGTACTTTTGATATGTATGAACTCGTAGGGAGATAAGGAATCCATTGATGTAAATTTTATCGAATTCCGAGATGTGGTCCCGGGGGTCGGATTTTGGTAATTTCGGGATTTGTATCATATATTGATTATTTTCGCTTGGGCTTCATTCCCTTAGCATATTTTGACACTATGATTCTGATTTTAGATAGATTCGGTTCAAGTGGAGGCCGATTCGAGGGGCAAAGGTGTCACGGGCTAGAGATTTGACCGGATTGAGGTGAGTAATGATTGTAAATGATGTTCTAAGGGTATGACACCCTGGATTGCACATCGTTGTGCTATATTGAGGTGACGCTCACGCTTGATGACGAGCGTGGGGTCGTGCACTATTGGGGATTGTGACTTAGTCCATCTCGAATGATTGTTTTACCGCATATTTGACCGAAATCTATTTGCTATCATCATTATTTTGGCTGAATGTCATATTTGGGCCTCGTGCCAACTATTTGAACCCTTCGAGGATTTTTATTAATATTTCTTCATTGTTTTAACTTTATACTTGAACTCAATCATGTTATATTCCACTGTTTTCATACTCAGCCATGTTTTCTATGCTTTAACACTTAAATGATCTTTTAAATGATAATTGGGCTTAGAATCATGTTTTACTACTGTCGAGTGGCTTGTGAGGATTTTTGACTGAGTAAGGTCGATGGCCTATGTTGTGAGGAAACATTGATCATGATTTGAGGCTGAGGGCCTGAGATATGTACGTCACGAGGTGTCTTGTTGATATGAGGTCGAGAGCCTAGTGATGACGCCACGAGATAGCTTGATATTGCGCTTGGGCCGTAAGGGGCCCCTCCAGGAGTCTGCACACCCCCAGTGAGTGCGGGTACCCATTGTGACGTGAGATGTAGCCCGTGGGCCTGGTATTGTTCTAAGATATTGCCCCTAGGGGCGGATTTGTTGTTACTATGCCCGAGGGGCGAACCTTTGTGTGTTTATCTTTCTTATTTGTCTGTCATTATCTGTTTAATTGTTGAAAAGGTATTTTCTGAAGTTTAAACTTAACTTAAATGATTATTTGTATCTTTACCGATTCACTATTTTTAATGGTTTTACTGCTTCATTATAGCATGTAATGTGCCTTACGTGATTTCCTGCTTTCAGTCTTTATTTATGATTATTACTCACTGAGTTGGAGTACTCACTTTACTCCCTGCACTCTGTGTGCAGATTCAGGCATTGCTGATCCTGTCAGTGCGAGTTGAGAGCTCCCGGCAGACTTCAGAGTCCACGAGGTAGCTGCTTGGCATCTGCAGTCCCGTGTTTCTCCCCCTTTGTCATTTCTATCTCTTATCAGACATTTTGTAATAGCTTATAGACTTTTCAGACTTGTATTAGGATTGATAGATGTTCATGACTAGTGACACCCCGGTATCGGGCTGTGTTGGGTTGTATTCAGCAAATTATGCTATTATCTGCTACTTTGAGATTTTATTTATTATGCCTTAGACTTATTTCTTATGATTTAAATGTTTAAAAATTGAAATGGGAAGAGTCGTCTGGCATTGTCTTCACGAGATGCGCGGCCACGACCGGGTCCGGGTGACATTTGTACAACATTTTCATAACTGCTTTCATTGCAGCAGGTTTACGAATTCGGGTATATCTTCCTGTTACTAAATTTACGGACTTAACCTAGAAGCTCGTGGGAATATCTTGCATCCTTTTTGCAGGTTTGAACGCTTTTAAAAAATTTTGATTGAAAATCTTCAAGGGTTTCTTCAAGGTTTTAATTCGGGCTGAGCTATGCTCTTGGTATACCTCTTTTTTCCTTGTGTAACCTTCTATATGCATAGTCCCCCTAGTGTTGAGCACTGAAGCATGAAATCTCTGACACTGGATTAACTCCTTTCTTTTGGCCCTTTTCCTGAAAAGGAAAATAGAAACGGGACTCGGATATAATTTTTCAGATGATGATTGCATAACCCTTTTTTCATTAGAAAGGTTGTAACCTAGACCGGGAATAATTAAGTATTTTGGCGTGTCTTTCAGGTTTAATATCATCATTTTGTATGGGGAAACTTTTTGCCTATCATCTAAAATGGTTAGTATAATTCAAATGAACAAAATAAAATTGAATTTGCGTGGTACGTGGCCGTAGGTATTAACCTCATTTACAAATAATACTTCTTCAAATGCACTATATTCCAATTTGACAATAACACCTTGCCATCCATGATTTCCAACTCATACGCTCTTTTTCCAGCAATGCCTCTAACACTATATGGGCCTTCCCAATTTGGACTCAACTTTCTTGCGTTTGCCGTTTTTGTTGATCGGAACACCTTTTTGAGGACGAAGTCCCCAATTTTGAAGTACCTCAAGTTGGTTTTTCTGTTATAACATCGTTCAATCATATGCTTTTGAGCTTCCATTCAAATTAGTGTTGCTTCCCTCCTTTCTTCTATCAAATACAAATTTACCCGTTACTCTTTCTCATTTGTTGCTTCAGTGGTATGTGTGTACCTTGTGTTTGGTTCGCTATCTCCACCGGAATTAAAGTTTCTGTTTCGTACACATGTGAGAATGGGGTCTCGGTCGTACTAGTTTTTGTTGTTGTTCAGTAAGCCCATAGCACCCCTGGTAGTACTTCTGGACATTTGCTTTTGATTTTTCCTATCATTTTTTTAAGTTATGGATGATAACCTTATTTGTCAACTCAGCTTGCCCGTTAGCCGTTAAGTGATAAGGTATGGAAGTAATTCGTTTAATTTGCCAGCTTTGGAAGAATTAGGTGACTTTCGCGCCTATGAATTGTGGGCCTTTGTCACAAACGATCTCCTTTGGAACTCTAAATCGACATATAATATATCTCCAAATGAAATCCGTAACTTCCTTTTCTCGCACCTATTTAAATGCACCTAGTTCTACCCATTTTGAGAAATAATCCATTAAAATTAATAGAAATCACACCTTTCTCTTAGCTTGAGGCAAATTCCCTACGATGTCCATCCTCCATTTCATGAAGGGTCATAGTGATATAACTGAATGCAACAGTTCCGCTGGTCGATATATGTTATTGGCATATCATTGGCATTTATGACACCTGGGTATGAAGTTTTCTGCTCCTTCTTTCATTTTTGGTCAATAATATCCTGCCCTTATTAATGTCTTTACCAATGATCTTCCCCCGATGTGATTGCCATAATGCCCGTCATGTACTTCTCTCATTACATATTCTGTTTGAGATGGTCCGAGGCACCGTGGTAAAGGTCCACTAAACATTTTTCTATATTAAATTTCGCGAATTAAGCAATAATGGGCAACTTTTAACTGTAACAATTGGGATCTCTTCTTATCCTTAGGCAAGATACATTACTACAAAAGTTTATAAATTTATTTCTCCAATCCCAAGTTAAATTATTGAAATTTACCTCACTCTTGGTTTGATCGAGTGCTGAATGAAAATAATGCACCACAACAACATTTTCTACGTTTGTTGCATCTACGACATATGCGAGATTTTGTCAACGCGCATGCTTATGCATTTTCCTCCATGTGTATTTGCACGGCTTTCCATTTATGAAATTGTCTAAGAAATTCTCATACCTTTTTGAGGTATTGTTGCATTCAGATCTCTCTCACCATGTAAATCCCCTAAATTTGATTAACTACCAGCTACGAGACGTTTTTTATAATGATTTTTCGATACCAAGTTCTCGTGCCAGTTCCAAGCTTGCAATCACAACTTCATACTCTGCCTCATTGTTAGTGATTGAGTAACATTTTATTTCATGTCTTATGACTTCCCCCGAGGCTGGAAGTTGAACAATACCCAAACATGTCCCCTTAGCATTTGAGAAACTATTAGTAAATAGGGTCCAACTCCCCGGATTAGCTCCGATAAATACTTTTAGCTCTTTTTCTGCTTCAGAACTAGGTTTATACTAAAATATGCTACAAAATATGTTAACACATGTGATTTTATTGCAGTTCTAGGCTGCTATATAATATCATATTTATTGAGTTGTATTGCCCATTTAGCTAATATACCTTATAATTCTTATTTATGCAATATGTTTCTTAGTGGAAAAGCAATTATAACATAAATAGGATGACACTGAAAGTAAGGTCGTAACTTTCTTGATGCCATGACTAAATCTAAAGAAAATTTTTCTAGGTGAGGATACCGTGTCTCATCATCTAGTAACGACTTTTTAACATAGTAAATTGGAGATTGTTTATCTTTATCTTCACGTACCAACACCGCACTTACCGTTACTTCCGACAAAACGAGGTAAATGAGCAACCTCTCTCCGTCTTTTTGTTTTGCTAACAAAGGTGGATTTGATAGATACGACTTTAAGTCCTTTAGAGCTTGTTGATACTCGTCAGTCCACTCAAATCGATTTTGCTTCTTCAATACTGAAAAGAACTTAAAACTTTTTTCCGATGATTTTGATATAAAACTTCCTAGAGCTACTATCCTGCCTGTTAACCTTTGCACTTCTTTATTGCTCGTGAGTATATCCGGTATTTCTTCAGTAGCTTTGATCTGTGTGGGATTTACTTCAACACATCTATTGGAAACAAGAAAACCTAAGAACTTACCTGAAGCCACGCCAAAAGCGCCCTTCTCGGGGTCTAGCTTCATGTTGTACTTGCGGAGAATTTTAAAGGTCTCAAACAAATGTTGAAAATAATTCCTCGCCTGTGTTGACTTGACCAACATATCGTCTATGTAGACTTTCATAGTTTTTCTTAGGTGTTCTTGAAATAATTTAGTCATCAATCTCTGATATGTGGCTCAGGCATTTTTCAAGCAAAATGGCATGACTTTGTAGCAGTAAGTCCCCTATCTGTGATAAACGAAGTTTTTTCCTCATCTAGAGGGTCCATTTCTGTCATGACCCGGATTTCCCACCCTCGGGAGTCGTGATGCCGCCTACTAGAGGAAGCTAGGCAAGCCAAACCTTAACTACCTAATACACTTTCATTTTACTTCTTTTTAACAATTACCAGACGATAATGCGATAACAACGAAATTAAATAAATAAGCGGAAGTCAACAATGTTCATAACTCAAAACTACGTCTATTACAGTTTTCAACACCTCAATACCCAGAACCTGGTGTCACAGACTGTCTAAGAGTCACTACAAACAAAGTCCGACGAAAATACAATATAGATAGAGGGAGACGCCAGGGCCCGCGAACGCCTACATGTCTACCTTGGGTCTTGGGGGGACTGAAAGAAGCCCTCCAACTACTGTCCGTAAGCTTCTTCGGGATCTGCACACAGTGCAGAGTGTAGTATCAGCACAACCGACCCCATGTGCTGGTAAGTGTCTAGCCTAACCTCAGTGAAGTAGTGACGAGGCTAGGACCAGACTACCAAATAAACCTGTGCAGTTCAAATATATATATATATATATATATATATATATATATATATATATATATATATATATATATATATATATATATATATATATACACACACACACACACACACACACACATAACCAGTTAATGTGGAGGGGGAAACATGCTGAGGGAGAGATAACAGTTCCGAATAGAAAACATTAAGTAAGGAGAAAAGCAACAAAACTAGAATATAAACAAGAATCAGAAATCAACAATTTGCACGGCATCCCCTTTCGTGCTTTTACTCTCGTCCTCATCCGAACAATAGTTATGATAAAATGTGCACGACATCACCCTTCGTGCTTTTACTCTCTTTCCTCGCCATATAATCAATAATAATCAGTATGGAATGGTACATCGTACGGCACGACATCACCCTTTGTGCTTTTACACTCTTCCTCACCCAAACAACAATCACAAACAAAGGGGCAAGGGAGGAAACAAATGATGATGGAAATCCCGGCAAGGGAACACAATTAAACATTTAAATCCCGGCAAGGGAACAATATCAATAACTCTTTCTCTTTGTTTCACTTTTACTTCACAACTCGCTTTACCTCTTGAGCCAATGCCCCAAGGGTTCAATCATCTCATATACTTTCACACATTGTAATATCACTCGAGCCAATGCTCCTCGAAGTTCAAATATCACAATTTCTTTCACAAGCTTTTTTTTACAACATATAAAAATCATCATTTACGCATGAAAGATACAACAAAATCAGGATGTCCACAATATAAAGACTCACGGTTATGCTAGACACCAACGTATAGATACTCGTCACAATGCCTATACGTCGTACCCGACAATTAGCACGTAGCAAATAGGACTCAACTCCTAATCCCTCAAGCTAAGGTTAGACCAAACACTTACCTCAAACTTCCACGGCCAAATCAATCCTCAATTACCGATTTTTCCTCTCGAATTCGGCTCCAAATCGATTGCATCTATACATAAATGACTTCATAATATCAATACATGCTAAACAATTCGAATCCAACGCCTAATTATAGCTTTCCAAACATTTTTTCCAAAATCCCAATAATCGACCCCGGGCCCGCTTGGTCAAAACACGAGGTTCGGACCAAAATCAAATAACCCATTCACCCACGAGCCCGAATATATAATTTTCTTTCAAATTCGACCCCAAAACGAGGTCTAAATCAAGAAAAATCAAAAAGCCCTAACTTTACCCAATTCCCTAATTTCTACCCTTAATTACATATTTTAGGCCTAGAATTTCAATAGATGTTGGTGGAAAATAAAAAAAACGAGTTAAAGATTACTAAACTAAGGGTTAATGGTGAAAGGATGCTTCAATAGTCGACCTAGAACTTTGGAGAAGAAAGAGTTTGCGAAGTTTTATGAAAATCCCGTAATGGTTCTATTTTAGAACTTTAAAATAACTGGGCAAAAATAACTCTACGCGTTCGCGATAGACCTCTCGTGTTCGCGATGGTTCAGGTTTTGGCCTTCGCGTTCGCGGATAGGGGGCTCACGTTCTCGAAGCTATAGCTCCTCGAGCCCTCACGTTCGCGTCCTCAGGGTCGCGTTCGCGTAAGGTGTTCTACCCATTCCCCCTGCCCAGGCACTTGGCCTTCGCAATCGCATAGCCAGGAACACGTTCGCGAAGGTCTAGCCCCCCGCTGCCTCGCGTTCGCAACCTGGTCTACGCATTTGCATAGAAGGAAATTTCCTTCAGCAAATTCACTCATCGCGTTCGCGAGGGTCCTCCCGCGAACGCAAAGAAGACCATACCAGAACTGGAAACCTACAACTTTCATAAGTCTAAAACCACTCTGAAACACTCCCAAGCCCTCGGGGCTCCTAACCAAACACATGCACTAACTCAACATCATCATACAAACCTATCCATGCGATCAAATCGTCAAACTAACCTAAAAAACAATGAATCAAACCTCAAAATCAAGAGTTTTTCCAAAAACTTCATCAAGTTTCAAATTTAGAACTTCAAGTCCGAAACACGTCAAACAACGTCCGATTTTAACCAAACTTTACAGAAACATCTTAAATCATATATAAGACCTGTATCGGGCGCCGGAACCAAAATACAGGCCCAATTCCAACACGTTCTAGTCAAATTTCATTTCAATTTTCCTTAACAATTTCAGAAAAACAATTTCCTTTAAAAATTCATTTCTCGGGCTCGGGACCTCAAAATTCGATTCTGGGCATATGCCCGAGTCCCATATTTTCCTACGGACCCTCTAGGACCGTCAAATCACGGGTCCGGTCTGTTTACCCAAAATGTTGTCCAAAGTCAAATTTATTCATTTTAAACTCAAAACTTAGTGTTTTTCACAGAATTTCATATTTAAGCTTTCTGGCTACGCGCCCGGACTATGCACGCAAATCGAGGCAACTCTAAATGAGGTTTTCAAGACCTCGGAAGCATAGAATGGATAAGAAAACAGGTGATGACCCTTTGGGTCGTCACATTCTCCACCTCTAAAACAATCGTTCGTCCTCGAACAGACAGAAGAAGGAAATACCTGAGTCGGGGAATAGGTGAGGATAACGGCTCCGCATATCGGACTCGGACTCCCAGGTCGATGCCTCAAGAGGCTGACCTCTCCACTAAACATGAACAGAAGGGAAACTCTTGGATCTCAACTGACGAACCTGCCGGTCTAGAATAGCTACCAGCTCCTCTTTATAGGACAAGTCCTTGTCCAATTGGACAGTGCTAAAATCTAACACGTGGGATGGATCGCCGTGATATTTTCGGAGCATGGACACATGAAAAACTTGATGCACGACTGATAAGCTCGGCGACAATGCAAGTCTATAAGCCACCTCTCCCACTCGATCAAGAATCTCAAACGGACCAATGACCTAGGGCTAAGCTTGCCTTTCTTCCCAAATCTCATCACGCCCTTCATAGGAGACACTCGGAGCAATACCCGCTCACCAACCATGAAAGCCACATCTCGAACCTTACGATTTGCATAGCTCTTTTACCTGGACTAAGTTGTACGAAGCCTATCCTGAATGATCATGACCTTGTCCAAGGCCTTCTGAACCAGATTTGTACCCAACAACCGAGCCTCTCCTGGCTCAAATCATCCAACCAGAGATCGACACCGCTTACCATATAAAGCCTCATAAGTAGCCATCTGGATTCTCGACTGGTAATTATTGTTGTAGGAAAACTCTGCTAAAGGCAAAAACTGATCCCACGAACCTCCAAAGTTAATAACACAAGCTCGGAGCATATCCTCTAATATCTAAATAGTTCGCTCGGACTGCCCATCCGTCTGAGGATGAAATATTGTACTCAATTCCACCTGGGTGCCCAACTCTTGCTGAATTGCTCTCCAGAAACCGAGGTAAACTGCGTACCTCGGTCCGAAATGATAGATACTAGCACACCATGAAGGCGAACAATCTTCCGGATATAGATCTCAGCTAACCTCTCGAATGAATAGGAGACTGCTACAGGAATGAAATGCGCTGACTTGGTCAGCCTATCAACAATGACCTAAGATGCATTGAACTTCTTTCAAGTCAGCGGAAGTCCAGTAATGAAGTCCATAGTGATCCGCTCCCACTTTCACTCGGGAAACTCAATCCTCTGAAACAATCCACCAGGCCTCTGATGCTCATACTTAACCTGTTGACAATTCAAACACCGAGCCACATATGCCACATATCCTTCTTCATTATACGCCACCAATAATGTTGCCACAAATCCTGATACATCTTTGCGGCGCCCGGATGAATAGAGTAGTAGGAACTATGGGCCTCCTCTAAAATCAACTCCCGAAGCCCATCCACATTAGGCACGCAAACTCGACCCTGTAATCTCAAAACTCCATCAGCACCTAAGGTAACCTACTTGGCACCTCCTCGTTGCACTATGTCTCTAAGGACACACAAATGGGGATCATCAAACTGCCGATCACGGATACGCTCCAATAATGAAGAATGAGCGATCGTGCAAGCTAATATCCGACTAGGCTCAGAAATATCCAACCTCACGAATCGATTGGCCAAGGCCTGAACATCCAAAGAAAGCGGCCTCTGACTAACCGGAATATAAGCAAGACCACTCATACTGGATGACTTCCTACTCAAAGCATCGGCCACCACATTGGCCTTCCCCGGGTGATATAAGATAGTGATGTCATAATCCTTCAACAACTCCAACCACCTTCTCTGCCTCAAATTCAACTCCTTTTGCTTGAAGAAGTACTGAAGACTCTTGTGATCAGTGAACACCTCATATGCCATGCCATACAAATAGTGCCTCCAATTCTTCAATGCGTGAACAATGGCTGTCAACTCCAAATCATGCACCAGATAGTTCTTCTCATAAATCTTCAACTACCTCGAAGCATAGGAAATGACCTTGCCATCCTGCATCAACACTGCACCAAGCCCAATACGGGAAGCATCACAATAGACCGTGTAAGGCCCTGAACCTGTGGGCAACACTAACATCGATGTCGTAGTTAGAGCTGTCTTAAGCCTATGAAAGCTCGCCTCACACTCGTCCAACCATCTGAACTGGGCACCCTTCTGGGTCAACCTGGTCATCGGGGCTGCGATAGATAAGAACCCTTCCATGAACCGACGATAGTAGCCTGCCAACCCCAAGAAACTCTGAATCTCTGTAGCTGATGCTGGTCTAGGCCAGTTCTTGACTGCCTCAATCTTCTTCGGGTCAACCTGAATACCTTCTACTGATACAACATGACCCAGGAATGCAACTGAACCCAACCAAAACTCACACTTCTAAAAATTTTCATATAGCTAACTACCCTCCAGAGTCTGAAGAACCACTCTGAGATGCTGCTCGTGCTCCTCCTAGCTGCGGGAGTATATCAGGATATCATCAATGAAGACTATCACGAACGAGTCCAAATAAAGCCTGAACACTTAGTTCATCAAATTCATAAAAGTTGTTGGGGCATTTGTCAACCCGAATGACATAACCAAGAACTCATAATGCCCGTATCGAGTGCAAAAAGCTGTCTTAGGGACATCGGATGCCCTAATCCTCAACTGATGGTAGCCAGATCTCAAGCCTATCTTTGAAAATACCTTGGCACCCTGAAGATGATCGAACAAATCATCAATCCTCGGTAATGGATACTTATTCTTAATCGTAACCTTGTTCAACTGCCGGTAATCAGTGCACATTCTCATCGAACCATCCTTTTTCTTAACAAACAACACCGGCATACCCCAAGGCAAAATGCTGGGTCTAATGAAACCCTTCTCAAGCAGGTCTTGCAACTGCTCCTTCAACTCTTTCAACTCTAGCGGGGCCATGCGATATGGTGGAATAGAAATGGGCTGAGTGCCCGGAGTCAAATTAATGCAGAAATCAATATCCCTGTCGGGTGGCATCCCCGGTAGGTCTGAAAGGAAAACCTCAGGAAACTCACGAACCACGGGCACTGAATCAATAGAGGGAAGCTCAGCACTGGAATCACGAACATAAGCCAAATAGGCCAAACACCCCTTCTCGACCATACGGGCGCCTTTACATACGAAATAACACTGTGGGTAGAATGACCAGGAGTCCCTCTCCACTCTAAACAGGGAAAATTCGGTAAGGCTAAGGTCATAGTCTTGGCATGGCAATCCAAGATGGCGTGGTACGGGGATAACCAGTCCATCCCCAATATAACATCGAAATCGACCATGTCTAAGAGCAACAAATCTACACGAGTCTCAAGCCCCCCAATCACCACAACACAAGAACGATGGACTCGATCAATCACGATAGAATCTCTCACCGGTGTAGACACATAAATAGGAATACTCAGGGAATCACTAGGCAGAACCAGGTACGGTGCAAAATAAGATTACACATACAAATATGTAGACCCCTAATCAAATAACACTGAAGCATCTCTATCACAAACCAGAATAGTACTTGTAATGACTGCATCTGAAGCCTCAGCCTCGGGCCTAGCTGGAAGGGCGTAACATCGGGGCTAGGCCCCACCACCCTGAACTACCTCTCTAGGACGACCTGCTGCTGGCTGGCCTCCACCTCTGGCGGCCTGAGCTCCACCTCTAGGACCTCTACCTCCACCTCTAGTACCTTTACCTCCACCTCTAGCTGACTGGGACGAGAGCCCTGATGTTGAGAGCTAGCTGGTGCTCGAGGGCAAAACCTGACAATGTGACTCGGATCACCACAAGTGTAACAAGCTCTCGGCTAATGAGACTGCTGGCCCTGTCGACTTGAATGACCACCTCAGAAACTCTGAAGCGGTAGTGCACTGATGGGAGTTGGTGGTGCACTGTAAGGCTGCTGATCAGAATAGTGCGTCTAAGAACCATGACCACCTGAAGTACCATGGGAGACCTGGAGAGCTGACTAAAAGGGCCTAAGAGGATGGCCTCTACCATATGAATCTCTACCTCCAGACGAGGTACCACTAAATCTGCCTGAATGACGGGGCCTCTTATCCGACCCATGACTACCTCCCTATAACAGAACCATCTCAACTGTGCGGGCCACATTGGCCGCCTCTTGAAAGGTGATCTCACTCCTGGCCTCCTTGGCCATCTGAAGACGAATCGGCTGAATAATACCATCAATAAACCTCTTAATCCTCTCCCTCTCGATAGGAAGTATGACAAGAGCATAGTGAGCTAGATCGATGAACCTGGTCTCATACTGGGTGACCGTCATAGAACCCTGCTGGAGGTGCTAAAACTGCCTTTGAAAGGCCTCTCTCTGAGTCATAGGGAGAAACTTCTCCAGAAACAACACTGTAAACTGCTCCCAAGTCAAAAATAGTGAACCGACTGGTCTAGCTAAGCAATAATCCCTCCACAAAGTCTTGGCGGATCCAGACAAACGAAATATAACAAAATTGACCCCATTGGTCTCAACAATACCCATGTTCTGAAGAACCTCGTGGCAACTGTCTAGATAGTCCTAGGGGTCCTCAGTAGCTACACTACTGAAAGTAGAAGCGAAGAGCTTGGTAAACCTATCCAGCCTCCACAAAGCATCGGCGGACATAGCCGCTCCATCACCGGTCTGAACTACTACACCCGGCTGAACCGCTATAGCTGGATGAACCGCTAGAACTTGAACCTGAGGAGCTACCTGCTTCGTAGTGCATGTAGCATGAGTCTGAGCCCCTCCTCCAGCCTGAGAAGTGGTTGGTGCTACAAGAAGCAAACCTACTCGGGTGACACTCTCCATGAGGCCCACCAATCAGACCACAACATCCTGAAGAATTGGGGTGGCAATGAACCCCTCTAGGACCTGAGCTGGGCCCACCAGAACTGCTGGGGCCGGAACCTTCTCCTCAAAATCAACCTGAGGCTCTGCCACTAGTGCTGCTACTCGGGGCTGAGCCTGCCCCTATCTCAGCCTCTAGCACGGCCTCGGTCTCTCCCTCTGCCCCTCATGGGAGCTGCTGCTGGGGGCTCAGGCTGCTGAGCGGTAGATGAGGAAGCGCGTGTTCTCGCCATCTGTGAAAGAACATAGTAGAAATTCAGTTAGTATTGGGCAACAGAGCCGCACGACAAGAAAGAATAAATGTGAAGTTTTTCCTAACTTTGTAGCCTCTGGGGATAAATAAAGATGTCTCCGTACCGATCCCTCAGACTCTACTAAGCTTATTTGTGAACTGTGAGACCCATGTAACCTAGAGCTTTGATACCAACTTGTCACGATCCGGATTTCCTACCCTCGGGAGTCGTGATGGCGCCTACTAGAGGAAGTTAGGCAATCCAAACCTTAACTAATACACTTTCATTTTACTTCTTTTTAACAATTACTAGACGATAATGTGATAACAACGGAATTAAATAAATAAGCAGAAGTCAACAATGTTCGTAACTCAAAACTACGTCTATTACAGCTTTCAACACCTCAATACCCAGAACCTGGTGTCACAGTGTCACAGACTATCTAAGAGTCACTACAAACAAAGTCCGAAGAAAATACAATAAACTGTTTCTGCACAAAAGAAAATGAAACAGGGAATAAAGACAGAGGGAGACGCCAGGGCCCACAAACGACTGCAGGTCTACCTTGGGTCTTCGGGACTGAAGGAAGCCCTCCTACTACTGTCCATAAGCTGCTCCGGGACCTGCACACAGTGCAAAGTGTAGTATCAGCACAACCGACCCCATGTGATGGTAAGTGTCTAGCCTAACCTCGACGAAGTAGTGTCGAGGCTAGGACCATACTACCAAATAAACATGTGCAGTTCAAAAATATATATATATATATATATAATATACACACACACACACACAACGAAAAAAGAAATACAGATAATAACCAGTCAGTGTGGGAGGGGGAAATATGTTGTGGGGGAGATAACAGTTCCGAATAGAAAACATTAAGTAAGGAGAGAAGCAACAAAACTGGAATATCAACAAGAATCAGAAATTAACAATGTGCATGGCATCACCCTTCGTGCTTTTACTCTCGTCTTCACCCAAACAATATTTATGATAAAATGTGCACGGCATCACCCTTCGTGATTTTACTCTCTTTCATCGCCATATATTCAATGATAATCAGTGCGGAATGGTACATCGTACGACGCGACATCACCCTTTGTGCTTTACACTCTTTCCTCACAATAGTAAACAATGCACGGCATCATCCTTTGTGCTTTTACACACTTACTCACCCAAACAACAATCACAAACAGAGGGGCAAAGGAGTAAACAAATGATGATGGAAATCCCGGCAAGGGAACACAATTAAACATTTAAATCTCGGCAAGGAAACAATATCAATAACTCTTTCTCTTTGTTTCACTTTTACTTCACAACTCACTTTACCGTTTGAGCCAATGCTCCCAAGGGTTCAATCATCTCATGTACTTTCACACTTCATAATATCACTCAGCCAATGCTCCTCGAAGTTCAAAGATCACAATTTCTTTCACAAGCTATTTTTACAACATATAGAAATCATCATTTAGGCATGAAAGTTACAACAAAATCAGGATATCCGCAATATAAAGACTCACGGTCATGCTAGACACTAACGTATAGATACTCGTCACCATGCCTATACGTCGTACCCGACAATTAGCACATAGCAAATAGGACTCAACTCCTAATCCCTCAAGCTAAGGTTAGACCAAACACTTACCTCAAACTTCCACGGCCAAATCAATCCTCAATTACCGCTTTTCCTCTCGAATTCGGCTCCAAATCAATTGCATCTATACATAAATCACTTCATAACATCAATACATGCCAAACAATTCGAATCCAATGCCTAATTATAGCTTTCCAAGCATTATTCCCAAAATCCCAAAAATCGACCCTGGACCTGCTTGGTCAAAACACGAGGTTCGGACCAAAATCAAATAACCCATTCACCCACGAGCCCGAATATATAATTTGTTTTCAAATTCGAATCCAAAACGAGGTCTAAATCAAGAAAAATCAAAAAGCCCTAACTCTACCCAATTCCCTAATTTATACCCTTAATTACATATTTTAGGCCTAGAGTTTCAATAGATGTTGATGGAAAATGAAGAAAACGAGTTAAAGATTACTAACCCAAGAGTTAATGGTGAAAGGATGCTTCAATAGTCTCCCTAGAACTTTGGTGAAGAAAGAGTTTGTGAAGTTTTATGAAAATCCCGTAATGGTTCTGTTTTGGAACTTTAAAATAACTGGGCAAAAATAACTCTACGCGTTCGCGATAGATCTCTCGCGTTCGCGATGGGTCAGGATTTTGGCCTTCGCGTTTGCGGATAGGGGGCTCGCGTTCACAAAGCTATAGCTACTCGAGCCCTCGCGTTCGCATCCTCAGGGTCGCGTTCGCGTAAGGTGTTCTACCCATTCCCCCTGCCCAGGAACTTGGCCTTCGCGTTCGCATAGCCAGGAACGCGTTCGCGAAGGTCTAGCCTCCCGCTGCCTCACATTCGCGATCTGGTCTACGCGTTCGCCTGGAAAGAAATTTCCTTCAGTAAATTCACTCATCGCGTTTGCGAGGGTCCTCCCGCGAACGCGAAGAAGACCATACCGGAACTGGAAACCTGCAACTTTCATAAGTCTAAAACCACTCTGAAACACCTCTGAAACACTCCCGAGCCCTCAAGGCTCCTAACCAAACACATGTGCTAACTCAACATCATCATACAAACCTATCCATGCAATCAAATTGCCAAACTAACCTCAAAAACAATGAATCAAACCTCAAAATTAAGAGTTTTTCCAAAAACTTTATCAAGTTTCAAATTTAGAACTTCAAGTACGAAACAGGTCAAACGACGTCCGATTTTAACCAAACTTTACAGAAACATCTTAAATCATATATAAGACCTGTACCGAGCGCTGGAACCAAAATATGGGTCAGATACCAATACGTTCTAGTCAAATTTCATTTCAATTTTCCTTAATAATTTCAGAAAAACAATTTCTTTTAAAAATTCATTTCTCGGGCAAGGGACCTCAGAATTCGATTCCGGGCATACGCCTGAGTCCCATATTTTCCTACGGACCCTCCGGGATCGTCAAATCATGGGTTCGGGTCCGTTTACCCAAAATATTGACCGAAGTCAAATTTATTTATTTTAAACTCAAAACTTAGCGTTTTTCACAGAATTTCATATTTAAGCTTTCCGGCTACGTTCTCGGACTGCGCACGCAAATCGAAGCGACTTTAAATGAGGTTTTCAAGGCCTCGGAAGTACATAATGGATAAAAAAATAGGTGATGACCCTTTGGGTCGTCACAATTTCTATCTTGTTATAACCAGAATATGCATCTAAAAACATAAAAGCTCGTGACCTGCAATAGAATCAATTAATTGATCTATATGCGGTAAAGGAAATGACTCACTAGGACAAGTCTTATTTAAATTAGTATAATCTATACAAACTCGCCATTTTCCATTCTTTTTTGGAACCACAACGGTATTAGCTAACCAGTTAGGGTACTTTACATTTCATATTTAACCAAATTTCAAAAGTTTTTGTACCTCATCCTGGATCACTTAAGTTTTGAAGGCCCCTTGCTTCCTTTTCGTTTGCTTGATAGGTGGTGTAATGGGTCCTCATTTAGCTTATGAGTCATCACCTTTAGTGGTATACCTGTCATAATTGAATCCGACCAAGCAAAGCAATATGCGTTAGCACATAAAAATTCAATCAACTTACCTTCATTTCTAGGTTCAAATTTGCTTCGATGTAAACTTTTTTGTCTAGCCAGTAGACAAATAGTATTACAGCTTTGAGCTCTGATAACTAGGGATTTGACGCATTTTATACTCCTTCTTGCTTATGCTTTGATTAAATATTCATACAAAATAGTCCCAAAAGGCTCACAAGTTGTGCCTATTGCAGGTTTGATCAGCAAAGTGACAAAATGTCAAAGATCGGCTCAAAAGGAATGAAACTTGCACAAATGCCAAAGACAAGACAAGCTCAGGAAGAACAAGCCCAGTGCGTCCGCACACCACTTTGTGCGGTCCACACTAGGAGATTCAGAGAGGTCAAACTCAAGGCGCAGAGACAGTGCAGCCGCACTGTCTTCGAAGGAAAGAAGAACAATACACAAAACTAACTAAATAGATAGCCAAAACCGTTAGGTCCCCGGCAACGACGACAAAAAGTGACTGCAGCCTACTCTGCACTACTAATAATTAGCGAGAGAGGGTCGCAATAGCTTTTACCCGATTTTGGATCGGGATCGATATATACAGAGAGCTAGAATTGGAGTCGAGTGTCTATTTAGTTCAGGATTGTGTATATGTTCCAAATTGCATTTCTAATCATTTTTGGGGTTTTATTTATAATTCTACTTTTATCAACTACAAATTGTAAGTTAAGCTAAGAGTTAAATGCTACGGATTGTTCAAATAGTATAAAAGGCACTAGGGTAGTGACATCTGTAGACGTGTAGTTTTTGACCCTCCCCATGATTTTTTCATATTTTAGCGTGTAAATATTTAATTTAGGCCTAATATAGCTATTTCAACTCATTTTAACTCTTTTATGTTAATTTCTTACAAGAAAAATAAAAATTACAAACAAGTATTTTAGTTTATGTACTTTTCATAAAAAACAATTTTGAAAAAATAGTACCTTATTTTTATCTTTATATAATTTCGAAAACACAAAAATAGTTTATATTTAGTTTAATTAATTAGGATTAGCTTTGGTATTGTGCAATATTTCTATCTTATTTTAAAATGCATTATGTAGTATTTCAGATTATGAAAAAATACAAAAAATATATATATATATTGCATCTGCATTTTGGATTTTATTTTACATTTAATTAAGTAAGTTGTTGTTGAAAAAAATAGAAAAAGATCATAAAAAATAGTCATGTTACATTTTACTCTTTAATTTTTAAATTTTGGCAATTTTCTTTTAATTTGATTTTTAATTAGTTGTAATAATTATTAGAGTTAAATAATTTAATTGTCTAAGATAATTTGGGGATAGAAATTAATTTAGGTTTTATTTAAAAAAAATGAAAAAAGAGTCTTACCTAACTAATTAGGAAGCTTCTATATTGGTAGGGTAAAACTAACACTAATGAAAATTAAATAATAACATTAACTAGTGAATAATTAAAGAAGTTAAAAGTATAATTTGTAATGGAAGATGCACTAATTTGATGCCTATTTAGAGATTAGAGAGCTGGAGAAAGAGGGAGAGGGGAAGTTCAAAAGATAGAGAGGAAAAAAAGATGGCTTCTTCTTAACGGAGACAGAGGGTATACACTAGATATACAGTCAGTATATATTCTATATACACTAGAGATACTCTCGATATACACTGGATATACACTGACAGCCAATGAAAAGAGGGTCTTCTTCCTCCTAAAAATTCTACATCTAGAGCTTAACATCCACCATGAAAGATCCATGAGAGCTCATCTTCTCCACCTAAAAAACACCCCATAAAACGCCCCAAATAGTCCACTTCCAAAACTGTTCCGGCGAGTTTCGAGGTCGTCGAAGAACGTAGTTCTGAGGTTTCCGGTTCGAGGTCTCGATTTTGCTTGCGGTTCCTGTTTGACTTGCCGCTGTTGTTTTGTTTGAATTTGGAAGATAAGGTCAGCTCCTATTTTCTAGCACTTTGATAATACTACTGTATCAATGTTGATCTTCTCAGCTAGTTTGGTTATTGTCGATTTTGCATCCCTGTATTTGTTTGACGTAAAATATTTTATTATCTTTGGTTAGTTGGAAACGTGATTTTAAGTTGAAGGCCTTTTGATTTATTTGAAGGTTGCTGAAGAAGTACATGATTTCCCTTTGAATTTAAAACTCATTATTTAGAAAGTAAACAACAAAAGCTATGGAAATTGTTAGCTAAAGTTGAAAAGTATTGCTATTTATATCATTGTGTCCTTTAGATGTGTTTTAATGATGTGTTGTATGTAGTTGTCAAATTAGTGCCTTTATTTATTATATTAGCGATTAACTTTAAAGATGCCTGAATGATGTGTTGTATCGTATATCTACTTGTGAAATGACCATGTTTCATATTATTAAATCCTATGAATATTCTCACGATATTTTGTCAATAAAGAATTTAATATCTTTTGATCTCTTCTATTTTGGTTTCACCTGAACCTATGTCAAACAATTTTGATATGCTTGTTTTCTGCACATATTGGAGCAAATGTTTACTTTAGCAGTAATGTACCGCAGATGTATCCACAATAGTTCTCCTATTGAAGATGGTTTTCCACAATATATTTTGTTCATAATCCATAGCCCGCATATAACTAATTTTAACCCTTTAGAAATCGAGGCGTGCCATTAGTTGAATTTTTCATGGCCCTCGCAAATTTAAAAGTGTGTAGTTGCTTTAAGCGTGTTATTTTAATAATTTATCTTCCTAAATTCGGGTGCGCATTTATGTGACCCAAATCTAAATCTCAACAATGTTGGATAAAATACGTCACGGACAGCGGGTGCATTTATGTGACGGGGTTCAAGACGTGTTTTAGATGACGTTGAATTTTTCTTAAAAAATTAAATAAAGAAAAGCGGTTTAAGTTAAAATTTGCACATAGGTTTAAACATGTACTAAAATCAGATAATAGGCCAATTATAACAGTTGAGCGACCGTGCTAGAATCACGGAACTCGGGAATGCCTAACACCTTCTCCCGGGTTAACAGAATTCCTTACCCGGATTTCTGTGTTCGCAGACTGTAATACAGAGTCAATCTTTTCCTCGATTCGGGATTTGAACTGGTGACTTGGGACACCATTAATTATCCTAAGTGGCGACTCTGAATTTTAATTAAAATAATCCTGTTTCGATTGTCACTTAAATTGGAAAAAAACTCCCTTTATTATACCCTCCCTAGGGTGTAGGTGAAAAAGGAGGTGTGACAGCTCTGGCGACTCTGCTGGGGACATTAACCCAGAACCACTGGTTCAGGGTTAGAAATTTGAGCTTGGAATAATTGTTATATTGGCTTTATTTATTATCTGATTTTATTACATTTTTTTCATCTAATGTGCTAAATGTTGCTTTTACCGCTTTGTTATTCTGTGAATTGTATATAAATTGTTACGAAACCCATCTTCTCTCTGAGTCTTCTAAATCACGAAGAAGGGTGCACTTCGTGTGACTTCTTTTCTATTTAGAGTCAATCCCATTTTTTAGAACGAGGTTCAGATAAGTTGCTAAGCCGGTGAAGCTTCCGTATTCCCGGTACGCTGTCTCCTCCTCGGCTCGAGTTGTCCTCTCAGGTAAGCCAGGTTTAGAACAATACACTCAGGTTTTAAACCTAGTATGACAAAACCACATGCCGGATCCCTAGTAGGAACATTTGTTTGCATCATGTGCATTTGACTTTGGAGACTCAACACATGGGTCTGTCTAAGACAGGTGTACCTGAAATAAAGTTTGCTAACCAAACAAAGTATTAAGATGATATTAAATTTTTATACCACCCTTATACCTTCTTATACCTCTTACCAAACGACCCATAATTGTAATATTTATTTATCCCTATGGAAGGTGAGATAACTTATCCCGAAATAACTAATCTCAAAATAATTTGTTTTCGAACAAAGCCATCCTTAAGAGTAAAATCTAAACTACTTAAGACAGAGATATTTTGCCTTGCAGTAAAAATAAAAATAAAAATAGCCAATGAGAAATTTATATTACATGAGAAGTCAAACCCCCTTCTCCTCCAAGGAGGATCATTGCACTACTTTAATAATATGTGAACATGTATGCACATGGTTACAGGGGAAAAAATACACTCTGAACTTGTCTTCAAGTTACAAATTTATATTTTGTGGATGACCTTTTATCCTCTGTACTTATCCAAAATATATCTAATTTGGTGATTGAAGAGAAATTTGAGATGGATGAAGAAAGAGAGAAAGTCAATATTCAATTATCGACCAAGATTTCGGGTAAGTTGGCCAACACTTTTTTCAAGTTTAAGAGCAGAGTGTGAGGAACAGGATGTGAGTGGAGAAAAAAAGGAAGAGGACAGGAGCTAGAGATATATATTGCTCCCAACAAGGAATTGGGATGGACTCAAGAGAATTGATAGTCCCAATTAAAGGGTTAAACCTCGAGAGAGTAATACCCGACTTGAACCCTAAGTTGCTTGAGCAAATTTGCATACCCATTGGTCTTAAGAAAGTCAATTGGGCAAAATCACTTGAACCACCGAGAGGTGTAGAGTGGATAAAATAGTGCAACGGTTATATCATACTCCCCCATCATGTCAATTGTGCCTTAGACTCAAGTACCCATCAGTTGACCACGTCGGTTGGAACCATCTGTCACACCTCCTTTTTCACCTACACCCCGGGGAGGGTATAATAAAGGGAGTTTTTTCCAATTTAAGTGACAATCGAAACGGGATTATTTTAATTAAAATTCAGAGTCGCCACTTGGGATAATTAATGGTTTCCCAAGTCACCGGTTCAAATCCCGAATCGAGGAAAAGATTGACTCTGTATTACAGTCTGCGAACACAGAAATCCGAGTAAGGAATTCTGTTAACCCGGGAGAAGGTGTTAGGCATTCCCGAGTTCCGTGATTCTAGCACGATCGCTCAACTGTTATAATTGGCCTATTATCTGATTTTAGTACATGTTTAAACCTATGTGCAAATTTTAACTTAAACCTTTTTTCTTTATTTAATTTTTTAAGAAAAATTCAACGTCATCTAAAACACGTCTTGAACCCCGTCATATAAATGCACCCGCGGTCCGTGACGTATTTTATCCAACATTGTTGAGATTTATATTTGGGTCACATAAATGCGCACCCGAGTTTAGGAAGATAAATTATTAAAATAACGCGCCTAAAGCAACTACGCACTTTCAAATTTGCGAGGGCCATGGAAAATTCAACTAATGGTACGCCTCAATTTCTAAAGGGTTAAAATTAGTTATATGCGGGTTATGGATTATGAACAAAATATATTGTGGAAAACCATCTTCGATAGGAGAACTATTGTGGATACATCTGCGGTACATTACTGCTAAAGTAAACATTTGCTCCAATATGTGCAGAAAACAAGCATATCAAAATTGTTTGACATAAGTTCAGGTGAAACCAAAATAGAAGAGATCAAAAGATATTAAATTCTTTATCGACAAAATAGAAGATATCAAAAGATATTCATAGGATTTAATAATATGAAACATGACCATTTCACAAGTAGATATACGATACAGCACATCATTCAGGCATCTTTAAAGTTAATCGCTAATATAATAAATAAAGGCACTAATTTGACAACTACATACAACACATCGTTAAAACACATCTAAAGGACACAATGATATAAAAAGCAATACTTTTCAACTTTAGCTAACAATTTCCATAGCTTTTGTTGTTTACTTTCTAAATAATGAGTTTTAAATTCAAAGGGAAATCATGTACTTCTTCAGCAACCTTCAAATAAATCAAAAGGCCTTTAACTTAAACTCACGTTTCCAACTAACCAAAGATAATAAAATATTTTACGTCAAACAAATACAGGGATGCAAAATCGACAATAACCAAACTAGCTGAGAAGATCAACATTGATACAATAGTATTATCAAAGTGCTAGAAAATAGGAGCTGACCTTATCTTCCAAATTCAAACAAAACAATAGCGGCAAAGTCAAACAGGAACTGCAAGCAAAATCGAGACCTCGAACCGGAAACCTCAGAACTACGTTCTTCGACGACCTCGAAACTCGCCGAAACAGTTTTGGAAGTGGACTATTTGGGGCGTTTTATGGGCTGTTTTTCAGGTGGAGATATGAGCTCTCATGGCTCTTTTATGGTGGATGTTAAGCTCTAGATGTAGAATATTTAGGAGGAAGAAGACCCTTTTTTCATTGGCTGTCCGTGTATATTCAGTGTATATCAAGAGTATCTCTAGTGTATATAGAATGTATACTGACTGTATATCTAGTGTATACTCCCTGTCTCCGTTAAGAAGAAGCCATCTTTGTTTCCTCTCTATCTTTTGAACTTTCCCTCTCCCTCTTTCTCCATCTCTCTAATATCTAAATAGGCATCAAATTAGTGCATCTTCCATTACAAATTATACTTTTAACTTCTTTAATTATCCACCAGTTAGTGTTATTATTTAATTTTCATTAGTGTTAGTTTTACCCTAGCAATATAGAAGCTTCCTAATTAGTTAGGTAAGACTCTTTTTTCATTTTTTTAAAATAAAACCTAAATTAATTTTTATCCCCAAATTATCTTAGACAATTAAATTAATTAATCCTAATAATTATTACAACTAATTAAAAACCAAATTAAAATAAAATTGCCAAAATTTGAAAATTAAAGAGTAAAATGTAACATGACTATTTTTTATGATCTTTTTCTATTTTTTCAACAACAACTTACTTAATTAATCTAAAAATGTAAAATAAAATCCAAAATGCAGATGCAATATATATATATTTTTTTGTATTTTTTCATAATCTGAAATACTACATAATGCATTTTAAAATAAGATAGAAATATTGCACAATACCAAAGCTAATCCTAATTAATTAAACTAAATATAAACTATTTTTGTGTTTTCGAAATTATATAAAGATAAAAATAAGGTACTATTTTTTTAAAATTATTTTTTATGAAAAGTACATAAACTAAAATACTTGTTTGTAATTTTTATTTTTCTTGTAAGAAAATAAAATAAAAGAGTTAAAATAGCTATATTAGGCCTAAATTAAATATTTACACGCTAAAATATGAAAAAATCTTGGGGAAGGTCAAAAACTACATGTCTACAGCTGCCCCTCTTTGACTGGAAACAAGAAGAGTTTTTCGACAAAGAACGACTAGACATGTTTTGACCCGACCCTTATTCGGAGAGACTAAAACTAAAGGAAAGAGAGAGATTGTGACCGAGTCCGGGTATCTGAGCTGCCTACATATCCTTGGCTATAAAGGAATCAGGTCACGTGTAGTTCAGAAGTGAGTAAGGTGATGGAGTATACCGAGGTGAAGAGCCGATCGAGGTTCCGTTCCGTCGAGGTTCCGGTCCGCGGTCCTGCTATTCCATCAAAATCAAAAACATGAAAAAGACTAACTAAGCCTATGAGCTACTAGTTACAAGATTTCTATCTATGAGTCTTCTGAAGCTTGATCTTGAGTCTTGGTTGGTGCTTCATGCGTACTCTGATCTGAATCTTGATGCTTGTTAGCTACATGTGTTGGTTCAATCTTCTTCAGCTTTTTCATATCAGGACGGGACATGCGGAGCTCGTGACTTCAATTATGTCTTGAACATACCACATCTTTTCTCCACTTCTGCACTTTGGATTCATTTTTTTATTTATTTTTTATTTTTTATTGTGACTAGCTTTTGTTGATCATTGTTGTCTTCCTCTCGATTTCTGAACTTGAATTTATGCTGGGGATTTTTGTAGTAACCCTCCGCTCTCCGGGAGGGCTCATGACTTTAACAACTTAAAAAGTAACACCTCCATTTTACGGGTGGGCTCCCGAATGCAACAACCTAAAAGTAACACCTCCGTTCTACGGGCGGGCTCCCGACTGCAACAGCTTTAAAAAAGTAATGCCTCCGTTCTACGGGCGGGCTCCCGACTTCATCAACTTAAAATTTAACAACCTCCATTCTACATGCGGGCTCCTGACTTCTTCAACTTAAAATTTAACAACTTCCATTCTACAGGCGGGCTCCTGACTTCTTCGACTTAAAATTATAACAACCTCCGTTCTACAGGCGGGCTCCTGACTTCAACAACTTAAAATTTAACAACCTCCATTCTACAGGCGGGCTCCTGACTTCATCAACTTAAAATTTAACAACTTCCATTCTACAGGCAGGCTCCTGACTTCTTCAACTTAAAATTTAACAACATCCATTCTACAAGCGGGCTCCTGACTTCTTCGACTTAAAATTATAACAACCTCCGTTCTACAGGCGGGCTCCTGTCTTCTTCAACTTTTAAAATAAACAACCTCCATTCTACAGGCGGGCTCCTGACTCTAACTTAAAATTTAACAACCTCCATTCTCCAGGCGGGCTCCTGACTCCAACTTAAAATTTAACAACCTCCATTCTACAGGCGGGCTCCTGACTTCTTCAACTTAAAATTTAACAACCTCCATTCTACAGGCGGGCTCCTAACTTCTTCGACTTAAAATTATAACAACCTTCATTCTACTGGCGGGCTCCTGACTTCATCAACTTAAAATTTAACAACCTCCATTCTACAGGCGGGCTCCTGACTTCATCAACTTAAAATTTAACAACCTCCATTCTGCAGGCGGGCTCCTGACTTCTTCAACTTAAAATTTAACAACCTCCATTCTACAGGCGGGCTCCTAACTTCTTCGACTTAAAATTATAACAACCTCTGTTCTACAGGCGGGCTCCTGACTTCTTCAGCAATTACTTCCCTCAAACTAGTGTTTTCACTTCTCTGAAACCTGTCGGGGATAACACTGCTGGGGAATTATCTTCCTTCTTTACGACTAGTTACTTTCCTCCTTTTAACAATGGTGGGGATGATACTGATTCAAAGACCACTACCCTTAAAACTTGGGTTATCTTGCTTCTTCCAAGATTGCTTTCTTTAAAACTTGTATTGCCTTCTCCCGTAAACTGCTGGGGATTCCACTTCCTTCAAAACTTGTGTTATCTTCCATCTTCCCCAAGTGGGTATCTGATTTCAAGAGAATTTTCGCAATGAGAGAAAATTTTCTGCCCCAGTTTGATAATCTTCTTTGTGGCCATGTCTTCCCGCTGTCAATAACATTTTCTTTCCTTGCTTCAAATCAAAGAAAAATTTGTTAGTTTAAAACGTGGTGAGTGGTCGTGCCACTCCTGCTGGGGATGGTTTTTCCCTTTTTCCTTTCCCTGCTTTGCCTTTTATTACAAAACTTGCTGGGGATGATATTATTTGCTGGGGATGATATTCCTGCTGGGGATGGTTTTTCTTTTCTCTTCCTTCCCCGCTCTGTGTTGTCCGACCATCGCGGAATTTGGTCGATAATCTGTCGGAGTTGTTCCTGCATCTCGCAAATCTGCTGGGGATCTTCTTGGATTTTTATCCATAACTTTTCAACTGTTGTTTTTTCTGTTTTTCTCCAACTTCCCCTGGAAATTTGGTCCTCTTGGAATCTAGACTCATTCATCATTTGGTCTTGCGATAAACTTCTTTTCGCTTTATCGCCTTATGTTTGGCCTGTCCTATTCGCATTTTGCTTTGCACCGTTTTGGCAACTGGTAGTAAGCTTTGAAAAATCTTTCTCAAAACAAACTGCTGGAGGAAAAATTCTTAAAACAAAAGAAATGAAAAGTGATGATTTCAAAAGATGGAAAAAGAAGAAGTCTTTCTGAACGAATACTGGGGAGAAGAAAAGGAAAAGGACTTATCTGAATGATATAACCAATCCAACGATCATGTCGTGCATTCCGAATTAATCAACCCAGTCTATTTGTATCAATCAATCTTTCTGGTGGCCTCATTTTGCTGGGGGATATGCAGGCGCCGAACTCTTTTTGCCAAATCAACACTTTTGCATTACTTGATGCCTCGACGGATCCTTTCCGCCAATCTTATCTTGTCACCTCATAGTGCCCTTCGAGGTGTTTTCACTAATAAGACTCTCTCATTTCTCTCAACTCCTGTCACCTTCTGGTGCCTATGAAGGTTTTCACCATAAGACTCTCTCATTTTGTTTCTCTCAGCTTTCGTCGCCTTACGGTGCCTGTGAAGGTTTTCACCATAAGACTCTCTCATTTTATTTTCTCTTTCTCATCTGGGGATTGGAGTGTTGCCGATAAGATTCTCTCTACTAGGGATTCCTTTGACTATCAATTCCGTCTGTTCATAATCCTTTTTCAGTTGGGGATCAGTGTGTTATTCTCGGCTTTCATTTGCCTGGTCGGTATCTCTCGGATACTGATCGGGAGGTCTCTTTGGACATCAAATATGGGTTTTTGTGTGGGTCTAAAAGGAAAAGGATATCAAAAGATTCCAAATAACTTTAATGGGTAAAACATTACAACTCTCGGAATCAAACCTTTTTTCACAATTTAAAACGTAAATTCTGCCCCAGTTTTCTTGTTTGGGGGATTTTTTGATTTTTGTTATACTATGACCGAGTCGTGAGGCTCCTACGTATCCTCTTTGAGGAATCAGGTCGAACGTAGTTCATTCGATTCCTTTGTATTTCTTTTTCTTGTAGCTTTCCTTTTTGTTTTGTTATTATTTTTTCTTCCTTTTTTTTTCATTTTCATTAGTGATTCCAAGAAAGGGTATGAAAGAATAAATAAGGCTCAAAGGGGGAAGCAAAGGTTAAAGTGTTTGGATAGAAGAAAGAATTGCCTCCGTCATTTCATTCTCCGATAAATGCCAAGTACAAACAGACAAACATCAATTGCAATCAAAGGAATTACACATAATATCTCTTGACTGCGTCAGAATTGATAGCCATGTCGATGCATCTTCCCTCGACATCTGTCAGACATAAGGCGCCATTGGATAACACTCTGGTCACAATAAACGGCCCTTGCCAATTCGGGGCAAACTTGCCCTTTGCTTCGGCCTGATGTGGCAAGATTCATTTCAGCACCTGCTGTCCTACTTCAAATTTCCTGGGACACACCTTCTTATTATATGCTCTTGCCATCCTCTTTTGATACAACTGGCCATGACATACTGCTGCCAATCTCTTTTCATCAATCAAGCTCAACTGCTCCAATCGGGATTTGACCCATTCATCATCATCAATCCCAGCCTCAGCGATAATCCGGAGGGACGGAATTTCTACTTCTGCCGGTATCACTGCTCCAGTTCCGTATACCAACCAATAAGGAGTTGCACCTACTGAAGTGCGGACAGTAGTGCGATATCCCAACAATGCAAATGACAACTTTTCGTGCCATTGCCTGGACCCTTCTACCATCTTCCTCAATATCTTCTTTATGTTCTTGTTGGCTGCCTCAACCGCGCCATTCGCCTTGGGACGATACGGGGTGGAATTACGGTGTATAATCTTGAACTGTTGACATACTTCTTTCATCAAACTGCTGTTAAGATTAGCGCCATTGTCCATAATGATCACTTTGGGGATCCCAAATTTACAAATGATATGGGAATGAACGAAATCCACCACTGCCTTCTTGGTTACCGACTTGAAAGTTTTAGCCTCAACCCACTTGGTGAAATAATCGGTGGTGACCAGAATGAACCTATGACCGTTGGAAGCTGCCAGCTCAATCGGTCCAATGACATCCATGCCCCATGCAACAAATGGCCATGGTGCTGACATTGTATGCAATTCTGTTGGCGAAGAATGAATCAAATCTCTGTGTATCTGACACTAATGGCATTTTCGCACGAAATTGATACAATCACGCTCCATAGTAAGCCAATAATACCCTGCTCGAAGAATCTTCTTCGCCAATACATATCCGCTCATATGTGGCCCACAAACTCCCGCATGTACCTCTGTCATCACTGTCGTGGCTTGACCAGCATCTATACATCTCAGCAATCCCAAATCTGGTGTTCTTTTGTATAACACTCCTCCACTGAGGAAAAATCCATTTGCCAATCTCCGAATGGCTCTCTTTTGATCTCCGGTGGCCTGATCTGGGTATATCCCCATCCTGAGGTATTCCTTGACATCATAAAACCATGGCTCGCCATCCATTTCTTCATCTATCATGTTGCGATAAGCATGCTGATCACGAACCTGGATATGCAACGGATCAACATGAATTTTGTTTGGGTGGTGCAACATCGATGCTAAAGTGGCCAAAGCATCGGCAACCTCATTGTGAACTCTTAGGATGTGTCTGAACTCCACTAATCGAAATTGCTTGCTCAGATCGTGTAAACATTGTCGATATGGTATAAACTTCAAATCCCGTGTTTCCCATTCACCCCGGATTTGATGCACCAGGAGGTCCGAGTCTCCCAAGACCAAGACGTCCTGGACATCCATGTCTGCAGCTAACCGTAAGCCCAAAATGCATGCCTCATATTCAGACATGTTATTGGTACAATAGAAACGTAGTTGTGCCGTAACAGGATAATGATGTCCTGTTTCAGAAATAAGTACCGCTCATATTCCAACTCCTTTCGCATTTGCGGCTCCATCAAAGAAGAGCTTCCAACCTGGTTCCTCAGATAATTCCAACTCATCTACATGCATCACTTCTTCATCAGGAAAATACGTCCTCAATGGCTCATATTCTTCATCAATAGGATTCTCAGCCAAGTGATCGGCCAATGCTTGGGCTTTTATGGTCGTCCTCGTCACATAGACGATGTCGAACTCCGTGAGTAATATTTGCCATTTCGCTAACCTCCATGTGGGCATAGGCTTCTGGAAAATATACTTCAGTAGATCCAAGCGTGAAATGAGATAAGTAGTATATGATGACAGATAATGTTTAAACTTCTGTGCCACCCAAGTTAGGGCGCAACACGTCTTCTCAAGTTGAGTGTACTTAACCTCATAGACCGTAAACTTCTTACTGAGATAATAGATGGCTTGCTCCTTCCTTCCTGTGATATCATGTTGCCCCAGTACGCAACCAAATAAATTCTCCAGTACCGTTAGATAGAGAATCAACGGTCTTCCTGGTTCAGGTGGGACCAACACAGGTGGGTTTGATAGATACCCCTTGATTTGGTCGAAGGCTTCCTGACATTCTGTCGTCCATTCTACCGCAGCATCTTTCTTCAGTAGCCGAAAATGGGTTCACAAGTCACCGTGAGTTGAGCCATGAACCTGTTGATATAATTCAACCTTCCCAACAGACTCATTACTTCTGTTTTGTTCTTCGGCGGTGGCAATTCCTGGATGGATTTGATTTTTGACGGGTCCAACTCAATGCCTCACCGACTGGTGATGAATCCCAATAGCTTTCCAGATGGAACACCAAATGCACATTTGGTCGGGATGAGCTTAATATCATACCTTCGAAGTCTTTGGAAAAACTTCCTTAGGTCTGCCACGTGGTCTTCATGACGCTTAGATTTTATGATCACATCATCTACGTACACCTCAATCTCTTTGTGTATCATGTCATGAAACATCGTAGTCATTGCTTTCATGTACGTTTCCCCAGCGTTCTTCAAGCCAAAAGGCATTACCCGGTAGCAATAAGTCCCCCACGGCATAATTAATGTCGTCTTTTCCGCATCTTCTTCATCCATCAGAATCTGATGATACCCAGCATAGCAATCTACAAAAGACCCGATCTCACGTCCGGCACAATTATAGATCAAGATATGGATGTTGGGTAATGGAAAGTTGTCTTTGGGGCTTGCCCTGTTCAAATTGCGGTAATTGACACACACTCTGATCTTCCCATCTTTCTTCGGCACTGGCACCACATTAGCCAACCAATCAGGATATCGAGTGACCCGAATAACCTTTGCCTGCAGCTGCTTGGTTACTTCTTCTTTAATCTTCACACTCATATCTATCTTGAACTTCCTCAATTTCTGCTTGACGGGAGGGCACGCCGGGTCAGTGGGCAATTTGTGAACCACTAGATCGGTGCTTAAGCACGGCATGTCATCGTATGACCATGCAAAAACATCTTTGAATTCAATGAGTGCTTTGATTAGTTCCTTCCTGATGTTCGGGTCAATATGGATGCTTATTTTGGTTTCCCTGACATCGTCTGCATCCCCTAAATTGACAGCTTCAGTGTCGTTCAAATTGGGCTTGGGTTTCTCTTCGAACTAGCTTAATTCTCTGTTTATCTCTTCAAAGGCTTCATCCTCATCGTATTCCGATTCATCATCATAATCGACCTTTTGTACAATTAGTTCAGAATCAGATTGATTTTTTAGACTAGGCTGAAGATCCGTTGTGCATGCCATGTCATTAGAACTAGTATAAAGAGAACTGTTCAGAAAGAGAAAAGAAGAAAACAGAATTAAAACAAAATAAAGAGAGAAAACTTTCACTTTATTAAAATGCGGGATAACAGAGTTTCACGCTTTTGTCGAATACAAAAATAAAACAAAACTGGATTACAACTCTGGAATAATCCAGAAAACAAGAAAGAAAATCCAGAGCCTACTACCAAGACTCCCCCCGGGTAGGAAGAGGAGTAGCTGTCTAATTGTTGATATTGGCCCTAGGCCCCACAAATTGTATATCTGCCCTACTGGAACCTTCTCCAGCTTCTATCACGTTGACATCGGCGAACAGGCTTCAAAACCCTGATTCAAATCTCCATCTGACCCAATCAGAGGTCCGAGAATTTTGGGGACTGACAACCTTCTGATACCTGCTCTGACAAAGGATCTGGAAAGATGTGGAACTGGCTTGGGAAGAACCCAAACTTTTTTCTTCAACTTTCGGGCCCACCTTACATCTACTGCCGTAGGCTTGAATCCTAGCCCAAAAGTGTCCAGGTTCTTGGGCAAAGAAACTGGCTGGACCATACCTTGCAGATCAACCCCCAAACCTTTTCCTGGTACAAACCCGCTGTTTAGCATTTCCGAGGCTACCATGAAGATCGCAGCTGCGATCCTAGGAAGTGGAAGGTCCTCGCCTTCAGAAATTTTATCCACTGAAACCGCGTCGAAAACCTGGTACACCCATGGACCTTTGTCGTCATCAGTTTCTATGAATGGCACAACGACATCACTCACAATGCCTGTACCGTCATCCCCGTGCACCACGACTTTGGCGGCATGGATCCAGGGTCGCCCCAATAGAAGATTTTATGATACTTCCACGTCTACCACTTGGAATTCCATGGTGAATTCTACTGGACCAATGGTCAATCCCAGTATGATATCACCCACCGTGTCGGTACCATCTCCATCGAAACCTCGGACGCAGACGTTGTTCCTGTGAATTCGGTCATGATCAACTTTCAGCTTGTTCAGAGTAATCAAAGTACAGATGTTGGCGCTTGATCCATTATCAATCAATACTCGGGTGACCACCGAGTCTTCGCATTTCACGGTCAAGTATAGGGCTTTGTTATGTTCTGTACCCTCTGCTGGCAATTCATCATCAAAAAACGTCACTCGGTTTACCTCGAAGATTTTGTGCACTATCCTCTCCAAGTGATTTACAGAGATTTTATCCAGAACATGGGCCTCGTTCAGTATTTTCATCAGTGCCTGGCAATGATCGCTGGAATGGATCAGCAGTGATAGTAACGAAATCTGCGCTGGGGTCTTTCTTAACTGCTCCACAATAGAGTAGTCTTGTGCCTTCATTTTCTTTAAAAACTCCTCAGCCTCTTCCTCCGTCAATGGCTTCTTTACCACCGCTGGGTTGGATCTTCTTAACTTTACGGGAGCAAAACACCTTCCCGAACGAGTTAAGCCCTGGGCCTCACATACTTCTTCCACAACCTCCTTCCCTTTGTACATTACCATCGCTTTACTGTAGCTCCATGGCACGGCTTTCTCGCTGGTTATCGGCATCTGCATTACTGGCTTGATGACAACTGGCCCTATGCATGCTGGCTTGCTTGGTACCCCTCGCCCTGTTACTTTGACCGGCTCTGGATTCTTTGCAACAACAAGAGAACTCTTCCCCATCACCACTACTAGCTTGACGTCTACCTTTTCCAACTGTACCACCTCTTCTCCACCTGTCGACTTTTCTTTTGGACTGGCACGGATCATCATCATCGTCTGTGAGGGTTTCTTTAGCTCCCCTCCTTTGTGCACAAGCTCGATCATGTGGGTTTCGTGGTGTGCTGGCAACGAGTTCTGATTGATGTTGGGTGCCTCCGGTGTTTGAACCTCGATCTTGTTGGTGTCAATAAGATCTTGCAACGCATGTTTCAACTTCCAGCACTTCTCGGTATCATGTCCGGGAGCCCCTGAACAATACTCACAGCTTACTGAGTGGTCCATATTTTGGGGAAGGGGATTCGGCAATCTGGGCTCAACAGGACTCAACAAACATAACGGCCTTAATTTGTGGAACAAAGCAGTATAGGTTTCTCCCAAATTAGTGAATGTTCTTTGTCTCTGCACCCTTTCATTTTTGAAAGCTTGATTCCCCTGGAAACCTGGCCCTGCGGGATTCCTGTAGGCCCTTCGTGGTGGATATATGTTTTGTGGAGGTGGATATGTATTCTGTGGAGGTGGATAGGTATTTTGGGGAGCCGGCGCGCGCCACTGTGGGCGAGCCGGAGGTTGGGTATATGTCTGGGCTTGATGGACGGAGAAATGTGGTTCTTGTGGTGGGTAGTAGGGCTGTGGGGGTAATTTGGAGTGTGTGGGTAATTTGGGTGATGGGGTGTGGCTTGGTAGCAGGGGAAAGGCCTCTCGATCTGGACCAATTACCTGCCTCTATTGTTGCGACCTCTTCTCTTTTCTTCTTCCCGAGCGCACCTCCCGTGCCGCTCTGAATGGCCTGAGTTGTTGCTTTAATTGCCGAATAGCTCAGGATTTTGTTGGACTTAAGTCCCTCTTTAATCATACCACCCATTTTCACCACCTCGTTGAAAGATTTGCCAATTGACGTCACCAAGTGACCAAAGTAAGTTGGCTCTAGAGTCTGCAGAAAGTAGTCCACCATTTCCCCCTCTCTCATCGGAGGATCAACTCTTGCTGCCTGTTCTCTCCACCGGAACCCAAATTCTCTAAAGCTCTCTCCTGGCTTCTTCTCAAGTTTCAGCAATGTGAGACGGTCAGGGACGATCTCAAGGTTGTACTGGAAGTGACCTGCGAATGCTTGTGCTAGATCGTCCCAGGTGTACCACCTGCTCGGATCCTGTCTTGTGTACCATTCCAGTGCAGACCCACTTAGACTTTGACCAAAGTAAGCTATTAGCAACTCATCTTTACCACCTGCTCCTCTCATCTTGCAGCAAAACCCTCGCAGATTTGCCATTGGATCACTGTGCCCCTCGTATAAATCAAACTTTGGCATCTTGAACCCTGCCGGTAATTAAACATCAGGGAAAGGACATAGATCTTTGTAAGCTAAACTGACCTGATTTCCTAACCCATGTATATTCCTGAAGGACTGCTCCAGGCTTTTAAATTTTCGAAGCACTTCGTCCTGCTCCGGGCCCTTAGCCGGCTTTTCAGCCTCTACCAGGATTTCGAAGTGAGGATTATAAGTATATGGCTCGGGTGCTTTGAGGGTAGGTTCAGGGGGTAATATTAGTTATCGTGAGCCTGAAACAACAGCCCACTGGATGATCTTTGTAACGTGGCTGGTGGGGGTGCCACGAAAACAGGAACATTTGGTGGGGGGAGGTTCTGATTGGGTGGTGGAGCTTGGGGATCATAGAGTTTCTTCCCTGATAGTAGTGGTGACTTGGGAAGTTTGTCGAAGGGTCGGGTGAAGGGTATTCCGGCGTGTGTCCTAGTGGGAGAGTAGGAGTAACGGGTGGTTCAGGCCCCTTTTGTACCCTAGCCAGGGCTAGCTGCATTTCGTTCATCTCCAGTCTCATTTTTTCCATTTTTTCCATTGCCTCTTTCAGCATCTGACTTTCTGTCCTTTCCTCTTCAACACTGTTTTCTGAGTTAGTTATGTTTTTCGGTATGGGCCCTTTGGATCTTGTTTGGTAATGGTAATCTGCCAGAACGTTCTAACAAACTAACTGGTGTGAAATCTCTGGAAAATAACAAACTTGTTAGCGTTAGAGTTTAACACATATTGCAATTGCACGTTGGGGAATGCAATGTTCCTAGGCAGTTTAACCATTTCTAACATGTCTTTACTCCGTATGCATCATCCCGACTTATTTTACTTGTTTCCTTTAGGTGTTTCTGAAACTTTCCTTTATTTGATTTCTCTTTCTCTCTTTTTCTTTCTTTCTTTTCCTTTCTTTTATTCACTTTTTCTTTTAGCGGTGGTCGAATCTTATGTGGATTGCCTACGTATTATGTCCCCGCATGAATCAGACCGTGCATAGTTCTACCACAAATAAAGACACCAATTTTTGGAAAATTTATTTCATTACTAAAACTTCTATTACAAACTACCCATTTGGAAAAGGAAAACAAAATACAGACTCTGAAGTACTAACATAATTTGATGCCAAAAGGAAACACACGAACAAACAACAGACTTTTGAAAATAGAAAAATACAGATTTGAACTAGGAGTACATTAACGCTTTGAATTTTGGTGCCCATGGGGCATCGTTCGGCCTTTCCGCGAGCTTTGGTGCAAGGCCCCTTTGCAAGATTTTCAATTCTTCCATGATTCGGCGGAAGTAACCCATGACTGAAGCAAAAAGGGTATCACGGGGTATTTCCTCACATGCTAGGCACCTCATAGTGACGTAATGCCCAATCTCCTCAATTCTACCCCTGATTCTATCCCTTTCCATGAACAGTTGCTCTATTCGTTGATTCTTTGCTCCCAGTACTTGAGTGTTGTCAGCGAGTTGATCTTGGAACCTCTCCATTTGTTCTTCCATTCGGGCCATTAAATCATAGCAGTGCCTCCTGTCCGTTCTGGCATCTCGGGCTTGTTTAAAGACCCGATCTTTGAGAGTGGAATTTGTTTCTCTTAATATTTCAATGCTCGCTTCATAATCCCTTCTCACTTGCCGTAAGTGCTTTGCTCGCGTTGTTGTACTTTTTGCCCATCTGGCCCAAATTCTTGCTATGCAGGCCTCTGATCTTGCCAAACCCTCTCGGCTTTCAATGACTTGGTTTCTCAACCCAGTTATCAGACTTTCGTCAGACCGGCTCCTTTGTTGGTTGTCGGCATCCATTCTGACTCGTTGGATTTGGGCTTTCAAGGCCTTATTTGCTTGAGTCAATCTATTCTTTTTTCCTGTGTCAGCATCGACTTGCACGCTATTTTCATATTTTAGAACCTCAATTTGCTGTTTCAGCTTGCCAATTTCAACCTGATAGCCTTCTTCTCTTGCCAGCCAGCCCCATTGTTCTTGCGAGTCATTCGTGAATTGCTAGACATGGGCTCTTTTGGCAGGCCTTTGACGAATCCGGAACCTTTTCCCAAACCATGCATCATACTTCGGGTCCACCTCACCTTTGGCTAAATCTCGCACCATAGTTTTGGGCTCAAGGAATCTGCCTTCATGCCACAATTTGCGAATTGTATCTTCCGGGACTGTGGCATTCAGTCTTAGCTTGATGGTATGCTTGCTCAAATCTTCATCATGAGGGATAATCTGGAACCTTCCCAATTGACTCAACACCCGATGGGGAGCGTATGGTTGGATACTACAGACACCCATCAGAAGAACATAACATTCTTTGGCCGACATGTATATTGCTTCAGTAGTAGGCAACCACCCAAACGCCCATTCAATTTGGTCCGCCATTAGTGATCTCAGACGTATAAACCAATCTCCAGTACCCTAAGGGAACGCAACACCTATTACCCGCTTCTCAAACTTTTCAATGCAGTTTAAACCAGTCAGTCCGAAGTTCATATACCCCACTCGATGGCAGAGATGTTCTTGTATCCACAACTGAAGTAATAGATTGCAACCTTGGAAAAAACTTCCTCCCTCCTTACACATGGTCAATGCTCGGTATATTTTTGATAAGATCAGGGGAACTATAGTGCTGTCAGCCCTTTTCATTGCGACATCAACCATCCCCACGAGACCTATCTCTATTTTGTTGCCATCTCGTGGGCAAACCATGATTACCAAGAATGCCGTTATGAATGCCAAGGTTCGTTTGAATTCCCACTTACCTCTATTTCCGGCGTGAGTCAGTCCCAAATTTGGCTCGTCAAAACCCCGCGGATTACCATAACACTGATATAAGAACTGAAGAGCGCAACATCCTTTTGATAAATCATTATTTTACACAGTCCGACTGATATTTAACAAGTCTAGAAATCGGTGTGGTGATACCGGCCTTGGTGACAACAAATACTGACTTCTCAGATTCCCATTCATACCCGCATAACTTGCTACTTCCTCTAGTGTGGGTGTAAGCTCAAAATCCGCAAAGCGAAATACATTTCGGGCCGGGTCCCAAAATGGTATCAAAGCCTCGATGACATCCGTCCTTGCCTTGACATTTAGTAGACTGATGAGACCCCCAAGACTCTGAACACTATTTCTTTGCTGCTTTTTCCCAAATCGTCCCACCACATATGGAGCTGGAGAGGGACCTCGCTAAAGTCGGTGAAGGGTTTGTTTTCACTTGTGCTCATCCTGCACATTTATTAAGGTGATTTAAACAAAAGCAAAAAATTATTTGACTCAAAAAAATGATTTGACTATATTTTCAGAAAGAAAGATCCGATTTTTCGAACACGGCCTTTCAGCACTTCGGGGATGAAGATTTTAAGGCTGTGAGGATCAACCGATCAAAACTCTAAAGGATGATCAAAAGTGGCCGTTTATGCAAAGTCAGCCTTCCGGCGTCCCTTTCGGGAACATTTGACTATTTTTTACAAAAACAGCATCACTTGATTTATTTAAGACCCTTTTCTTGTTTTTCCAAAATAGTAACCCGACATTGAGAACACGGCCTTACAGAGCCTCGGGGACGAGGATTCTAAGGCTGTGTGGGCTAATTGGTCAAAATTCAAAAAAAAAGACCAAAAGTGGCCGTTTATGCAAAGTCAGCCCTCCGGCGTCCCTTTCAGGAACATTTGGCTATTTTTGACAACAACGGCACCGCCCGACTTATAATAAATTTTTTGACATTTTCTAGGTATTTTTGCAAAAAGGGGAAGTTGGACCCGATGAGGGTTGCCTACGTATCTCACATCCGGTGAGAATCAAACCGATGTAGTTCGGACAAATAAAATAGACTATTTTTTTTCCTAAATAAACTATTTGAAAACAAGACAAACTTAAAATAAAGTCTTTTTTTTGCTTTTTGAATAAAACAAACTATTTAAAATAAAAACTTTTTTTTCATTTTCTAAAAAAATTTGGCAGAATTTCGACACTATTCGGGCATTGGTATTTTCAAAACTAGTGATTAACTCTCTTAACCCTCTACACTGCTATTTCTCTTCTTTTTTTTTCATTTTTCCCAATATTTAAAAGCCGGTCAGCATGCGAGTCCGAAGCATATAAATGCACATGTAGCAAGTAAGATGCATCATGATGGTCTTTAAGGTATAAGTTATTTCGGTGTTAATTTTAACACTGGGATAACTTATACCTTATAGAAGGTGAGGTAATTAGCACCGGTATAACTTATACCTTCTTCTTAGAAATTGTGCAATTGTCATTCTTAATACAGCATACCAAACAATGAATAAACAACAATCCCAGCATAACTATTCTCAGCATAACTTATCCCAATATAACTTATACCGGTATAAATCATATTCCAACCAAACGACCCCTTACGGGATAACTAATTCCGGGATTAGTTATATCACGATTTTATACCAACCAAATATGAAATAAACTCATCTCAAATTTAATTCCGGAATTAATTTTTTCTTATCTCTCGTACCAAACGAGCCCTCAAGGGGAAAAAACTGAGCCTAACTTATCAATCTCTTTCTCTTTTGCACAATGACTATTCAAGTAGAACGGAACAATAAATTCGAAAATAGATTTTAAAACAAAAAAGAAGGAAAATATCACATGAAACCCACAAAGCAAAGAAAAAAAAGCTTTTGGTCAATACCTCCATAATAAGGAAATGAAAAGTGTCTAACTATCTTAGGTTTTACACAATTCTTTCATTTGGATCTTTTCCTTAAAATAATGAAATTAATAATATTAATATTTGTTATAAAATAAAAACTGTAAAGTAAAGACAAGTATAGAGAGAAACTGTTATATTATTCGAATTTAAACTAACGTACATAATGAACTGAAATCTCTTCTATTTATAGAAGAAAGGAAGTTGTTGTGTAAGCTGTTACTATACCAGATATGGATAATCTTCTACTGAGAGCAATGTTTATCCATAACGGAGTACTGAAAGGATAAGCTTATTATACCCGATATGGATAATCTTCTACTAGGGGTAATGTTTATCCATAACTGGGCACTGAAAGGATAAGCTTATTATACCCGGTATGGATAATCTTCTACTCAATGGGTGTACTCAATGGGTGTGCTTTGTCCATGTAAAAGCATTTTAAGACCCTTTCTGTATAGGCAGATTGATGGATAAAGATCTCGTCTGCTAAATGTTCAATTTACAGACCAAGACAAAATTTTGTCTTTCCAAGATCTTTCATCTCAAATTCTTTCTTAAGATATACAATTGCCTTTTGGAGCTCTTCTGGAGTTCCAACAAGATTTATGTCATCAACATAAACAGCAAGTATAACAAATTCTGATGTCATTTTCTTTATAAAAATACATGGACAAATAACATCATTTATGTAACCTTCTTTCAGCAAATATTCACTAAGGCGATTATACCACATGCCCCCAGAGTGTTTTAAACCGTACAAAGATCTTTGTAATATGATTGAATACATTTCCTGAAATTTTGCTTCAGGCATTTTAAATCCTTCAGGGATTTTCATATAAATTTCATTATCAAGTGAACCGTACAGATAAGCTGTAACTACATCCATTAGATGTATTTCAAGCTTTTCATGTAGTGCTAAACTGATGAGATATCGAAATGTTATGGCATCCATAATAGGTGAATATGTTTCATCAAAATCGACTCCAGGTCGTTGTGAGAATCCTTGTGCAACAAGGCGAGCTTTGTATCTTTCAACTTCATTTTTATCATTCCTTTTTCGCACAAAAACCCATTTATGACCAACTGGTTTTATACCAGCAGGTGTTTGGACTACTGGTCCAAAGACCTCTCTTTTAGCAAGTGACTTCAATTCTGATTGAATTGCCTCTTGTCATTTTGGCCAATCAGATCTTTGTCGACATTCTTCGACAGATCGAGGTTCAAGATCCTCACTATCTTGCATAATATTAAGTGCAACATTATATGCAAAAATATTATTCACCACTATTTCAGATCGATTTAAATTAATCCCATCACCGATCGAACTTATTAAAAGTTCCTCACTCACATGAGCTTCGGGTTCATTGATTTCTTCAGGAATCTCAGAACTAATAAGATTTTGGGTCAATTCAGGAGATCCCTTCATAGTATCATTTTGATCATTTGTCGATTTTCTTTTTCGAGGATTTCGATCCTTAGAACCCAAAGGCCTACCACGCTTCAGGCGTGCTTTAGGTTCACTAGTTCTCATGTTAGTAGATGGTCCTACTTGGACATCAATTCGGATAGGCACATTCTCTGCTGGGATATGTGACTTAGTTATCCTTTTCAAATCAGTAAATGCGTCTGGCATTTGATTTGCTATATTATGTAAAGGGATGATCTTCTGGACCTCCTGATTACATATAGGGTTACAGGGATCAAAGTGAGATAATGATGAAATTTTCCACACAATTTCTCTTTTGATTTCCTTTTCTCTCCCCCTAATTGTGGAAAATTTGTTTCATCAAACCGACAATCTGCAAATCGAGCAGTAAATAAATCTCCTGTCAATGGTTCAAGATAGCGAATAATAGAGGGTGATTCAAACCCAACATATATTCTTATCCTTCTTTGTGGTCCCGTCTTACTACGTTGTGGTGGTGCTACTGGCACATATACAGCACATCCGAAAATTCGTAGATGGACAATATTTGGTTCATGACCAAAAACTAATTGTGACGGTGAATATTTATTATAATGTATCGGTCTGAGATGGATACGTGATGCTGAATGCAAGATAGCTTGGCCCCAAACAGTAGTGGGCAATTTTGTTTTCATAAGTTGTGGTCTTGCTATCAATTGCAGGCGTTTAATAAATGACTCTGCAAGGTCATTTTGAGTATAAACATAAGCTACAGGATGTTCAACTTTTATCCCAACGGATAGACAATAATCATCAAAAGCTTGAGATGAGAATTCTCCAGCATTATCAAGGCGAATAGCTTTTATAGGATAATCTAGGAATTGTGCCCTTAATCGAATTATTTGGGCTAATAGCTTTGCAAACGCCAGGTTGCGAGATGATAGTAGACACACATGAGACCATCTTGAAGATGCATCTATTAGGACCATAAAATATCTAAACAACCCACTTGGGTGAATAGGTCCACATATATCCCCATGTATACGCTCTAAAAAGGCAGGGGATTCAATACCAACCTTTATTGGTGATGGTCTAATGATCATTTTTCCTTGATAACAAGCATCACAAGAAAATTCGTCATTTGTAAGAATCTTCAAGTTCTTTAATTGATGCCCACTCGAATTTTCAGTAATTCGTCTCATCATTATTGATTCGGGATGGCCCAAACGGTCATGCCAAAGCACAAAAGTATTTGAATCCGTAAACTTCCTATTTACGATAGAGTGTGCTTCAATTGTACTAATTTTTGAATAGTATAAGCCAGAAGATAAAGTTGGTAACTTTTCTACAATGCATTTCTGACCAGAAATATTCTTTGTAATACAAAAATATTCCTTGTTCATTTCATCTATTGTCTCAACATGATATCCATTTCGGCGGATATCTATAAAACTCAACAAGTTTCTTCGGGACTTGGAGGAGAACAATGCATTGTCTATAATAAGTTTTGTTCCCTTAGACAGAAATATTATGGCTCTTTCAGAGCCTTCAATCAAACTTATATTACCAGAAATTGTTGAAACATTTGCTTTTTCCTTATGCAAATAAGAAAAGTATTTCTAATCGTTGAATATGGCATGAATTGTTCCACTATCAATAACACAAATATCTTCATGATTTGTCTTTGATCCAAACATAATTTGAGGGTTATCCATATTCTTCAAAATAACATAAATAAAATATATTATAGTAAACATCATTATCAAAACATAACTTTTATTTATGTACAACAATTACATAACCATACTATCTATTACAAACAACAAAAATTAAAATATTTACATTTCTACAGATTCACTACCGATTACATGACTTGTTTCTCCTTCTGGGAGTGCAAAGTAATCAGCTACGTCCAAATGCATGAAGTCTAAATTATCTTCAGAAATAAAATTTGCTTCAGCATTTTTCTCTGTCTTCTTCAGGGAGGCTTGATAAAGCTAAATTAGGTGCTTTGGCGTACGACAGGTACGTGACCAGTGCCTTTTTCCTCCACATCTATAGCATGCATTTTCTGCATTTGGCGCTTGCACCGCTTCATGCTTTTGTTCCTTCCTTTTCCACTGCTGGTGGTGAGGAGGCTTCTTTGGTGCATTATTATTACCATGATTGGGGTTTCTTCCCCGACCACGGCCATGACCACGACTGGGGCCACGACCTCTTCCACGTTTAGCTTGGTGGAAGTTCGTCTCATTCACTTCAGGGAATGGACAAGAACCAATAGGTCGACTTTCATGATTTTTCATTAATAGCCCATTATGTTGCTCTGCTATAAGAAGATGTGAGATAAGTTCAGAATACTTTTTAAATCCCATCTCTCGATATTGCTGTTGCAGGAGCATATTCGAGGCATGAAAAGTGGTGAAAGTTTTCTCTAACATATCATGATCAGTAATATTATCACCACATAATTTTAATTGGGAAATAATTCTGAACATAGCAGAATTATACTCACTGATAGATTTAAAATCTTGTAGCCTTAGATGAGTCCAATCATAACGTGCCTGTGGAAGAACGACCATCTTCAGGTGGTCATATCTATCTTTCAAATTATTCCACAGTATGACTGGATCTTTAATAGTGAGATATTCCATTTTCAGGCCCTCATCAAGGTGATGGCGTAGGAATATCATTGCTTTGGCACGGTCTTTGTTTGATGCCTGATTTTTATCCTTGATGGTGTCTGCCAGACCCATCGCATCAAGATGAATTTCAGCATCAAGCACCCAAGACATGTAGCTTTTGCCCGATATATCCAGGGCTACAAATTCAAGTTTAGAAAGCTTTGACATTATTTAGGAAAAGAAAGTTCTTACCTCTAATACTTTCAAAGTATTTGCTCGAGATGTCAGAGTCTCGTGCTTATAACGTGTTATAAAATAAAGACTGTAAAGTAAAGACAAGTATAGAGAGAAACTGTTATATTATTCGAATTTAAACTAATGTACATAATGAACTGAAATCTCTTCTATTTATAGAAGAAAGGAAGCTGTTGTGTAAGTTGTTACTATACCAGATATGGATAATCTTCTACTGAGAGCAATGTTTATCCATAACGGAGTACTGAAAGGATAAGCTTATTATACCCGATATGGATAATCTTCTACCGGGGGTAATGTTTATCCATAACTGGGTACTGAAAGGATAAGCTTATTATACCCGATATGGATAATCTTTTACCGGGGGTAATATTTATCTATAACCGGGTACCGAAGTGATAAGCTTCTTCAGAAAGCTTATTTCCAATAGAGTACTAAATAGATAAACATATTTACGGTGGAGTCCCATATGGATAAGCTTCTTCAAGAAGCTTATTTACAACGGAGTACTAAATGAACATCCATAATATAATATATTTATAACAATACTCACATATAACGTAAATTGTAGTAATAGATTGACAATACTTGTACAAAATTACACATTTGGCCACCTCCCATGGGCATTGATGTGTATCTTTTTGCAGTCATGCTGTACGGACAAAATAAATCGTGGTCACTTAAAATGGTCCCATGTGACTTTCAACTTTCAACATCCACTGAAATTCTGCATAGGAATGCTTTTACAAACAATTGAATTAAAAGAAAAAAGAAAAAACAAATGATCACCTCTTAAATAAAAAGTTGTTATAAATATATTATATTATGGATGTCCATTTAGTAGTCCGTTGTAAATAAGCTTCCTTAAAAAGTTTATCTATATGGGACTCCGCCGTAAATATGTTTATTTATTTAGTACTCTATTGGAAATAAGCCTCCTGAAGAAGCTTATCACTTCGGTGCACGGTTATGGATAAACATTACCCTCGATAGAAGATTATCCATACCGGGTATAATAAGCTTATCCTTTCAGTATCCGATTATGAATAAACATTACACTGGTAGAAGATTATCCATATCGGGTATAATAAGCTTATCCTTTCAGTATTCGGTTATGGATAAACATTACCCCCGGTACAAGATTATCCATACTGGGTATAATAAGCTTCTTTTCAGTACTCAGTTATGGATAAATATTGCTCTCAGTAGAAGATTATCCATATCTGGTACAGCAGCAGCTTACACAGCAGCTTATAGTAGCTTACACTGCAGCTTGTTGTAGCAGCTTACACAGCAGTTTGTTGTAGCAGCTTACAGAGCAGCTTCCTTTCTTCTATAAATAGAAGAGATTTCAGTTCATTATGTACATCAGTTTGAGTTCGAATAATATATCAGTTTCTCTCTATACTTGTCTTTACTTTACAGTCTTTGTTTTATAACACGTTATCAGCACGAAGCTCTACCATCTCGAGCAAATATTTTGAAAGTATCTGAGGTAAGAACTTTCTTTTCCTAAATAATGTCAAATCTTTCTAAACTTGAATTTGTAGCCCTGGATATATCGGGCAAAAGCTACATGTCTTGGGTGCTTGATGCTGAAATTCATCTTGATGCGATGGGTCTGGCAGACACCATCAAAGACAAAAATCAGGCATCAAACCAAGATCGTGCCAAAGCAATGATATTCCTACGCCATCACCTTGATGAGGGCCTGAAAATGGAATATCTTACTGTTAAAGATCCAGTCATACTGTGGAATAATTTGAAAGATAGATATGACCACCTGAAGATGGTCGTTCTTCCACATGCACGATATGATTGGACTCATCTAAGGCTACAAGATTTTAAATCTATTAGTGAGTATAATTCTGCTATGTTCAGAATTATTTCCCAATTGAAATTATGTGGTGATAATATTACTGATCATGATATGTTGGAGAAAACTTTCACCACTTTCCATGCCTCGAATATGCTCCTGCGGCAGCAATATCGAGAGATGGGATTTAAAAAGTATTCTGAACTTATCTCACATCTTCTTATAGTCGAGCAACATAATGGGCTATTAATGAAAAATCATGAAAGCCGACCTACTGGTTCTTGTCTATTTCCTGAAGTGAATGAGACGAACTTCCACCAAGCTAAACGTGGAAGAGGTCGTGGCCCCAGTTGTGGTCATGGCCGTGGTCGGGGAAGAAATCCCAATCATGATAATAATAGTGCATCAAAGAACCCTCCTCTCCACCAGCAGTTGAAAAGGAAGGAACAAAAGCATGAAGCGGTGCAAGCACCAAATGCAGAGAGTGCATGCTATAGATGCGGAGGAAAAGGGCACTGGTCACGTACCTGTCGTACGCCAAAGTACCTGGTTGAGATTTATCAAACCTCCCTGAAGAAGACAGAGAAAAATGCTGAAGAAAATTTTATTTCTGAAGATAATTTAGACTTCATGCATTTGGATGTAGCTGATTACTTTGCACTCCCAGAAGGAGAAACAAGTCATGTAATCGATAGTGAATCTGTAGAAATATAAATATTTTAATTTTTGTTGTTTGTAATAGATAGTATGGTTATGTAATTGTTGTACATAAATAAAAGTTATGTTTTGATAATGATGTTTACTATAATATATTTTATTTATGTCATTTTGAAGAATATAGATAATCCTCAAATTATGTTTGGATCAAAGACAAATCATGAAGATATTTGTGTTATTGATAGTGGAACAACTCATGCTATATTCAGGGATCAAAAATACGTTTCTTATTTGCATAAGGAAAAAGCAAATGTTTCAATAATTTCTGGTAATATAAGTTTGATTGAAGGCTCCGGAAGAGCCATTATATTTCTGTCTAAGGGAACAAAATTTATTATAGACAATGCATTGTTCTCCTCCAAGTCCCGAAGAAACTTATTGAGTTTTATAGATATCCGCCGAAATGGGTATCATGTTGAGACAATAGATGAAATGAATGTGGAATATCTTTGTATTACAAAGACACTACAAGAAATTAGATTATTAGTGGCGACATATAGCAGCAACCCTATAGGTTGCTACAACTGTTATATTATTAGCAACGACTTTATAAGTCGCTACAGATGGTTAATGTTTAGCAGCGACTATTTTTAGATCGCCACTGATGTAGCTGAAATTTTCAGTCCCGCGAAAAATAAAATTTTGGCTTCATAGTTTTGGTGGCAACTTTTGGAAAGTCGCTGCTAAATCTCTGTTGCAGCGACTGGGTCGCTCCAATAGCACATATTTTTACTTTTAAAATAATTTGTAAAAGGCAAATACCTATTCTAACTAATTAAAATATTTCAGCTATACTGGTGGGTAGCTCAATTGGTATGAATGAAACATTACCTCTCAGCTAAATTCTTCAAACACAACCCTAGCATTCACCAAACAAATTCTCAGCGAATCGACCCTCAGCGAAAATTTCACTGCCCAGCGAATCATCCCTCAGAGATCTGGTGGCCTGATACCGTTTCGACTGCCCTCAATTGGTAAAATCCTACGCCCTCCCTTCTTCGTCTTTGTTTTAGTTGAGAATGAGTTTTGTTTTGATATAATTGATAATTCGGTCTAATATCTGATTTTGCCATTGTTTAAGTTAATCGATTTTGATTATTTTATCACTGTTAATACATTGTTAGCCTAATCGTTGAATTTTATTTTGTCTCTAATTAATTGTATTAGCATTTTGTTTAATTTTTGGAGTTTGGAATGCTAAATTTTCTGTTTTGTACTTGTTAAAGTAGTATGATGGTTTGGTATTGATAAAAAGTTGAGGTAGTAAAGGAATACTTGAGAGTAATTTGTGGGATTTTGATTTAGACCAAAGTGTTGAGTGTTTGTTTGTGAGAGAAAAACTCAGCCACAATCATCAAAGATTATACTTTTTCTTTTTTGTTTTTGAGGTTGAATTTGATTTAGATTAATAAGACGTTTTCAGGGAATTGGGAAAATTTGTTGTTTGTTTATGTGGAAGAACTCAGCAGCAGTCATCAAAGATTTGAATTTTGTAGACTGAGGATATCTTGTTCTTAGTGATGAGCTGAAGTTATCCATCTGAAATCTTGCTCTTTGTTTGCTTTTTGTACAAAAATTGAAATATCATATATGCTGCTCAAGTATTAATAATGTTCTTGTTTTCTCTGTTTTTCTGGCTATTGCTTAGTTTCATTTCTGTTCCTAATCGATTTTGTGCATTTAGGGATAATTCTCTTTCAACTTCTCTACTCTCAAGTGTCGTTTACTCTCTCATCTAATATAGATATGATGGATAAAAGTTGGTTGAATATTAGGAATAGAGTCGACCAAAGATATAGAGATGGAGTAGACAACTTTCTTAATTGGGCATTCAGTCAACCAACGGTGAACACTATGATTCAGTGTCCTTATAAAGGGTGTATGAATACCGCGTTCAAGGTAAGGGTTGATGTAAGAGGAGATTTATTAAGGAAGGGTTTCTGGGATTCTTATAAAGTGTAGGACTTGCATGGAGAAGTGTTAGTTAGAGTTGAAACTTCTAATATTGTAGTTAGTGATGAAGCGGAAGATGATAGCATTAAAGAGGATAATATTGCTGAAATGATTCACGATGCTTGTGGATATACGAATGTGGAGGATAATAATAATAATTCGGAGGACAATGAAGAGCCAAATGTACATGCAACAAAGTTCTACAAATTGTTAGAAGATGCTGAGACAAAACTTTATCCTGGTTGTAAAAAAGTTTCGAAGTTGTCTTTTGTTGTTAAACTACTTCAATTGAAGTGTCTTAACCATTGGAGCAACAAATCGTTGGATGCATTATTGAGCTTCTTTAAAGAAGTTCTTCCTGAGGGGTCATTTGTGCCTAATTCTTTCTATGAAGCAAAGAAAGTTCTTTGTGACCTCAGATTGGGGTACACCAAAATAGATACATGTCGGAATGATTGTATTTTATATTGGCGTGATTATGCCGATGTCCAAGCATGTCCTAAGTGTGGTAAGTCTAGATGGAAGTCCGAAGAACACGGAGGCAAAAAGGTAGCTCATAAAATTTTGCGGCATTTTCCAATCAAACTAAGGCTTCAAAGATTGTACATGGCAAGAGAAACAGCTAAAAAGATGAGGTGGCACAAGGAGGGAAATATTGATGATGGTGTCTTGCGACATCCATCTGACTCAATAACATGAAAATCCTTTGATGCACGACATCTGACCTTTTCAGTTGAGTTAAGAAATGTTCGATTAGGTTTGGCGAGTGACAGGTTCCAACCTTATGGGAACATGAGTTCTAATCATAGCATTTGGCCAGTCGTACTAGCTACGTATAACTTGCCACCATGGGATTGCATGAAAAATCCATATTTCATGATGACGCTTCTTATTCCAGGCCCAAAGTGTCCAGGCAATGATATCGATGTATATTTACAATCAATGATTGAAGAGTTGAAAGAATTATGGGACGAGGTGGAGACTTATGATGCATACTCAAAATCTAATTTTCTGATGCGTGTGGCTATCATGTGGACAATCAATGACTTTCCTGCATATGGAAATCTTTCAGGATGGTCAACCAAAGGCAAGCTTGCATGCCCTGGTTGCCATAAAGATACACAATCGACTTTCTTGCGTAGTAAGTTGTGTTATATGGGTCACCGCCGCTTCCTTCCCATGGACCATCCATGACGGAGAAGAAGGACGTTATTTGATGGGAAAGCTGAAATGGGAGTTGCACCTAACCCTTTAACAGGTGATGAAACACTTGTGCAATTACGAGCTTTGGGTAATGTGACTTTTGGTAAAGGACAAAAGAGAAATCGTGATGTTCATAGCAATGCTTACAATTGGAAGAAAAAAGTATCTTTTTCGAATTGCCTTATTGGAAGAGTCTTATGTTATGGCATAACCTTGATGTGATGCACATCCAAAGAAATGTGTCTGATAATATTATATCAACTGTCATGAATATGGTTGGAAAGACAAAAGACACATTGAAAAGTAGATATGACTTGATGGATCTTGGAGTTAGACAAAGGTTGCATCCTATTGAGGATGAGAATAATATTTTGTTACCAGCAACATGCTATGCATTGTCCGCAGAAGAGAAGCTGAAGGTATGCAGTTTCTTAGCTAATCTGAAGGTTCCTGATGCATTTTTCTCAAACATTTCAAGGTGTGTCAACGTACAGGAGAAAAAGATACATGGATTGAAATGTCACGATCATCATGTATTGTTGCAAGACATTTTTCCAGTAGCTATACGTGGTTTACTTCCCAAGGAAGTGTGTGATCCAATTATAGCCTTAGGAAAGTTTTTCAAGAATATATACTTTAAGTGCTTGATGATTGAAGATATTGATATCCTAGAGGCAGAAATTCCTATTATTTTGACCAAACTTCAACTTGTTTTCCCTCCGGCTTTCTTTGATGTCATGGTTCATTTGCCAATTCACTTGCCAAGTGAGGCAAAGCTTGGTGGACCAGCTCAATATCGGAATATGTATCCTATTGAGAGGTAATTTATTGTTTAATAATTTCGATGTTATAGTTTTAGAATGACACACATTATATTAATAAGTCATTTTATATAGGTATCTGCGAACACTTAAGTCATATGTCCGCAACAAAAATCGTCCAGAAGGTTCAATTGCAGAAGGTTATTTGGCAGAGGAAAGCCTCACATTTTGATCACGATACTTGAATAATATCTCAACAAAGTTCAATAAACCAACTAGGAATGATGATGGATCTGTGTCAAATGATGAGATGTCTATCTTTAAAAAACGTGGGCAAACAAAAGGTGCCTCAGAAGGCATTAGGCTATCTTATGATGAGTTTAAACAAGCATGTATGTATGTACTTCAAAATTGTGAAGAGGTTTCACATTTCATGGAGTAAGTCTCTTATTAACTCCAAGATAGTTTCACATTGAGATAATTTGAATCCGATTTATCTTAACTAACTTAAAATGTAGGGAATATACAAGAGAGATTGAAAGCCAAAGTTCAATGAGAGCTCATAAAAATGGGTTTCTTGATTGGTTTCGCGCACATGTAGGTGTCTACTCAAATGATAATATTGATATTAGTTTATTCATCCCATCATGTTATTGGTCATAACGGTATTGTTCGTCTTTGTAGATATTTGTACTATCTGCACAAGGACGCGCAAATGATGAGCTCATAAGCTTAGCCGTCGGTCCTGCACCATTAGTACATCGATATTCAACATTTGTGGTGAATGGATTTAGATTCAATACAAAAGAGCTTGCATTGAGAAGAAAAACGTAGAATAGCGGTGTTCTTGTGACATGAGATGATTTAGACTCTAATAAGGAGTATTATGGTGTATTAGAGGACATTTATGAGTTATCTTATGTGGGAAATAGAAAAGTTTACTTATTCAAGTGTCATTGGTGGGATGTGGCTCGCTTAGGAAGAGGATATAAGATTGACAAATATGGCTTCACAAGTGTGAATACTCGGCGTGCCTTGAATACAAATGAGTCATTTGTGTTGGCATCTCAGTCAGAACAAGTCTTTTACTTGGACGACATGGTCGATAATGATTGGCTTGTTGTTGTGAAGACAAATCCTCGTGACCTTTTTTAAAATTCCTGATAATGATGATAATTGTGTAGATATTGAAGATGAATAATTACATAATGAAGAAGTTTATCAGCAAGAGGAAGTTGAATTTAATACTTCGTTCACCAATGACCAAGAAAATATTGTTGAGGTGTCTCTACATAGGGATAATGTTGAACTACAAATTATTAATAATCATAATGAGGAAGATAATTTCATAAATGACAATAGAAATATCAGAGAGTAAAGATAGCGAAGAAGAGTTATTTGATGATGATGGTGGTGGGGAGGACACTGATACATCCTCTTGAAGACTAAGAAGCAAAAGGTGATGTTTTGTTTTCTTGTTGGGATGTTAACAGAATATGCAACTGGTTCTGACTTTGTCGATCAAGTTAAGATCCTTCTCTCAAATTTTGGGATAGTAGACTTGGAATGAGGTTCCTTCATGTCAGAAAATGTCATATATAACATACTCTCCTATGTAATTTCATGTAAAAAAATTCCAATTGCTTCTTTTAATTTCCTCTCTTGAAATTTCAATTTTATTTTCTTGAGTCCCTTGATTACAGTATAGCATGACTTACACACTCCTACTTTTGAAAGAACATGAAAATTTGTTTTTTATACCTCCTGAAATTAACTATTAGTTCTACTGTTAAATTATCTTTGGTTGATTGTATACCTCTTGAAATCAAACACATGTTTCTTCTAGAACAGAATAAGTGGTGAAGTAATAGAAATACATGTTTATTCTCTGTATTTAATTTCATAACAGAATAAGTGGTGAAGTAAAATTAGCGAATTGATATTTTCTCTATTCTGATCAATCATTTTCTTTTAATGTTTTGTTGAGGGAATGAAAGGAATTGGACGAGGAAAATGTGGGAGAGGCAGGACGAGCTGTGGCCATGAAAATTTTTAAGGATGTGGCAATTTTGGAGCGACGTCTCAGCCACACATACAGGTCGGACGAGTATCTGATGCATCTGTAGAGATAGGACAACCAAGTAACCCGAGTCAAGGACCTTTACAGACCGGACGAGTATCTACTAACTCTCTCCAAATACCTTCTTTAGAAACATAGTCATCACGAAATGTAGCAGAAACTGTGCATTACTCTCCAGAGGCTAAAAATTGTGCAAGTTAGTTTCTGTTTTTTTATTGTTTTGTGAAAATTATTTTTACTGATTGAGTGGAGCTACTAATGAACAATAGTATCCTTTTACTTTGTAGTTTCTTCCAACAATAAAAAAAGAGGAAGAGGAAGAGGAAAAACAAATCTAAAAGTTTAGATGTAAAAACTAAGTATGGTGGCAAAATCAAAATTATGATTCCAGATGATATTGATAGAGCAGTAGGTTCTGGGGCTAGAGATATTGTTAATTACTGTGGTTTGATCATGAGGAGCACTATCTCGTTCCAAGATGGAAATTGGCAGAAAATAGTTCTGAAACACGGAGAACTAATGTGGTTAAAGGTCAAGGTAATAAACTGCTTTCAATATTGTATTGACTTTAAGTTACAAGGTTTATTTATGTGGTTAGAATATTGAATATAATGTTACATTTATTGTCAGGATAAATTTGAAGTTTGCAGCGGGTTGCGAGAGCATAGGTTTCAAGCCTTTGTAATTAGCACTATGCAAAGGCTTTTTAGAGCATGGAAAGCTCGACTCAGCATTCTGTACTCTAAGTATAGTACTACTGAAGAAAGATTGTCTCATCGACGTGAAGATGTTGAGTTTGAGGACTGGAAATACCTAGTACAATATTTTGGAAGTCCTGAATTTAAGGTACTAACTTAATACCTGAAGATTGTCTCTTTGAATGGTGATTTATTAAACTATTTACTTACAGGTTGTAATAAGTGAGAGGAACAAAAGAAATAGAGAAAAGCAAGTAATTAAGCATACATGTGGTACAAAGTCTTTTGCAGAAGTAGAGGAATCTACGGTAAAAATATATTTAGTCCTCTACTATCACATATGTTTCTTTATTATTTACATATTTATATATTTGCTTATATATTTTTTCTCCGTAACTATATTGCAGAGAAATCCTATTACTAGAGAATTGGACACACCAGATAAAGTTTGGGAGATCCAACATACACGCAAGGATGATAGTGGTGAACTGGTGTGGTTGGATTCATAGTCCCAACAAATTCATGTAATTATCTAAAAACACTTATAAAGTTCTCTGTTTATGTAAGTTTCATTTAATATATTTTATTATGTTTTGATTTAAATGATTATGCATAAATGCAGGGTCAACTCCAGGAAGTTGTCGCTCAGCAACAATCTGAGGAGATCGAGCATCCCATGACTAGAGATGAGATTTTATCCTCCGTTGTTGGTGAGAGAACATGCTATGTTCGTGGAAAAGGATACGGAAAGAAGCCTCCTAAAAAGAGTAACATTCAGCAGGCAAACATAGAGGCCAGCGTGTCTTTTGCTATTGATATTGTGCATTAAGAGATGCAAGCCGAGATGGATAGGAAGTTGCAAGAAGAACGTGAACAAATGGCTGCTGAGTTGCGGAGTAATATGGAAGTTGAATTGGAAAGGAAGTTGGCAGAGGAACGTCAACACGCAAATGAGGAACGTCAACACGCAAATGCAGAAGCAGACAAGAGGATATCTCAAGAAGTGGAGAAGAAGATGCAGGAACAATTTGCTAGTTTCTTGACCAGAATGCAACAACAACAGGTACTTGCTCCGCTCCTTCTTAACAATTCTTCTTCTTTCTCGACATTTCTTCTTCCTTCCTTCTGTAGTGACTTCATGAATAGTGTGTTGGTATCTTTGGTTTTGGATCAGACTACTGAAATTATCTGGACCATGTTGTCTTACTACTTGTCTTGAATGGTGGCGTTATGAAATCTTGGTTTTATTAACAGTATCTCCCAAATGCTAAACAAGCAATTGGAGTTAGAGCCATTGTGTTAAATTTTGATTATTTACTCTTTTCTGTTATGCTTTCGTTATCAACGTGTGCATCTATTCGTGTGTCTAATGACCTTGGTGCAGATAGTCCTGGTCCTGCTTATCGCGTAGCCTATGTATCGTTAGCTATGAGCGTTGCCTTGGGTTTTCTTGGTGGTTCTGTTATGGCTACTGCAAGAGGAATATGGGGGCCATTGTTTAGTCATAATAAATGGATTATAAATGGAGTTAAGAAAATGATGTTGTTAATGGAATTACTTAAAGTGGTTAATTTTCCATTAGCAATTTGTGGAGGAATTGTACATGGAACGGCTAGGCCATGGCTAGGAATGTATGCAAATATTAGTGGATTTTATCTGTTAACTTTGCTATTAAGTGTGGTTTTGGCTTTCAAGATTCATCTTGGTCTTACTGGATTATTGACAGGGTTTGTGGTTGGAGTTGCATTCAATAGTTTGGTAGAATCAGGGATATACATGTGTCTAGTAGAAAATTAGCATTGAATTTGACTGATGGAACTCAAACTATTATCATCGGCCTAAATGATCAGGCTTACTTGCTCAAATTTCGCTTCCTTTTCTACTGCTTACGAGCCTGAATCCTTTTTACGATCTTTGCTTTGAGCTGATTGCAACACTGCTGAATGGCTGTTTTGCAATACTAATTTGTTGTCTGGGTTTTATAGTACATGCACAAAGTCTTTGGCTTGGGCATCGTAGCCCGCTGGATTTGCTTGTATTCTCTTGTTTTGTTGTTAATTCTAGTAGGTTGCTGAAGCTATCCATGTTTTTATCATTGATCCAAGTGTTTAATTTGGCATATTTTATTTAATTTCTTCCTATCTTTTTAAGTTATCGGACAGTGTCACAAATTACAACCAGAAATGAAGGATTGTTCCTATGAAAAAACTGCTCAGAAATTTTTGAAGGGAATGACTATATGCAGAAGCTATGAAAAAACTGTTAAATGAGCAGAGTCATGAGGCTAAAAGCATTTACTAGTAATCACAACATTCAGAATAGTAATCCAGTATGTTTGTTATAGAGAACTGCTGCTGTTGCATCATAGAAAAAGTATTATCATGGAGTTGTTCTTTCTGGTGTAGATCACACGAGAACAATTGCACTTAGTAGACTTAACATGCAAGATAGGAACATTTCCATTCATAAATCAAGACAAAAATATAAAAGAAACAACTAAGGAATAAAGCCCCATAAGAATGTTGAACATAATTCCTAGTTGTCTGCAGAAGCTATCTCACTTATGTCAGCAGAAGCTATCTCACCAATCTTGTCTTGTGTCTGGTTGATCTTGTAATTGTTCCAACTAAAAGTGACATCTAAGATTCATGCAACTCTTGCTTTGTGGTCCAGACAACTTTTGGAATTGTTAAGCTGCTTTGTAGTACACAAACTTTGGTTGCAACTTCTGGCTTTCCTTTGACATAGATTGAAATTTTTTAGAATTTTGATAATAGTTGGATATAACAAATCTCATTATGTTCCTTATATATATCACTTTTGTCTAGCAGGGACAAGGCACTTAAACAATTATATCGTTCAAGGATGGTGTCGAGCAAGGATAAATTACAAGGCACTTAATATTTTGTCTTTTTTGGGATATGTATATGCGTACAATTACAATGAAGTGTCGGGTAGTACATATGTAATTGAACTTTTTAGTAATGATAATATTTATAATATTCGGCTTGATAATTTTTTTTGATGTTTGTCAAACATTATTGGTTGCTTTAATATTAATAGTCAATTGATATGAATATCTCTATATGAAATTATAGAGAATTAGGTTCCTACTGGCATGGAAATGTATATAATTTTAGTCATTATAATTGTTGAGAAAATAGCTTTTAGTGGCGACATAGCTTTGTCAAAAAATTAGTAACTGTTGCGATATATAAGTGGCCACTGAAGGTCAATTTCTGTTGCAGCGACTTTAGTCGCTACAAAAAACATGTGTCTTTCATGGTTTAAACTTTTGTGGCCACTTTAGTCGCTACTAAAGGACATTTATAGAGGCGACATAACCTTGCCACTGAACATAAATATTTTTTGTGGCCACTTTAGTCGCTACTAGAGGCATTTTTAGTGGCGACATAATCTTGCCACTAAACATAAATATTTTTTGTGGCGCATCTTGTCGCTGCTAAAGGTGAATATATAGCGGCAACCCATCTAATATTTGTTCTGATGGAACTATGTTTTGTGGCAATTTTTTCAACCTTTTGTGGCAACTCTGTTGCCACAAAAAATGTTCTTTTAGTGGCGACAACAAATGTTGCCACAAATAACCTTCAGTTACGCTTTTGCTTATGGCAATATAAAAGTCGCCACTAATACTCTTTAGCAACAACTTTTAGGGATTTTGTGGCGACTTTAGTCTCCACAATAAGCGTGATTTCTTGTAGTGAGAATATTTCTTGCCAGAAATGCATTGTAGAAAAGTTACCAACTTTATCTTCTGGCTTATACTATTCAAAAATTAGTACAGTTGAAGCACACTCTATCGTAAGCCAGAAGTTTACGGATTCAAATACTTTTGTGCTTTGGCATGGCCGTTTGAGCCATCCTGGATCAATAATGATGAGACGAATTACTGAAAATTCGAGTGGGCATCCATTAAAGAACCTGAAGATTCTTACAAATGATGAATTTTTTATGATGCTTGTTATCAAGGCAAAATGATCACTAGACCATCACCAATGAAGGTTGACATTGAATCTTCTGCCTTTTTAGAGCGTATACATAGGGATATATGTGGACTTATTCACCCACCAAGTGAGCTGTTTAGATATTTTATGGTCCTAATAGATGCATCTTCAAGATTGTCTCATGTGTGCCTACTAGCATCTCGCAACCTGGCGTTTGCAAAGCTATTAGCCCAAATAATTCGATTAAGGGCACAATTCCCAGATTATCCGATAAAGGTTATTCTCCTTGATAATGCTGGAGAATTCTCATCTCAAGCTTTTGATGATTATTGTCTATCAGTTGGGATAAAAATTGAATATCTTGTAGCTTATGTTCATACTCAAAATGGCCTTGCAGAGTCATTTATTAAACGCTTGCAATTGATAGCAAGATCACTACTTATGAAAACAAAATTGCCCACTACTGTTTGGGGCCATGCTATCTTGCATGCAGCATCACTTATCCGTCTCAGACCGACACATTATAATAAATATTCTCTGTGACAATTAGTTTTTGGTCATGAACCAAATATTGCCCATCTACAAATTTTTGGATGTGATGTATATGTGTCAGTAGCACCACCACAACGTAGTAAAATGGGACCACAGAGAAGGATAGGAATATATGTTGGGTTTGAATCACCCTCTATTATTCGCTATCTTGAACCATTGACAGAAGATTTATTTACTGCTCGATTTGCAGATTGTCGGTTTGATGAAACAAATTTCCCACAATTAGGGGGAGAGAAAAAGGAAATCAAAAGAGAAATTGTGTGGAAAGTTTCATCACTATCTCACTTTGATCCACGTACCCCTATATACAATCAGGAGGTCCAGAAGATCATCTATTTACAGAATATAGCAAATCAAATGCCAGACGCATTTACTGATTTGAAAAGGATAACTAAGTCACATATCCCTGCAGAGAATGTGCCTATCCGAATTGATGTCCCAGTAGGACCATCTACTAACATGAAAGCTAGTGAACCTAAAGCACGCCTGAAGCGTGGTAGGCCTTTGGGTTCTAAGGATCGAAATCCTCGAAAAAGAAAATCGCCAAATGATCAAAACGATACTATGAAGGGATCTCCTGAAGAGACCCAAGATCTGATTGTTCTGAGATTCCTGAAGAAATCAATAAACTCGAAGCTCATGTGAGTGAAGAACTTTTAATAAGTTCGACTGGTGATGGGATTAATTTAAATCGATCTGAAATAGTGGTGGATAATATTTTTGCATATAATGTTGCACTTAATATTATGCAAGATAGTGAGGATCTTGAATCTCGATCTGTCGAAGAATGTCGACAAACATTTGATTGGCCAAAATGGCAAGAGGCAATTCAATCGGAATTGAAGTCACTTGCTAAAAGAGATGTGTTTGGACCAGTAGTCCAAACACCTAGTGGTATAAAACTAGTTGGTCATAAATGGGTTTTTGTGCGAAAAAGGAATGATGAAAATGAAGTTGAAATATACAAAGCTCACCTTGTTGCACAAGGATTCTCACAACGAACTGGAGTCGATTTTGATGAAACATATTCACCTGTTATGGATGCCATAACATTTCGATATCTCATCAGTTTAGCACTACATGAAAAGCTTGAAATACATCTAATGGATGTAGTTATAGCTTATCTGTACGGTTCACTTGATAATGAAATTTATATGAAAATACGTGAAGGATTTTCATCATCTAAAATCACGCGCCTTCTGACACGAGGTTTTCTCACTAAGGAACTTTTTTCGGTATCCTCTTCATTATCCGACCAACGTGCTTCAGCAGTTTTCCTCTTGGAGGAAGAAGAACTCAAAATACGCTCTTGTGCAATACTTATAGAAAGCCTAATTGTGGGAATATATGCTTGGTTAATGGCACGAATGGCAAACCCTAATAAAAATGGGGAAAAGTTATATATGTTAAAAGCAAAGAACAAGCAAAAAGGAAAGAAACCACGAAAATAAAGGTACCGTGAGTCTTCACTTCCCATCCAAATTTTTGTGAAAGAAATTTTCAAGATCTTTTGTCCATGGGTGCAGTAGTCAACATTTTTTCTACCCAAGCACTGAAGTCAGGAATTTCTTCGAAAACTTCCATGGTTGCTGAAAAATAAATATATGATAATGTAAAGGAACTCAAGACATCAAAGAAAGAAAGAGAGAGAAACACTTACGTGCAAAGTTTCATTTTTCAGGGAAATGCATGTATTCGTCACCCACTAATCTACTAATGGGGGCAGCAACAAATCGGGCGTACCAGCCACGATCTCGATCATAAAACCCCTTTACTTCTAGCCACGAGAGAAAAGACATCTTCACGAAATAGTTTTAGAGATTAAAGGTGAAGCAATTGATGGCAGGTAAAAGGAGCAGAAATCAAATCCTACAAATAGCAAAGGCAAGCAACTGCCCTCCACATGATGAGACCGATTTGACCTAGGCAAACATTAAAATAGCGACAAAACTCAATGATCACTGGGTCAATTGGAGGTTTAAACCCTAAAGTAAAAGGATAGGTGTAAATAAAGGAAAAGCCAGCATGGTAAGAAGTGATTCATTGATTGGCACCAGGAATCAGAACTGGGAAATATGGTTTTTAATGGCATTCACGTCGAACTAAAGAAAGAAGTCCTGGAGTGATCAAACTTGGGTAATGTTCAGCAGAATTAAGGGAAGCTATAGAAGAAACTTGATTTTTCATGGCCTCACGGTCTGACATGAAAGAAAACTCTTGAGGAAAAATCTCAAAAATTGTAGGCTCACACATGTGTTCGTTCTAGTCTCCACTCTTAGAAGAAGATCTAGGGGTTAAAGAGGCTTTAGACCTAGAAGATGATGATTTGACAGAACTACTTTAAGGAGTAGAACTGTGAGTAGATAATTGATAGGTTTTCAATGTCTTAGCCTTATGCTTCTTATGTTTTGATAATCTAACAAACTTGTTGTGAAGAACCAGATAGAGAACTTGGCCCACATGGTATACATTTTAACTAACATGGTCCAAGTCTGAAAATCAGCAAATGAATGAACAACCACAGGGAGGAAAACAACAGGGACCTGGTCCCTTAGGGTTCTCCGACACAAGTACAAGTCAGTGATTGTCCGTAATCATTATAAAGAGGAATACAACAGGGACCTGGTCCATTGGGGTTCTCTGATAGAAGTACAAGTCAACTGTACAGCTAGAACGTAGCAGCAGAAAGTGACCATCTCGCAACTGTTACAAAAGAGGAACACAACTAGGACCTGGTCCGTTAGTGTTCTCTGAGAGAAGTACAAGTAGACTATTTAGATGGAATGCAACTACACAGAAGTGGCTATGCAGGCAGTACATCCATCACTTTTCATTGGGAAGAAGCGTGTACCAAGAATTGACATCACTATCTATTGTGATGTCTTTTGTGATATAACAACCTGGTGCAAGGCACAACATTTTTGTGCATTCAGTGATACTCTCTCTTAAGCATAACAATGTTTATCCGGCATTGAAGTCACTAGTGTGTCAAGAACAAGAAGACAACTCCACTAAGGATCAGTTTCTAAAAGAGTTTATGTACATCCGTAGTTGAGTTGTAATCTTGTCATTTTGCTCTTTATTGTATTTCCTAGTTTGCTTTCTTAGAAGCTTTGTCTTAGGAAAAAATCAAAAATCCGTAAACTTTCGAGTTTATGTTGTGACTAGGAATAGTCATAAGTTTAAAGCCTTTGTAACTAAGAGAGTTATAAAGTGGCTTGTGGTGAGAGCATCACAAGTTAGTTGAAGTCTTTGTAATAGGGTTATTGCAAAGTGGCTTGTAATAGGGAGATTTCAAGTTAGTGAAGTTAAATGCCTACAAGAGTAGGTCGTGATTTTTTAATCCCCTTGTGTGGGATTTTTCCACGTAAAAATCCCTTGTCTCCTTTTCTTTCAGTTTCTATTGCATTCTCAGCATTATTTCATATAGGACTAGGTACTATACAGTTTGGTGGACTCATACAAACTAAAAATTGGCATCAACGCAGGTTCTTTCTAAAAGGTTAACACCTAGAAAGGATCTCAATGGCTGCTCTACCCAACTTTGAGGAAGGACAATCAACCTACAGACCTCCCAGATTCAATGGTCAGTACTATGACTAGTGGAAGTCCCGCATGCATGATTTTATGATGGCAGGAGATTTATAACTATGGGACATCATTTGTGATGGTCCACATGTCCCCATGAAGAAGCTTGAAGAAACATGACCAATGGTGCCGAAAGGCAAAAAAGAGTACAACGACATTGATAGAAAAGCTGTAGAAAAGAACTATCATGCCAAGAAAATCTTGATGTGTGATATATGACCTGATGAGTACAATAGAGTCTCAGCTTGTGATACTGCCAAAGAAATATGGGAAGCATTGCAAACCACACACGAAGGAACTACTCAGGTCAAACAGTCCAAGATCGACATGCTCACCACGAAATATGAGCTCTTTAGGATGAAGGATGATGAGTCTATACAAGATATGCACACCATATTCACCTCCATTATAAATGAGCTTCATTCACTTGGAGATTTCATTCCCAGAAACAAACTTGTAAGGAAAATCCTCAGTGTTCTACCTGGTTCTTGGGAAAGTAATGTAAATGTCATTACTGAAGCTAAAGATCTACAAACTCTCACTATGGATGAGTTGATTGGTAATCTGAAGACGTACGAGATGAAAAGAAAGAAAGATAGTGAAAGAAGAGAGCCTAAGAAGGAAAAGAACCTGGTACTCAAAGCTGAAAGCAACGACTCAAGTGATGAAGATAGTGACATGGCCTATCTTATTAAGAGATTTCAAAAGATGATTCGAAGAAATGGTGGTATACCAAAGTGGGGTAGTTCAAGTAAAGCAAGGAACAACGATCTCTATCACAGATGTGGAAGGCCAGGGCATTTCATCAAAAACTGCCCACTCACGAAACAGGAGCAATACAAACAAAATACTGACAAAGCAGCAAAAAGGAACCTGGTTCCAGACAAACGATTCAATCGAAAAAGTGTTGCTGATAATATTATTAAGCAGGCTCTTGCTTCTTGGGGAGACTCCTCTAGTGAATCCGAAAGGGAACCATATACAAAAAATAGTTCCATGATGGCATTGGAAACTGAAGCAACGAAGTATGATTCACTGTTCACGGTGATGGCGCAGTCTGATGATGATGAAGAAGATGAAAACGATGAGGTAAACTTCAGGGACGTTCAGAGAAATCTGAAATCCTACTCTTCTAAGAAGCTAAGGTTGTTAGCAAATGTCCTAATTGATGCCTATTATATCCTTGTTAATGATAAGGAGATCTGACCATAGAACAGAAGAGGCTGAACAATCTAGAGATGATCTGGTGGTCTGTGTAGTGGACTTAAATGAGACCATAGCTAATCTTGAAAAAGAAAAGAAAGCCTTGAATAAAAGAATAACTAGTGTGAAAAATGAGAGAGACGGCCTGGTGGTAGTAGTTGTTGATCTAAAAGAAACAATAGAAAATCTTAGCAATGAGAAACACACCTTAGAAGGAAATATTGCAACTACGGAGGAAGAGAGGGATGACCTTTTAATGATATGCACCGATCTAGAGGAAACCATTGAGAGACTCAATAGAGAACATAGGAATGTGAGTCTTGGGAAAGGGGAGGAAGTAGCTAGTGAGACACACATCATGCTTGAAAAGGAATTAACTATTGTGAAAACCAGTCTATGTAGTGAACTCGAGAAGAATCAGCAACTTTAAGCTGAATTGGATAAAGTAAGAATTGATCTTGAGAAATCTTTGAAGTGGACCTGGTCCTCAGATGTTGTCACTGCCATGTATCTTAACAATAGTGGAAACAGGCAGGGTATCGGGTTCCAAAGGGAGAAAACTCCTTACAACCCTCACAACAAGTATATCATTATCCCTGATAACTGGCTATGTGCCCACTATGGGAACAATGTGCATTTTCAAGAAAATTGTCAGGCCAGGGTTCAGTCTACTTAGAAAAACAAAGTGTTTACTGATAAAGTGACTACAAACAAAGGACCGGGTACCATACATAAGAAGCGGATGTTGCCTGCATGGATTAGGAAACCCTTTATTCATCCTTTCTATCATAACAAGAGACCCAAACTAGTTTGAGTTCCTAAATCTAACCTTTGATTTGCATGTGCAGGGAACAATGAAAGGAAGCGGACTGGAATGGACTATGGACTGTGGATGCTCAAAGCACATGACTGAAAACATCATGAATTTCTTCTCACTGAAAGCCCTGCAGGAAAGGAATGCATCCTTAAAAAGAAAGGAGAGGGCACATTCTTAGTAAATGTAAAGTTGGAAAGTTTTTTTTTTGGCACTCAGTTGGGAATGCGTACTATGTGAATTGCCTAAAGTACAGGTACCAATCTGATAACTGGCCGAGTGGTCTCAGTGGACAAAGGAAATAAGCACATCCACTCGGTCGACTATGAATCTCCAAAAGTTGGTGGTATGAGATGGGTGAAGTCGGAAATTTGGCATGAAAGATTAGTGTATGTAAGCTTCTCACCTCTAAATAAATTAACTCAGAAAGACTTGGTGCGTGGTCTGCCAAACTCAAGAGTCACCTGGACACGATTTCACAAAACAAAGGAGGAGACTCTTGAGGTGTTAATGGTTCTTGTCAAGAAGATTCAAGTGAAAGCAAAAAAAGGGGGGATCACGCACAATGTCTCTACACCAACGACTCCACAGCAAAATGGTATTGCTAAAAGAAAGATCGAAACTGGAAGATGTGGCATGGACAATGCTCATCGACTATGGAATCTCCAAGAAATTATGGGCAAAAGCAGTAAATATTGTTTTCTACTTGGTGAACAGGTATCTGATTAGGTCCTCCTGAATCAAAACCCACTATGAGCTGCCAAATGGAAGAAAATGCCTTCTTGACTGAAAGACAACTTATCTGAGAATATTCTTGACTGAAAATGCCATGTTCTCGACAATGGGAAGGATCAACTTGGGAAGTTCAATGCAAAAAGACGAACGAAGGAATCCTTCTGGGGTACTCTCCACAAAGCAAGGCCACAAAGTCTACAACAAAGGGCTCACTAAATAGAAGAAAGTGCTCATGGGGTACTCAATAAGATACCTTCCTTTAGCCAAGGAAGAAACGGTGATGATCAATATGATAAACCAACTCTGGTCCCTTGGAAATATCTGAGGCTTCAAATAGGGAGGCTGATAAAATGAGTAAGATGAATGAGACTGGTGAAAGACAATGCAACATCATTTTTCACTTCTCACAAGGAATTTGGTACTTCACTTACTACCACTAAAGCTGAAGAAAGAGTGGAGATGCATCTCATGGCACCTCTCAAGCAACAGAACACAAAGTGTGGGGAAATAAAATTCTTCCAAATCTCCCCTACCAATCAAACTTCAGTCCCAAAATTGAAACACAAAAACTCCTATCTGTGTGACAAGTTAATCACTTTCTTTTATTCTAGAGTTAGATAAGTTTTTTTAAAAAAAACATTTTTCCTTAGTTCCTTCTATATCACCACTCCAGAATAGAATCCAAAGTGAAAGCCCGTAGGAATCCTACTTGAATGATGCCCACAGAAGTTTGAGATACCTTAAGGGAACTCAGGACCTAATCTTGTGTTACCCCTCAGATAACAGCATTTTTAATCCAATTGGGTATGATGATGTTAACTGTGCAGGTTTTTCTGTGGAAAGGAAAAGCACTTCTGGAACAGTTCACTTGCCATGATCATGCCCCATCCCTTAGGGGACAAGGAAGCAAAACTCAATGGCCTCGTCAACAACTGAAGAAAAATCTCAAAATAAGAGGACCAAGCACATTGAGGGGTGGGATTATCTTCTGATTGTCAACATGAATAAAGGGTTGGTCTGTGGAAAGTCTTGCAGAACAGAATACCAAATTCCAGATATCTTTGTCAAAGCCTTGAGTAGAGAATATTCTCGATCAAACAAGGTGAAGATGGGGTCATAAGAGTCTAATAACCTGATCCTCCATCTGCTGGCTATGCAAGACACCATCAGGTAAAGTTTGCTAAAGTGTTTTCTGACCAAGCCTAACTCACATCAATACCGTTACAGGTAGACACGCATGATGCTCATAGAAGCTAAAGGTACAATATGAACTGCGAGAGAGGAGCTGCTAAAACCTTTTTCAAAAATTAGTCTGGCATCAGGTTCTTGTACCCCAAGTTAGTAGTAATATGCTTATTCTGCATGCCTTCTCAAACAATTTTTTTTTTACAAAATTAACTCAACTGCCACATCATCCGACTTTTCAAAGTCTGCATGTCATGTCTTGTCTTTCAAATCCCTTCATCCCCTATGCACGGTAACGCTTTCCCATAAACCTACCACCGTTTTTAGAACTATTCAGAACATGTTTCTCTCTCCTCTCATCATTTGCCCTTCTTCTAATAAAACTTTCTTTCTCTCTCGCAGCAAGTCATGGACCTTCATCTCTTTTGTGTAGCTGCGATCCTCTCTTCATCTCCCTCTCTCACTCTGCTCGTCTTCCAAGTACTCCTATAATGTCAATCGAACAATCGCCTCCTTCTTCCATCATTAACACCATTCCATCTTCCCTATCATCCCTGAAATCATCCCAGAGCTTCACTATTTCACTCCTTCTACTACTTTACCCACACCTGGCTCCTGCTCTTTTCCTATAGTCTTTCCTTTTCAGACAAACCCTGTTTTTCTCCCATATACTAAGAACTCTATGTCTCGTCACTCCTCTGATCTCATCAAAGAACACTCAGGGTGTTTTATCTCTCAAGTGTCAGAGGTCCCTAATTACGATCCTAATCAATATATGAACTCTTTCATTTTAGACTTAGTGACTCTTAAAGAGTGACCAGAAAAAGAAGCAGTGCATAACATCATGGCTAGCGCGGTTGAGAGTCTGATGAATGAAGGAGCATATCTCTCGTTAGAGTATCAGGGGGAGAAACTCCATTCCTAGGAGATGTAAGGACCACAGTACTCCTCGAGTCTTTGGCTCATGAGATGTTCTCAGAAAAACCTTCTAAAGAACCTGATTCTCTTCCACGCAAACTCACTCCTGCACCTCCTGATCACTCTAAGCTCATAGAGTCCTCCTCCAAATTATCCTCTATCAGGTCACAGCAGCAAGAGAGTTTTGAGTCTACATTGCAGAAAAGTAAGAGGAAAGTCAAGATAAGGAAAAGGAGGATAATGAATCAAAGGGAATTTGTCACTAAAAAAATGTTCCAGTAAGTGGTATTGACAAAAATGCTCTAAGGGAACCTAGTTCCTTAGTACAACAATCTATGAAAACTCAACAGTCTGTGGATAAAGCTTCCGAAGAAACTATTAAGCAACAAAATGGTTCATCCGTGAAAGGCAACAGTAAGTCCAAAAAGAGTCAAACTGAGCAAGCCATGTCTGAAGATGATAATGTGGGGTTAGTAAGTTGGAAAGGAAAGTCTGGTGAAGGGTCTAGCAAACGAAAACGGGAAACTGTTAAAGAACCTGGTGCACTGAGGACAATCTCCTGTGATAGTGGCCTTTGGCAGCAACGATTAAAAATTCAAAAAGTCTTGTGGGGTCGTACATTTGACACAACAATTTTGGAGATGGCCGGTATGAGACAAATTCTTAAGATTGTGGAGTTTCAACAATGGGAACACTTGTTTGAAGGGAGCATACCTCTAGTATATGAAGATGCAGTACAAACATTTTACACATCTCTCTTCACTGTTGAGGGGGATCACATTTATGCGCTAGTAAATGGAGTAGACATTGTACTTGACGCTTCAACATTGGGAAAGGTTCTTAGAATTCCATGTGAAGGGATGCCTTCAATCAAGGGTGTTTGTGGTGTAAACTTCAGGAGAGCCATCATAAAGGAGCAAGCTATTCATTAGGGGGAATAGGTGCATAAGAAGGTATTGCTTCCTGAGTATCAGCTTCTCTTTGAACTGGTCAATAAGGTGTTATTACCTCGTTTTGAGAGGCGATCTATTGCTACAAAATCAAATATGGTCTTAATCGAAGCGCTTGATGAGTTTGTCCCAATCAATTTGCCAGCAATCATGATAGATCATATGCAAAAGGTGGCAAACTTTAAAGGTGGGAATCATGGGCTACCATATGACTTTCTCCCCACTCAGGTGTTCAGATTCTACAAGGTCCCTTTGGGGAATCCCAGAGTAGGCACATGCAAGCAACCCTTCTATAAGACCACTTTAGAAGAATGTGAATGTGTAGAAAGAGTTGGTGGAAGCATCTCGACCATCTCTCAGCTGATGAACGCTCAAAATGTAGCTTCTGAAGAGATCAGAAGGTTGAGGGCTCGAAATGCCATACTGAAAACTCAGTTCAGTCAAGAAGTTAAAGGACCTGATTCTGTTAATGAAGAAGTTGCATGACTAACAAAGGAAAATGATAAACTTCGGGCACAATTACTTGAAGAACAACTGTTTGCAAATGCTCGACTGGACCTGGTTCTCAAAACCATTGTTGTTTCTTCTTCCAAGCCTCCTTCTTCTAGTATCCCCTAGGATCCTCTTAGTGTCCAACTATTTTTGCTCTAATATTTTGTGGTTGCTGTTTTATTTTTGTTTTCCTTTGTTTTTGTGATAACATGCTGGAATTCACCATTACTGCTCCTGTCTTGCTCAGTCCATTGTTTAATAAAACAGCTCCCCTTTTTGCCTGTACAATGCTGTGTTCCTCTGGCTTCTCCTTTTTATTATGTTGTCTGCACATATGTGGCATGAGCTAGCTGTGTTAGACTTCTTTATGTTACATTCCTGCTTGTGCTCTTTTTAATGATTCCAAAAGGGGGAAGAATATAGGATTAAGGGGGAATGGAACGTTGTGTGGGAATATCAGATTTTAGGAGAGCTCTAAGATTAAGGGGGAACTTTGTGTAGTTTCTGGTATCTTATCTGGTTATTTTTGCTCTAAACAAATACTATCTATGCCTAAGTTTGTCATCATCAAAAAGGGAAAAATTGATGGGTTTTCAATGTCTTGGCCCTATGTTTCTTATGTTTTGATGATCTAACAAACTTGTTGTGAAGAACCAGATAGAGAACCTGCCCCCACATGGTATACATTTCAACTAACCTAGTCCAAGTCAAAAAATCAGCAAATGAATGAACGACCACAGGGAAGAACATAATATGGACATGGTGACCTAGTCCCTTAGGGTTCTCCGACACAAGTACAAGTCAGTGACTGTCCGTAATCATTATAAAGAGGAACACAACAAGGACCTGGTCCCTTGGGGTTCTCTGATAGAAGTACAAGTCAACTGTACAGCTGGAACGTAGCAGCAGAAAGTGACCATCTCACAACTGTTACAAAAGAGGAACACAACTAGGACCTAGTCCGTTAGTGTTCTCTGACAGAAGTACAATTCGACTATCCAGCTGGAATGCAACTGCACAAAAGTGGCTATGCAGATAGTACAATGGTCACTTCTCATTGGGAAGAAGCGTGTACCAAGAATTAACATCACTATCTATTGTGATGTCTTTTGTGATATAACAACCTGGTGCAAGGAACAACATTTTTGTGCATTCAGTGATACTCTCTCTCAAGCATAACAGTGTTTATCCAGCATTGAAGTCACTGGTGTGTCAAGAATAAGAAGACAACTCCACTAAGGATCAGTTTTTAAAGAGTTTATGTACATCCGTAGTTGAGTTGTAATCTTGTCATTTTTCTCTTTATTGTATTTCCTAGTTTGCTTTCTTAGAAGTTTTGTCTTAGGAAAAAACCAAAAATCTGTAAACTTCCGAGTTTATGTTGTGACTAGGAATAGTCATAAGTTTAAAGCCTTTGTAAATAGGAGAGTTATAAAGTGGCTTGTGGTGAGAGCATCATAAGTTAGTTGAAGTCTTTGTAATAGGGCTATTGCAAAGTAGCTTGTAATAGGGAGATTGCAAGTTAGTGAAGTTAAAAGCCTACAAGAGTAGGTCGTGGTTTTTTGATCCCATTGTGCGAGATTTTTCCACATAAAAATCCCTTGTCTTTTTTACTTTTAGTTTCTATTGCATTCTCAGCATTATCTCATATAAGACCAAGTACTCTACAGTATGGTGGACTCATACAAACTAACAATGAACCAAGACTGCAGAGTCTACCACGTCTCATACTCCTAGTAAGGGTAGTAGAAGGAACATGTTCATTAATAATCACAACCTTACGAGGGTCAGGTGTTGAGAAGACATATTTAACAAAGAAAATATAGTGGAAAGATTGAGGCGTACAATGCAAGGTTAAGGAGATGAATGCAAAGAAGAAGGAAGAGGATATCAAAAAAATCAAGCATGACGAAGTATTTATAAGAAGAAGCAACCGACATCCAGGTTGGCCATTATGAACTGTCATAATAGAACCGTCACTTTGTGACTGAGGCAACCGCATAAAACCCCTAAAAAGCACTGAAAAACTGCAGAACCAATCAAGATAAGCCACGTGGCTTGTGCATTAAATGGACGTGATGTATGTCACATCGATTCTGAAGAAGGCATTATGATACTCGAGAAATGGCGACAAAGAATTTCCCCCATAAATACTTACTACTTTCCGAATATTTAGTTGAGAATATTCAGAAAGTGGGGGACTATCTGCATTAGTGAAAACAAGGCATGACAGGACCATCAATAAGGTGACATATGACATTGAGTTAAAGAATTCAAGAATGCATGGGAGAAACACCCCTAGGATTTCTCTAGAAAAGGAACCGACTCTGACAACAGGGAAAAAAGAAATAGGAGCAGAATGTATAAAGACAGTGAAAGAAGGAAGGTGTACGAATCCGTCATAAATAAGGAAGAAAAATCAACATATAAACGTGGTTACGAGAAATTCTCAGTAATAAATACTTCCGTTATAATTATATATGAAAACGGGTAATCAAGGCAATTAATGCCATTAACAAGTCCGAATTAAGTATGAAAACCGTTATAACTGTGTACTCTTATATAAGGACTTAGTCCTCAATTGTAATGGTATTCGATTATTATTGAAAATATAACCAATCATTCTTTATTTTATTCATAAGGTTCTAACCGCAATTTCGGGAGTGCTTATCAATTTTACTTTCCTTATCAATTATTTCCATTAATTATTTTGTTCTTCAAATTATTAGAAAAGTGAAGTAAATCTTGGTTATCAGTAATCGGATTTCTTCTGTTAAGCACAACGGAGGTTGATCACATCGACCAAACATTTACTCTATTTGGAATATGTGTGTAGTAACACTTTAATGTTCAAAAAAATATGGCACCTGTAACCTTCAAATTCTTGATCCGCCTCTAATTGCTTGGTTAGGAATAAGTTATTCAGGATTATAATGACATATATTATAATATTCAAATTAAATAATAATGTGATTATATTGTAAATGTACATTATTGGTAGATAATTGGTTCATTAAACTTAAAATGGGATAAACGTGGCATGTATTTAGTTTTAATTAGATAAAATGAGATAAATTTTTATTTATAATTTTAATCTTGATTTTTTAGAAGAATTTGGGTGAAAAGCTTTAGAAATGGGTAGATAGGTCATCTTGTTGTTATATATAGTGATTAGTAATCTCAACATTATTATCGCACATTGAGCGTGTATAGAAATAATACCATTATTGTAGTATAAACAGTCACTATATTACTAATGAGATTTTTACATTCCTATGCCATATAGTAAACTATATTACCCTCAATGCTTAATTTTTAATATAATTACCTTTTATATACCTAATTACCATTTATGTACATTTTAGGGGTTTTACTAGTATTAATTAGTCTCCTAATTTAACTCTACCGTATATTCCCACTCCCCCCCCCCAAGTTTCTCTCTCCAAATCTCACCCCCTCACCCACGTATCAAACGACACTCCACGATTTCCTCTTCAATCACCCACTATTCCCTCTTCTAAAACTAGCGAAAGTAACCCCTCCATTATTCACAACCATTAAAAAGTTTTGAAGTTTTGAATTCGAATTTGGGTTTTCAAAAGACATTGTTTGTTTGGATTGGATGTTGTTGCAAAAAATTGAGAATTCTCTCTATGCCTCTCTCTATCTCTCAATCCCCAATTTCAGTAATATAAAGCAAATGAAAAGAGAGCAACAATTCCAACATTGACAGCCATTAAAAAGCTTTGAAGCTTTGAATTCGAATTTAGGTTTTCAAAAATCATTATTTGTTAGGATTGGGTGTTGTTGCAATTAATTGGAAATATGGTTTGGAGTTTATATCTCAATTTTGAGGGTTTTTGGTGAAGATTAGACTTGATTTTGGCTGAATTTCAGATTGAAACTCGAAGAAGCAGAAGAAGAAGACATTACATACATTATATTGCAGAAATTGTAGAAAAATTATAAAAATATTGTAGAAAAATTATATTCTGTTGTTTATTTATTTTTCTTTTATTCATTTAACTATTGTATGAAAGTTGAACAACATTGTATAAAAATTGTATTTAAGTGGTATTATATTGTAGTTGTATATAACTGAGTAGAAATAATATACGAAAATTGTAGATAAGTTGTATAATATATAATTATTTGTATGAAATTTGTTTTTACTATGTATAAATCAGATACAAAATATACAAAAGACATATTGTATGAAGTTTGTATTTAAGTTGTATGTTATTGTAGTTGTATTTGACTGGGTAGAAATAATGTGTGAAAGTTGTAGATAAATTGTATAATATATAATTAGTTGTACAGGCCCCCTACCAACTCGCTCCCGGTGACATTAGGCACTACCTCATTTGGACTAGAAATAATATAACTGTCGATAAAATAAATCATTGTTGTGTTTTCGGTCTCGTTGAATAAAATGAAATTTGTTTTTACTATGTATAAATTAGATACAAAATATACAAAAGACATATTGTATAAAATGTGTATAAAAAGTGTATTTAAGTGGTATTATATTGTAGTTGTATATAACTGAGTAGAAATAATGTATGAAAATTGTAGGTAATTTGTACATAAGTTGTAGATAAATTGTATAATATATAATTAGTTGTATGAAATTTATTTTTACTATATATAAATCAGATACAAAATATACAAAAGACATATTGTATAAATTTTGTATAAATTTTGTATTTAAGTTATATGTTCCATCCTCAAGGCAACCCTCGTAAACTATCCCAAAACCACCTTGACCAATTTTAAGGATTGGGGAAAAGTTCCTTGTGGCCTTGTAGATTTCTCCCATGGTGAATTTAACACTCCCTGCCTCTTTTGCGTGGATTGAATTATTTTCACTAGCATAAATGCTTCTCACTAGCATAAATGCTTCGACTAGCTATACCCACCGGGACCCGCTGTTTCAATGCATGCACCACGGTTAGTTCCACGGGGCCCTGGAGACGTGACCGATTTGTAATGCCTCTAGTGGCCTTGTTGGGGCTCGAACTGGCGACCTGAAGGACTTTGTCCTCAGGCCTTTACCAACCGAGCTACCCCTCAGGGTTGATGTAACTGATCAATTTGCAGCCAATACATTTGTTAAGCATCTGTTTAAGTATTTACTGACTTTTTCTATTAAAAAAAAAGAATTTAAGTGGAGTTTCAGCTTTATGGAATAGCAAAAATCACAATGCAAGAATTATTGTCAATCGAGGAAGATGGATGGCCAAGTCAGAAAAGCCCTATTTCCTGTAATCAAAAAATTAGAGAAGGAAAGATCCACCGAATTGTAACATATGAGTGGAAACATGGAAAGAGAAGAGGAGGGAAAAAAAAGGAAAAGGGTGTAACTAAATCCCTTAATTGAAGGCACTAATAATGGATTGAAAGCCTTTTAAGATGAAATGTATATATTTTGTAAACAAAACTTGTATAGGCAGGGTAATTTATTAAACATGAACATTTAGGGTAATATAGTTTACTATATGACATATGAATGTAAAAATCCCATTACTAATTCCAGAATAAAAGTTATACATAACATGAAATAAAATAACTTACAATTATAGTATATTTGTTCATGCTTGTAAAATTAATTTATTTTGAAAAGTATTTTTTCTTAAAAAGATTTTTCAAAAAAGTACTTTTGGCGAGAAATAGTTTATGTCTAGCTTATCAATTTAAAAAGCACTTTTGAGTAACAATTAATGTTTGGCCAAACTTTAAAAAGTACTGTTAAGGATATTCTCCTCAAAAATATTTTTCAAAAAAGTTCTTTTAGGGAGAAACTATATTTTTCTACTTCTCAAGAATTGTTTCTACTTCTACTCAATTTTTTTTTCTTCTAAAAACTGGATCAAACAACTTACTTTTTTTTTTCTTTCAGAAAAAGTACTTTTGGCTAGAGAGGTATCAGAATTATGAACCAAGCTACCCCTAGAAATGTAACTTTAATTTACAAAAGGACTATATAAGCTGTTTAAAAAGAAATGAAAGGACTATATATGGTCAGAGGTAAATGTAAAGGACAATTTTAAACACCCCCAGTAGCTAAAAAGGACCCATTTTGTCATTTCCTCTCTAGTCCCTTCTTCTCTGTGGTCAATTTTTCTGGTTCACTTCTACTCCGATGAATAAGATGGGAAAACCAGCGGATTTCGCCGCTGCCGCCGGTACTACGCCTCCGTCAGAACCTCCAGAGTCGGAGTTACAACCAACACATTCCCAGGAATCGATGATTGCTAATCTCCGCAAACTCTCCGACGGCCTCTCCATGTTCCAGCGATGCTTGACTGAGCTAGAACAACACATTGATTCCGTCCGGACCTCAATCGGCTCCTCTATGCTACTACTGCGAAAGAATGAACAGTCAACTAATAACACTCCGTCAGCAGCGGAACTCCCAGCCGCACAGCCAGAACCAGAACCATCTTGTGAATCTGACCCCTCTGAGGTGGAAGATGAAAATGAAGATGAAGATGACGATGAAGATGACGATGAAGAGGAAGAGGAAGAGGAAGAGAAGGAGGAGGAGGAAGAGGAAGAGGAGGAGGAGGAGGAGGAGGAGGAGGAGGAAGAAGAGGAGGAGGAGGAGGAAGCGAAACCCCCTTGTCGTTCAGAGCTGGAAATCCTGTGCGAAACGATGAACAGCATTGGTCTGAAGGAATACATGATAACGCATCTCTCAGATATAAATGGACTGCGTGAACAAGTCCCTAAGGCATTGAAACTCTCGCCCAATCCTGCTAGGCTTGTATTGGAATGTATTAACAAGGGGGGAAGCGAAAGGTATGTTAATAGCTCAAGATCATTAGCTTCTGTATTGGCTTTGGAGTGCTTGTTGTTAGCTGCTGTTGAGAATGACAAAGGGGCCAAGGAAGACGCGGAGCAGGCAGCTTTAGCATGGCGGGAGAGAATGATTTACCAAGGAGGTGTAATAAAGGCTCACAAAATGGATGCCCGAGGTTTGTTGTTGCTCATTGGGTGTTTCGGGATTCCACAAGCATTTACAAATCTTGATATCAGATATTTGGTTACGGTTAGTGATGCCTGGGTGATTTCTGGTGCCCTCAGGAGATCAAGTGTTCTCATGGAAAAGATCCCAGAAATAATTGAGTGGATGTTGAGGCAAAATATAGTAGTTGAGGCCGTTGACATTGCCTATACTTTTGGAATGGAGGAGAGATTTAACCCTCGTAGACACTTGACATCATTTTTACATAACTCTGAAGTGTCATTATTGAACAAAACTAAGGGACTTGAGCAAGGTATTACTGTGCGTTCAGTTAAAAAGAAGCACTTGTCTCATCTGAAATCTGTCAGCGAATGTTTGGGACACCACAAGATTGATCCTACGAAACTCCTTCCTGGGTGGCAAATCGACATGAGAATAATGAACTCGGAGAAAGAAATTGCTGAGTTGAATAGGCATATAGGTGAGAAAGAACTTGCTGAATTGACTATGCGTATAGGTGATCAGAAGATGGCACAAAAGAGAAAAAATGATGAGATTGAGTCGTCGTCTTCTGGTAGTTTCAGCAACAAAGAAATGAGACACTCACATTTTCCGAATCCAAATCCATGGCCACCACAACAACAAAGAGTTGTTAATAATGTTGGTGATAGCAATAACACCTTATTAGGAGGTGGTGGAACTGCTGGCCACATTTATGGTTATTCTCTATCCTCATCGGTATTGCATGGAACTGTTGCAGGCTCAATACACGAAAATGTTGTTGGCTCACTGGCAGGACCCGTGGGAGGTGTTGCGGCCATGGATGGCGCTGGTGCAGGTAAATCAGTGCAAGGAGGTTCAGGTGTTGATCATACACCCGGGCAAATAGGAAGTCATATTGGTCAGTTATATGGATCGCGTGGTGATGCAGCCGTGTATGACAAACTAGCCTCCCACAGCTATGCTTATAGGCCATCATCCTACTTGGAAGGCTCAAGCTCTACGGGATTGCCAAGCACCACACCCGGCGATGCTTATTGGCCAACGCCATACACGGAAAGCTCTAAGGCGTTTCCAAACACCATATCTGGTGATGCCAATAGGCCACCACCATACTTGGGAGGCTCTGCGGGGTTGCCAAACACCATAGCTGGTGACGCTTACAGGCCTCCACCATACTTGGAAGGCTCTATAGGGTTGCCAAACACCATACCTGCACCATATCAGTTTGCTGATACTGTTCCAGCAACTGAACTACACCGAAGCAGTGGCTCACGAGCAGATCATGTCCCATCTGCTGCAGTTGCTCATCCTTCATCCTACTTGTACTTGAAGAGATAGTTTTGTGTCAGGCAGGCATTACTTTCTTACCTTAGTTTCCCTTCTTGTAGTATAGCCAGCTTAGAAGTGATTTTGTGCAGTCTTTTTTTTTTTTTTTTAATTTATATTTCATATGATTTCTTTGCTGATACTAATATTGTCTCCTTTTGTTTTTTTGTTTTCTTGAGCCGATGGTCTTTCATAAACAACCTCTCTACTCCTTCGGGTAGGGGTAAGGTCTGCGTACACACTACCCTCGCCAGACCCCAGTAGTAGGATTTTACTGGGTTGTTGTTGTTGAGCTACTAAAAATCTCTGGCCAGTGTTCAAGGCTTAGCATAATGACGTCTCAATTCAACTTGGAAAAATGTCATGTCTGGAAAGATCTAAAACTTACAATATAAAAAACCAGACAAAAGCAAATAACTGATTAACTTCCCTTTACTTTCTCCTCCATTTCGTTTTCCTCTCTTCCACCAAACATGATCTTTTAACATTTCTTTGCTTTTACTTTCCCTCGTCCAGTCAAGGTGGTCACACTGGTTCCTTGGAAAATCCAAGGTCATGGATTCGATTCCTCAAACATGCATCTTCCTCTTTTTCCAAGTGCGACATTCTTGTTTTTTCTACCGAGATGAAATTAAATGGAAAACATGGTTAGTGAGGATTCATATAGCCGACCTCACTTTGTTGGGACTGAGTTGTACAACAGTTGTACTTGTTGTTTGTTGTTTTGATGTCAATTGTTGACAGTCTATGTGGGCATGCACACTTGTATATCCTGTGTGACAATGCACGGGAGAAAAGTCTATTATTAATTGATATTCTATGTTACAATAAACCCTATTTATATGTATACATAACACATAACCTACTCCTATTACATAAGGGACTAAGACTAGTTACATATATTCACATAACTATTCTAACACTCCCCCTCAAGCTGGTGATATGAATCATATATACCGAGCTTGTTACATATGTAGTTAATACGAGGACCAATGAAGGACTTGGTGAAAATATCTGCAAGTTGATCATTCGACTTCACAAACTTTATAGCAATATCTCCCGGGAGTATCTTTTATCCAACAAAGTGACAGTCAATCTCAATGTGTTTTGTTCTCTCATGGAACACTGGATTTGACGCAATATGAAGAGCAACTTGATTATCACACACAAGTCTCATCTGACTAATCTCACCAAATTTCAACTTCTTGAGCAACTGTTTGATCCAAATTAGCTCACATGTCGCCATAGCCATTGGTCGATATTTTGTTTCTACACTAGACCGAGCAACCACATTCTGTTTCTTACTCTTCCAAGACACCAAATTTCCTCCTACTAAGACACAATATCCAGACGTGGAACGTCTATCAGAAGGTGATCCTGCCCAATCAACATCTGAGTATCCAACGATCTGCTCATGGCCTCGATCCTCAAACAACAAACCTTTGCCTGGAGAATGCACGGGAGAAATATCTATTATTAATTGATATTCTATGTTACAATGAGTCCTATTTATATGTATACATAACACATAAACTACTCCTATTACATAAGGGACTAAGACTAATTACATATATTCTCTCCATTCATATTGGTAAATGTTGGATTTGCATCTTTTTAGCTGCTCCTTTGGTGGTATAAAATTATATTTTCTTGTATTTTGTTTTCAATGTGTTGAACTTCTTGATTTTCTTGTATGGATTGTCTGCACAAGGTTGTAATTTATTGCTTGCTGCGAAATGTCTGATCTTTGGCCATTGAGCTATTCAGCCTGAGAATCTGAGCACGATTCTCATATTTATTGTCTAGAAGATACTTTTTGTAGTTGACCTTCAACTTATGAGCCAATCCTTTTGCCTTGGGATTTGGGAATTAAATTTTTATCTGTGTTTCTTTGCTTAACTAGGTGGTTGCGTGTGTTATATTCTATTGCTGTGGATGTAGAATGGCTGAATATGTAGAATGGTTGTGATGTAGAACGGTTAAAGGTGGTTGAGTGTGTTATACTCAATGTTGTTATTCTAACTTTGCTTCTTAGTTTCTGTGTTGCAGATACACATTATCTGGAAATCATATTTAGGGGTCGTTTGGTAGGATGCATTAGATAAAATAATGCATGCATTAACTTTGTGTATTCATAATACCTTGTTTGGTACACTTTTTGAACCTATGCATTAGTTATACACCCTATTTGGTGTTATCCTATGCATAATTAATGCATAAGAAACCATAGTATTAACATTGCAATGGGGTTTAATGCATACATTAGCTTAGTTAAAGATAACATTGTCCTTCAAAATTTATGCTTGATTAAAATATGCTATTATATTAATGCAAGTTTCAAATAATCCAAGAAAGTGGAAAATAAAATTATATCCCTAGTAAATAAATATATAAATAAATACTTAGCATATTTTCTTTTTTATAAATAAATATCTTGTTATATACTACAATATAGGTAGACAAATCAAATTATTTTTTTAAAATCTTTTTCATATAAAAGCATTCCTCAACATATGTCTCTTTTAAAAAGATAAAGTGATGGACTGGTTATGAGGGTATTTTTGTAAACAAATAATTTTTTTAGAAATTGTGCAATGCTTTAATACATCAAACGAAATGGATAAGAAATATGTCAGCATAACTAATGCAAGCATAACTAATACCATCAGTACTAATACACCCTATTTAGCATTATTCTTATACACCCTGCCAAACGACCCCTTATAATTTGTTTTTGGTTTTGTATTTCATACTGGAGGTAGAGTTTGACTTCATTAACATGTGTCAGTTTTTTTCTATGCAGTCCAGCTGTTGCAATGCATACAACATCTTTATTGCTCCTGAAGTCAAAGTCTTTCTTAGTCATAAAAACACCTTTTTGTTTCCCGGTGGTTACAGAGGGAACTCCACTTGTGTGAGCTTGCTCACATTGACCGGTCCTAAGTAGACAACCAGCAAACTAGTCAATATACTGAATCCTCACATTACAAGATAAGACAGACTAAAATTTATCGACATGGACATTGAGAATTTACATAGCCGATCTCAACTTGCCTGGGGTTGAAGTGTAGTTGTTTGTTAGTTACAGGGGGAATTGATGGGCAAAACCTTGGCCTGAAGTGTTGAAAAGCAATCTTTGACCTCAGGATTGTCCATAAACTATACCCTTGACCATCAAGCCCACCCTTTGTGATCGTACACATTCCCACTAGTAAAAATAATGTGTAGAAATCTATTCCTGTTGGTTAATTGGTTTTGGATTTTGTAGAGAAGACAGGCAAACTATATTAAATTGATGCACTATTAGATTTTTAATGGAAGTGATTGTGCTCTGTGATATTTCCTGGTTTACTCAATGGCTGGACTCTTGATAATGAATCTTATGATAAGGAGGGTAGTTACTTAAATGGCTTGACTAGAAAGCTTCTTGCTTGTTAGAATGTTATTTGTTACTTATATAGTACTATCTTGTTGGTAATTTATTTTTTTGATAATCTATTATCTCGTTTAGTAATATATTTAATTTCTACAAAATTCGGTGCTTCTTGCGTGAGTTTAGCATATTTGTTGGACCTTTTTTTTTTCCTTATCTGGTTAATGTATTGTCTGGTTTGCTAAGATCAAGAATAGTAGGTTTAGCTTGTTAGACATTTGACATTTATTATTTTTCAGTTGAGGATAAGGCAGCAGCGTGTATTTGGCATTTGATTTTTAATTTTTTTATTAATTCAGGGGAGGGGGTAAGGGAAAGTGCTACTGATGTTCATTTCTTTTCTTTTCTTTCTTTTGAGGGGTGGGGGTTCCTACTGGATTGGTTGTACACCAGTGTGTATAAATCATTTTCATCTGAATGATTCAGGTTACTAATAGGGAAAGAAATTGCGGGTGATGGTGTGATTTAAAAATCCCTTACTTATTTATTCTGTTATTGGTACGATTGATGGAACCATCATTCAAACACCAGTGTATTTATTTGATTGTCTCTATCGCTCTATTGTTAACCAGGATAACGAGTATATTAAATTTATGAATAAATTTGGCATGTCACGTGTTTGTATAATATATTCCTCATTCCGTGCTGTGAAGTAGTTTTCGTTACTATTTGTTGTATATTCGTTGGTCACCATTGATGGTTGGTTGGCGCGAATATGAATGAGAGAGCTTTGGTTCCTTCCTTTGGTAAGTACCAATAAATACATAGTCTTCACGTGTGTGTATTTTACAGGTATTTCTCGCTTCATGCGGTGCTACAATTTTCCTGTAACATTTGTTGTTTATTTGGTGTTTCAGGTACTAAAAGTCGCTGTCTGTTGGTTAGCAGTTTATGTTTGTTGGAAAAAATACGCATGAGAGAATTCGGGTTCCTTTATATATATGGTAAAAATCAATATATTTCATCGTGCACCCGCCTCTACTCTTTATAGTTGTGTGTTGAATATACAGATCATAGAATGCCACCATTGATTTTCGTTGTGGCAAATCCATGGCATTTCAAAAGTCCTTTTTTGCAGCGATGTATTGGGTGTAATATGATAAATCTTGACTGCTTGTTTCTCCCCCACTTTTTTTTTGGTAATGGCAATGCGTGCCAATGTGCAAGGCCTTGCTCTCTTGCTTTGTCTCCCTCCGTCTGTTTTCAGGTTTGTAATAACATAGAGGATCAGAACTATCATAAATCTTATCTTCGACAACTCTAGTATAACTTCTTATTGGGTTTCCTGACCATTATCTAGTACTTCATGATCTGGCCCTCACTGAAATACTATATTCTTGGTTTATATAGTGATTCATGGGAGTATATTTGAGATTCTCACCAGATTTGATTTGGCAAAAAGCCAACAATTGTTCAGAGCTTGATCAAATGTTATTTGATGTAAATATCCCTGCAGCTTCTGAAGTTACCTGAGATTCCAACTTTTCTATTGAAGAGCCAAGTTGGTTTACCAAGGGCAAAACTGCCATTTAGGTCAGTGATGTGCTTTTTCCCCCTGTTTTATCTCCATTTCACTCCTACGGCCTACCTATCTATCTCTTTCACCAGCTTCACTGAACGGCCACCTAGACCTTTCGTTTACGGTATGTCTAGTATTTTCTTTGTTACTTGTCATTTTGCTATCGATCTTTTCTCTGGTATTCAATTTTGTTCAAGTTGGGCTAAAGTCTAAACCAGCCCATAGATACTGTTACATAGATATTGTCCCCTTTGGCTAAGCTCAAAGAGAGTATAGACACCATGTAAGAGTATCTTACATTCCAATAGGCTCCCAATCATTCCAGCTACCAATGTGGGACGTTGTTCGCACACCCAACAATCTTTCCCTCAAGCTTAGTTCCACTTGGCCTATTGCCACAATCTACGGACCAATTTTCAAGATTCACTGTGTGCCACTCACATTGTTAGACTATTATGGCAAGTGAAGCCCGCAACTAACTTCTTCTTGTGTGTGCGTCTCCAAGCTTGTAAGGTTAAGTAGATCGAGCCCCACACCATCACTTCGCCATCGCCATATTAGCCCCGTCAAACTTGGGCTCTAATACTAATTGTTGGGATCAACCATCTCGAACATACTTCCAAATGGTGTAATATTATCCGTATTGGGTCAAGTCCACACGAT